>NC_138861.1:146695798-147086861 GCF_965194805.1 Balaenoptera borealis | reverse complement strand
CCCCAGGCCCAGATTCTGTTAGGAGGGCCTTTTGTGACTCAGCAAAAATGGGTCCCTTGGGGTCCCTCCCCCATATCCTGCCGGCAACTGGGCTCCAAAACCCAGTGCGTGCCACACAGATTTGGTGATTTTTACGAAGGACACAAGTGGCAGTGACTGATGTTTCTGCTTTCCATAGTTAACCATGTGTCTTCACACCGTTTTCTCGCTTGATCATCACAATAACCTTTAGTATGAGGTGTTTTGTTTTAAATGTAAGGAAACCACTCTTTTGGGGACAAGAATTGGGTTTTTTAAATATAAAAGTCACAATTTTAACCATTTTAAAGCATATGACTGAGTGGCGTTTAATACATTCTCAAGGTTGTACGACCTCCACTACCTCTGTCCAATTCCAGAACACTTTTATCAGCCCAGCAGGAAACCCCGTACCGTTGACCAGCTATTCTCCGGTCCTTTCCCTCCCCAAGACCCCGGCAATGACTACTCTGGTTTTGGGCCCTGTGGATCTGCCCATCCTGGACGTTTCGTATAAATGGGATCAGCCTAACGGCCGTGTCCGTGTTTTAGCGAACGTCAGAGCTTCACGACTTTGTATGGGTGAACCGTGTTCCCGAGTCTGAATCGAGCTCATTTTGTTTATCCATTTGTCCTTCGATGGGCAGTTAGGTTGTTGCCGCTCTTGGCCCCTGTGGGTGATGCCGCTGTGAACGTGGGTGTGCAGGTGTCCGCGCGAGTTTGGGTCCTCTGGGATCCACCTGCGAGTGGATCTGCTGGGTCGCGCGGTGATCATGCTAAGCACACGGAAGATCAGCCAGACTGGTTTCCACACGGCCACACGGAAGCCACGCTTCTCAAATGGGGGCCAGAGGGGGGATTTGAACCGGGTCCTCTGGGGCCAGAACCTGACCCCCCCTCCTGTTGCAGACTGTCCCCCACCTCCTTTCCGTCTTCCCCTCAGCCCTCCCAGGCAGGAGGGGAACAGCCTCACTCCCCCTGGGAAGCCCCCCAGGAGATGGTGCCATGCCCACCTGAGCCGGGTCTCGAAGGTCAAGAAGGAGTTACTGAGGAAGACAGATGTGGGGTTGATGGGAGCAGAAACCTGCAAGGAACAGTCTAGAATTCGGGTGGCAATCAGGGGAAGATCCACAGAGGTTGCTCTATCTCGGATCCTAACAAACGTGCCCAACACACACTGGCCCTGCCCGTGGCCGGGCTCAGCCCTGAGAGCTCACCTGCGCTGACCCACTCACCCACACAGCTCTGGGGGGGTTGCCAGGGTGACCCCATTTACAAGTGAGTAGACCGAGGCTCCAGAGGCTAGCTGGCGCAGGTGCCCTTGACACCGTGCTGCTCAGCCTCTCCATTGTGCCCCCGGGATCGGGCTCAGAGACACAAAAAACTCACTCATGGTCACACAGCAGAGGTGGGGAAGAGGGAGGATTTGAACTGAGGCTCCTTTGCTCGCCTTCCACACCTCAGCGTCCTCATCTGTGAAATGGGGGCGAAATAAACCACCCACTTCCGGCTCTCAAACGGCGGCCATGAAAATTAAATGAAATCATGAATGTGCCCACATATGCAAATCTCCTGAAATCTCAGCCATTTCCAGGCAGGAGGAAGTCCTCTCCCGGGTGTGCTTTCAAACTTTGCAGTGGGACACGTGTCTGTAGGTGTCAGGAGTCAGGGCTCTGGCCCCGGTTCTGCAGCTGGTCACCGTGGGGCCCTAACCAGATCTCTTTCCTCTGGGCTTGGTTCTGTCCGCTGCAAAGCAGAGTGATGGGGATACAGAGGGAAGGTGGGGAGCCCGAGGGCCCCGGGTGCGCTGAGGGGGACCACCCCATCCTTGCTGCAGATCCCGCCTCAAGGGGCGAAGTTGCTGACTGCTCCCCTCTGGGTTTTCCTTTTTTTCTGAAGAGACACTTGTCGCCCGAGGAGTTCCAGGAAGTGTTTGGGATGAGCATGGAAGAGTTTGACCGCCTGGCCCTCTGGAAGAGGAACGACCTCAAGAAGAAAGCCCTGCTGTTTTGACGCTGCCGAGACCCCTGACCACGGGCACGCCTGCGGGAACCACCAGACCCCTCCTCTTGCACTTGGCTTTGGCTTCTCCGTGTCCACGGTGGGCGGTGGGCGCCTGGAAGGGCCGGGCTGGGGCCTGGGGGCGGGAGGAGGTCCCAGAGCAGGTGCAGCCCCCCCGTTTCTGCCAGCACCGCTCCCGCCCGTAGTTTAGGGCCCAGACGCCTGGCTTCGCACTATCCCTTCCCCGCTGTTGCTTGCCATCAGGGAGACGCTGCGAGTCACTGCCCCGGAGATGGGGGAACAGACAAGTGCAGCCCACCTCCCACGCCTCCGGGCAGTGCCCACCCCACGCTGGGCCCTGGGGCCACAGAGGCGATGGGACCGGAGATTTGAGGAGGCCTGTCGATGACAGGCGCTGACAGGGTCATGGGTGGGTGGGCGCACGGCGTGGCCCCCCTCACCCGTTCAGCCTCAGGAGGCACGGCCTGGCACATGGGCCCCCCACCCCCGAGGCAGGGGGAGTGCCACCCAGGGCTGCAAGAAGCATGGGGGCTCGGTTTTTACGGCCTTTGTGATGAATCAGTGTTTAGGGAGGAACTTCAGTCTAAACAGGCAGCTTCTGCCAGGGCCCTCCGTGCACTGCATTTTTCTTCCAGATCATCCCTTAGATGCCTAAATGATATCTTTAAAGTAACACAGAAGTTTTTATTTTATTAAAAAGTAGAGCCTACTTAAAGACGACATATATAAAGAGTTTAATTCTATGGTCCCGCTGAAGGGGAACACCTCCAGCCTGATTCTCCACTGTTCGCATCTGTGTGGTTTCGGGTTTTGGGTGTGTTCCTAATACACAGGACTCCTTGTCTGTTTTCTTTGTGCTTTTTTGCTCTTTGACCTGTCGTACAGGTACCCCAAAAGGCAGACCCACTCCCCGCCCCCCCACAATGCTATTTGTAAGTACGCGTAAAATACAGCCACCACTGTTTGTCTCGCTGTCATTTTCCAAGTCTTGGAGAGAAGACATCCTCCCCTGACGGCCAGTGCCCCAGAATGAAGGATTTCCATGCCCTCTTGGTGACATGGCCAGGGGCGTCCCACCTTCCCCCCTTCTCCCCCATAAAACACGGACACCCCCAGGGAGGGATGCTCGTGCCGGGTCCTGAGACCGGCAGCCAGACCCTCGGGGAGACGGGATGGGAGGTGCCGCCTAGATCCGCAAAGTCAGCAGGGTATCCACGGCAGGAGGCCGGCGGGTCCCCCGCTGGAAGACGTCCTGCTTGTGACTAGGTGTGGGCTAGAGCGTGGTGCCTGACACGGAATGTTTGTCAATGCGTTGAGAGGCCTGTGAAACACTGCAAAGATGTCCTCAGAGTCTGTCCCCCTCCCCGTCTTTGTGAAGCTGCATCTTCCTGTGTGTCCTGGATGTTCCCATCCGTGAGTCAACGTCACTCAGCTTCCTTTTGGCCCCGTAACACGCCAGTCCCTCTGCGCACCTGGCTTCTCACCAGCCCGGCTTGGCCAGGGAGGGGAGTTCTCAGCACCTAGTACGCTTCCCTCCACTTTGCGATCTGAGCCCGGGCCACTGGAAACCCCCAGTTTCTCACTAGCAAATGTCATGTCGGACTAGGGGAGCCTGGAAAAATAAAGGATGATGTATTATAACTTGTGAAAGTGAAAAGCCACTTCTTATAAAGGCGCGTCATTTCTAGGCATGGACCCCCTTCTACTGACAGTCCTTGGGGAGCGCGTCTGCCGAAAGTGGTCGCCCCGGAAGCGTGCACAGAGCCGGGCAGGACGGCCCCGGGGTTGGCATCGGGAACGCCCTGGGACAGCGCTCTCAGAGGCAGCCCCTAAGGGTGGGGCCCTCTGCTTGCTCTAGAGCCCCTCAGCTAGGCATCAGGTGCTGAAGGGAGGGATGCTTATGCCTGCCCCCAGTCAGGCTGGGGAGACAGACCAGCAAACAGACAATGACAACAAGACTGACCCTTTGGAGAAGGTCCAGAGGAGGCACCATATACACCCCAGAGGTCAGGGGGCCGGGCTTTCTGAGAAGGTGTTGCCAAACTTATTTTTGACAGATGAGGAGGTGTTCCCAGAGGCCAAGGAAGGGAAGGGTGTTCCAGGTAGAGGGAACAGCAGGAGTGGACACTGAGCCAGAGGCAGCTTCCCAGGTTCCGGAAACTTGGGTTGCTGGTTATGGCTGGAGCACATGGCTAAGGAAGGGAAGAGAACGAAGGCCGGGCTCCCTCCAGGGAGGGCCCAGCAGGTCGGCAGATGTCATCCTGGGATGGAATGCTTTATAATCTCTACCTTTGTTTGCTCAGGCTGCTGTAACAAAAACCATAGACCGGGGGCTTAAACAACAAAGATTTCTTTCTCTTGGTTCTGGAGTCTGAAGTCCAAGATCAAGGTGCTGGCACGATTGGGTTCTGGTGAGAGCCTGCTTCCTGCTTACAGATGTGTGAGCTGTGTCTTCACAGGGCAGAGAGAGATCATCTCTCTTCTCATCTCGCTCAGCTTCTCAAAGAGCACTAATCCCATTGTGAGGGGCCCACCCCCACAACCTAATCACCTTCCAAAGGCCCCCTCCTAATCCAGCACACTGGGGATTAGGGCTTCAGCATATGGTTTTGGGGGACACATTTAATCCACAGCAGTTTCTAATCTTATTCCAATGACATTAATGACTCTCATAAAGCCCCAGAAGCCTGTCCACATGTACACAATCTGCCCCATTTTAGTATACCCGGGTTTGCAAGTCAGAAACCAGCACATTCCTTCACCCCCAAGGACGGCCTGTCGGAGGTCCTGGTTCCACCCTGAAGCATCTCTCTGTATCTCTCCATCTCAGCAGACACTGTCATGGAATTATCCAGATCAGAAAACATCCTGAGAGTGGATGGTGGCACCATTACCAATGACCCAGGGACACAGCATACACCTGGCCTGTCCCAGGCAAACTGGACATGTGGTCACCCTGACCATATTCCCTCCCCCCTCACCTCTCACCTGGGTGAACCCAGCTTCCCAATCAGCCTTCTGTCCCCACTCTCACCTCCTGGACCTGTCATTTTTCACAGACAGCCAGAGTGATGCTTTACAACCATCAGTTGGATCATGTCAAGCTCCCAACAGCACCTTCTATGACCCCCCGCTCTCCCCTCTCCCTGCTCCACACAGGATCGACCTCTGTCCCATACGTCACAGCCACGCTGCCTTCCTTCGGCACAAGCCCTGAGCTTTTGCACGCGCTCTCCTCCCTCCTGGAGTTGGGGGCGTGCTTCTTCTCCAGGCAGGGCCCCTCTCTCCCCTCTTGGTTTGGCTCTGAAGTTCTCACCTCAGACAGGCCCCTCTGCTGACTCTAGGAATTTCCCCACCAATGCCTGCCCCTGTGTCAGCACATTCTTCTTCTTTTTTTCTTTTTTTCCCAAATTACAGTTTCACTTTGATTTGGGGACATCTTGGATTTTCTCTCTTCTTTTAATTTTTTTTTAATTTTTAAATTTACTTTATTGAAGTATAGTTGATTTACCATGTGGTGTTAGTTTCTGCTGTGCAGCAAAATGATTCAGTTATACCCACATGTACATTCTTTTTCATATTCTTTTCCATTATGGTTTATCACAGGATATTGAATATAGTTCCCCAGCACATTCTTCTTACCTGTTTACTGATGCTTTCCCTCCAAGAGGGCTGGCAGTTTTATAACAGTGCTCTGTGACCCGTCATTGGAATATTTGGTAACAGGACTGGAGCCCAGAGTTTCTCCTGGTATCGGTGCTTCTAGAGCAGCGCAGCCCAGTAGAACTTTCTGTAAAGCATTCTGTACCCACACTGTCCAGTATGACAGCCACTAGCATTTGAAACGTGACAGGTGTGACTAGGGAATTCAGTTTTAAGTTTTCATTAGTTTAAAGGTCAGTTTAAGTAGCCACGCGTGACTAGCAGCTGCCGATTAGACAGTGCAGACCTGGAAGATTAGAAACTTCCAGTGTCCTGACCGGAAAGACCGGCTGCTGCAGGAGGCTCGGGTCCTGTCATTCTGGCTAGTGGAGTGTCCGTTTGGTGCCTGGTGTGTAGGGTCATTTAGAGTACATTTGCTGAGCCCCCGTCTGCGCCTGGCACTGTCCCGGGTGCTGGAGGTATGCACAACCAGCCCGTGCCCCCCAGAGCTTACACCCCCACCTGAGCCCCAGCTGTCTCGGGTTCTAAGGAACTGCCCACCCCAAAGTCCCAAGCCAAGTCCCGCCCCGTTCTCCACGCCAGCCTTGGTGTCTGCTAATGGCACCAACCTTCCCGAATTGGCCCCAGCCTGGGCCTGTGTCAGGAGCCCCGAGACTGATGGGGCAGGGAGATGTCAGCCTACAGGCCTCCTTTCTGGACCCTTCTCCCCAGGGTAGCTGTGCCTTCTAAGCCACTGAAATCTCAACCCAACGCTTCAGAATTCACTGCTTTGAATGTGAGGAGGAAGAGAGGCTGGCAAATCACACAGCCCATCCTAGGGTTTGGCTCAGAAGTGACACGTGTCACCACCAGTCAGGCCCATTGGGCAGAGTTAGTCACGTGGCTCCACCCAGCTGCAAAGGCATCTGGGAAGCACGACACCTGTGTGTCAAGAAGGGGAGAGGACCCGCTCTATTGGTGGGCACTCCCAGCTCTACAGCCCAGGCTCCCCGAGGCCTTCTTGTCCCCATGTTCATCCCCCGTGCCTTCGGTGGCTCTTTGTACGAATCGTCAGGAGGCCCTCAGCTGCCCTGGTCACCATCCTCTGCAGGTGAGCTGCCCTCATTCATCAGTGCCCAGCTGACCACCAGCACCACACGGACCCCAGTCCCTCCGAGGCTTTGCCGTGTTCCGCGCCCCCTCCTTAATGCGCTTTACCCACAAATCACCATGTCCTGCCCATGACCTGCGGCCCCCAGCACAGGTAACCCGACCAAGAATGGCCCCTGAGACCCCTGCAGAGCAGATTCCCTGGTTACCCTGTGGGGCATTTCCTCCCCAGCCCCAGCCCGAGAGGCTTCGTTCTGCGTGGAGATGGTCCACCCAGTCAGCACTCTCTCAGGGAGCCGGACGATGAGATGCATGAACCAGCCGGGGGGTGGACAAAAGCAGGGGACACCCAGCCGGAGCGCAAGCCAGCAGGGGCCACGCGGTAAAGAGGGGGCACAGAGAGAAGTTGGCCAGGAGAGCAGGAGGGGGAAGCAGGAAGGAGACGGAGCTGGAGTGGTCCGTCACAAGCATGCAGGACATCGTGAGTGGCCCTGGGGGTGGCTTGGGGCTGTCCTTAAGCCCACCCACCCCTGCTCTAAGTTCTGAGCCAGTTGAGAACCAACAGGAGATGGACGAGGAACCAGGGACTGTGTCAGTTTCCTCAATGCACCGGACTCCGAAATGCCAGTGCAGAGCTTCTGGAACAACTGAGTTGGAAGACGTTGCTTAGTGTGTTTTAGCTCAGAAAAGTCTGCAAGAATGGTCCACTTCCTACCCGACCCACACCTGGACCTAGGGTCCCACCGGCTGACACCTGGTGGCACAGGGGGTGGTAGAAGCACCCTCGCTGGCCAGCACCACCAGAAGGGGGCCTGCCTGTGAGCCCGCCTTCCCAGGGAAGCAGAGGGAGAAGGGCCTCCAGGCCCATCCCCAGAACCCAGGCCTGGGACCTGGCTTGGGCACAGCTCCCGCGGGAGGTGAAGAAGTGAATCGTTGTAGCGTCCACTTACAGATCTCACTGTCTGTCCCGCCCTGTTCTGAGCACCTGAGGTCCTCACAATAATACTATGAGGCGGACCCTTCCATAATCCCCACTTTGCAGATGAGGAAACTGAGGCACAGGGAATGTCAGATAAAAGATCTAAAGTCCGCCCTCTGCATTTGGACAAGGGGCGTCGTCTCCCAGGTGCCTGCCCCGAGATCCCTGGGCAGAGCTTGGGCGCAGGTCGCCCTCAGACCAAGCCCGCAGCTGCTCCATCTCACCACCCAGAGAAGCCTCCGTCTTTGTGGACAGTCAGGGACACTCTCCACTGCGCCAGCGAGGGCGGTGGCCAGCTGTGTCCTGGATGGGGAAGATGCTGTCCCAGGCCAAGAGGGAAGTCACTTCCAGTCACCCTTAGTTTACGAGGATCCCTAGACGGCCCGCCAGCCCCGGCCCCGAGGGCACTGAGCGTGCCCTGCTTCTCAGTCTTCGGCAGGTGGAGGGTGGGCTCCTTCTGGCCGATCCCCAGCTGCCCCTCCCACTGCCACTGCCCCCGCCTCTCCCCCCTCCTCCAAGGCCATCACCCCCACTTTCCTTCTGCTCCTGTCCAGGCTCCCTTCCCCTACATCACCTCCACCCCTTGCCATTGTCTTTCTTAGTTCCCAGGCTGCCGCTCCAGAGGGAAAGCTGTCTACTAAACAGGTGAAAGCTGGATCATTCCAGATGCCAGTTCCCCTGGCCCCTTGTCTCCCCCTCCCCGGCCTCCACCTTCCCCACCTTCAAGAGCGGAAGAAACCCTGGTATCGGGGAAGTCATCCACCTGTGCTACGCGAGCCAGGACCTGGCCCAGTTCCCAGCCCATGGGCTGAGAGGGCACGTCCCCAAGTGTGAGAGCACTTCTGACAAATTAAATGAGAAAGGAGATCAGTGCCTCCCTGGTGACCGCCAGAGGCTGCCAGGCTATTACTGAACCAGGTTTCATGAATAATAGAAGCTTCCTTTTCTCCTGTCGGCAGCCTGAGCACCATGAACCCTCCTCAGCTGCACATCGTTTCTGAGCGCTCCACGGAGCAAGCGCCACATCCTGCCCGTGCTTCCCGCCTCCAACGCCCCGAATCTCTCTGTCCTGATACTTACGTGCCACATCATTCCCCAGTCCACACTGTGCTCAGGGGCCCGCAGAAACTGGTCTGTAGTGCAGGCTTGACTGTGCCACCTCCTGCCTGGACACCTCACTGCAGGGACCTCCGTGACCTGTCCTCCGACTCCTTCACGGGCACCATCTGGCCACTGATTCCCTCTCCAGACTCTTCTTTACTCCTCCGTTCTGGCAGCCTTATTTCTTGAGCATCATCTTCTCACCTCTCTCCCAAACATGGCGCCCTTAGCAAGGGCTCTTTGCTTGGCCCCATCTAGCAAACTCCTATTCATCCTTCAATACCCAGCTGAGACGTCATCCTCTCTGCAAAGACTTCCATGATATGACCCCTCTCCCCAAACTGTTACCACCCTTCCTTCCATTCATATAACCCTGTTTACGTACAAATATTACTGAGTTGGGTGTGACAAAACAGAGATGAAGAAGATACTGTCCCCGGCCTCAAGAACTGATCACAAACCCATGGAAGAGATGTGCTATGGACTAAATTGTGTCTCACACACACACCCAAATTAATATGTTGAAACCCTAACCCCCAGTATGACTGTATTTGGAGATGGGCCTGTAAAGAGGTAATTAAGGTTAAATGAGGTCATAAGGGTGGGGCCCTAATCCAATAGGGTCAGTGCCTTATAAGAAGAGGAAGAAAGTTTTCTTGCACAGGCCCTAGAAAAAGGCCATGGGAGGACACAGGGGAAGGTAGCCATCTACAAGCCAGAAAAAGAACTCTGTCCAGGAACTGAATCTGCCGGCATCGTGATCTCGGACTTCCCAGCTTCCAGAACGATGAGAAATAAGATAATGTTGTTTAAGTCCCTGTCTGGGTATTTTGTTATGCAGCCTGACTGACCGGTACAAGGGTCACAGGAACAGGCAACAGCAGCACAGGTAGAAGTGCTGTGATGGAGGGTGGGGGCATGGGAAGGACCCTAACTGGGAGCGGGGCGGGCATCTGGGAAGGCTTCCTACACCCAGCCCCACTACAGCTGAGTTCAGAGGGGTGAGCAGGGGTCAGCCAGTGAAGGCCAGAGTGAGGACGGGTGGAAGAGGCATTCTAGGCCGAGGACACAGCACAGCGAAGGCTTAGGACCGGAAGCTGCCTGGAGCCTCCAGGAGCTGCACGGTATATCTGGGGTTTGGGGCCCTCCCTGCCCTGGGCTCCACAGTAGCCTGGCTGTGCCCGGGATACTTTCCACCTCGGCTCATAACGACCTGTGCACCCTGCCAGGGAGACGCTGCTGGGCCCTGCCTGGAGGCCTGGGGCCCGCAGGATCCGCGGATCACCTGGAGGCTCCTATGAGAGCATCTGCATCTCTGGCCTTGGGCTCTGCTCAGCCTACGTGAAGGGCAGGCCTGGAGCCCCAGGGAGTTAACCCACCTCCGGGGCAGCCCTTAACCAGTGAGGCTCCCCAGACCCTCCGCCATGGGTGGGACATCTTGGAGGTTGTCCACACTGGGCTTGAGTTCCCACTGCCCACAGCGGCCACCTGCTCCTGGACACGCCTCCCTTGGCACCTTCCTTACCTTCCCCGACCCTTCCCTCCTCCATGCTTAAACCGTTTGTATGGAGTTCTGGTTTCTGGGGCTACTTCTGGGGACACCTGTCTTCCATCAGGCCACCCCTGCTGGGGGGCGGGGAAAGAAAGGTGTACTCTTACAGCCAGCCTAGTGCTCTGGCCTTCCCAGGTGTAAGCAGAGCCATCTGGCATAACCACAAAGGGCCACGGAGGGAGCGTGGGTGATTGGCACCGCTGCTGTTGCAGTAGGGCAGGGGCCCTGCACCGTGGCCTCACCCCCACTGCTGATCCCAGACACGCTAACACACGGAGCTCTTTCTCTCTCTAGCCTACAGAAAACACTTTCCGCATCTCATGATGGATCCTTCCGGAGTGCCCACAGGAAGCTTGGTAAACTAGGTAGTAGTATCTCCATTTTACAACTGAGGAAACTGAGGCTCAGAGAAGTTAGATAAATGGCCCAAGAGCACACAGCTAGTAATGGGCAGACTGGGATTCAGACCAAAGCCCATGTCTGTATCCTCTGTAATTGCCGTGTTGGAGAACGAATTGCATGTCAGGCATGGGGCTAGGAGTGTTACATACCTTATCATCTAGCTTAACAAGCACCCATTTTACAAATGAGCAAACTGAGGCTCAGAAACATTAGGTGACTTATCTACAGTCATATGGCTGCTTAGCAGAGGTGCTAGGATTCCAGCCCAGGACCACCGAGCTCTAACCCTCCTCCTTCCCTACCTCCCGCACACAAGGCTCAAATTCAGCAACTTTGAATGATGCCTGTTATGTGCTTATTTTTTTCGATAAAGAGTCCCAAGGGAAAACTACTTATTGGCACAAGTTTCTGTGTGAATCATTTTCTTGTGTACAGATGCACAACTTACCACCGCCAGAAGAAGAACATTGAATGAATGCATGCATGCACCAATGGGTTCACATTCAATCAATCACATTCACCCTAGTCCAGAGCAGAGTGATGTTGGTGGTGTAGAGGACCTTGGAGACCAGTCAGTCCCAGATGGGGATACATTTAGGGTTTGGGGGACAAGGGCACCCATACCTTTATTTTGTCACTGGTAGGCTGACTGGTCAGAAATCTATGTATGTACCAACCTGTGACTTAAACTTTTTTAAATAGTAAAATACAGCTTGGTGGCTTTGGTTGAAGTGGCTTAATCCACTTGCTGGGTAAAAGCATGTAAGGTTCTGGACAATGTGGTGAGAATACTGAGAGATTTAGCAGGTCTCTCCCCTTCTGTACCAGCTCCTTCTCTGGACTCCAAGCTGATGCAGACAGGGACCAGCCCCTGCTTTATGGACCAAGACCTCCTCCCACCCCAATTCTTCCCACACAAGGCTAGACTTCCGTGGAAGGACAGGGAGAGAGGCCAAGGGATGAGCGTCACGCTGCAACCTGGGGTTAGTGGAGGTACTGGGCGAAGGACTGGCCTCTGGACATCCCTGTTTAAAAAGTCCCAGGCTGACTGTGGAGAACAGTGTGGAGGCTCCTTAAGAAACTAACAATAGAGCTACCATATGATCCTGCAATCCCACTCCTGGGCATATACCCAAAGAAGAACATGGTCCAAAAGGATACATGCACCCCAATGTTCATCTGTTTTCATTAGCCAAGGCATGGAAGCAACCTAAATGTCCATCAATAGAATGGATCAAGAAGATGTGGTACATATATACAGCACTCAGCCATTAAAGAGAATGAAATAATGCCATTTGCAGCAACATGGATGGACCTAGAGATTGTCATACTGAGTGAAGTAAGTCAGACAGCGAAAGAGAAGTATTGTATGATATCACTTATATGCAGGATCAAAAAAATAATGATACAAATGAACTTATTTACAAAACAGAAACAGACTCACAGACTTAGAGAAGGAAATTCTGGTTATCGAGGGGGGAAGGGTGGGAGGGGAGGGATAGTTAGGGAGTTTGGGTTCAACATGTACACACTGCTATATTTAAAATGGATAACCAACAAGGACCTACTGTACAGCACAGGGAACTCTGCTCAATATTCTGTAACAACCTGAATGGGAAAAGAATTTGAAAAAGAATAGATACATGTATATGTATAACTGAATCACTTTGTTGTACACCTGAAACTAACACAGCATTATTAATCAACTGTACTCCAATATAAAATGGAAAGTTAAAAAAAAAAAGTCCCAGGCTGTAACTGCCACTAGACTTTTCCCAACAACCAGCCTCCCACTACGGCCCCTTTCCTCTTCTCTCCCGGCTGCCCTCTCCCCTCTGCCGTCTTCATTTCCCCTTCTCTGGGGGTGCTCCGGGGTGCTCCCAAACGCAGCTGCCCATCCGTTCTTGTCCAGAGCAGTTTAGCTCTCTTTGTTTCTCTGCCTCAGCCCCTCCACTGATGACCAGTGGGTCTTTATAATCAAAGCTAACCTTCAGGGTGGCTTCCCATACAAATATATGTGCTTTTCTCTGGGAAAGGAATTTTGAGGTTTGCTCTTAAAGCACTACCTCCGCCCCCTTCCTTTGCCTTGGGCTGCTCCCAGGAGAAGAGGTTGGAGGGGCCAGGCCTTGAGGCAGAGAGACTGATAGGGATACTTTTGCCATGATGCTGGAGAGAGATGCAGCTTGAGAGGAGGTCGTGGCAGGGAGGCTGGGGTGGAGGATATGGGTTCCAGAAGGAGATTCAGCAGGACCTGCTGATTGGGCTGGAGGATGAGGGGCCGGGAGGAGTGCAGACTGGACCCTGCTTTCCCACATGGCAATGGGAGAGATGGTGGAGGGGCGAGGAAGTGGGGGGGGGGACAGCAGGTTTGGGGTGCATGGAAGAAGACAGTCCTGTCTATTGCATGTCACGCATGAGATACCCACCTCCAGGGGGAGGTGCTCCGGAGAAAGCTGGCCATGAGGCTCAGCGGATGTCTCGAATGTCCTCACGGATGTCTGCGAGGGATGAACAGAGTCACAAGCTTGCGGGAGACTGTCCCGGGACATGGTGCTGAGTGAGCAGAGTTTGGTGGAGAAGAACAGAGTACAAAGGAGAGTAAGGAGGGGCAGCAAGACGTGGGCAGAGAACCAGGAGGGTGTGGTATGACCGAGCTCAAGGGAAGAAAGGGGGTCCAAGGAGGGAGGGCTTCAGAGAGCGAATGGCCAGGTGAGGGCAGTCCGGTAGGACCCAAGTGCATCCTTTGGGTTTACTCCCAGCGAGTTCGTTGATGACCTTGGCAAGGAGAGTCATGTGAGGTGGAGGAGGTGTACAGCAGACAGAGTGGACTGAGGTTTGGGGGGAGGTACAGGAGGCACCTTGGGAATACACATCTGAGTCCGAATGGGGGAGAGGCTCGGGCAGTGGCTGGGAGGGTGAAGGGTGAGGCAGAGGGAGGGCCTGTTGGCATGGATGATGGTGTAGGGGATGTGTTATTCTTTTAATGGGAGAGACCTGAGCATAAAAATACCAACGGGAAAGAGGCAGGGGAGTGATGGAGGGAGAGAGGAAGTGAGAAGAGGAAGAGAAACCAGCATGGATTGGGAGCACATGCCTGCCAGGCAGACTGGAAGCGATTTGAACCTCCTCAACCCTATGACATTAACTGACTAATTCAGCAATTATTGAGTGCCTACTATGTGCCAGGCACTCTTTTGGGATCTCAAGATACAACAGTGAACAGGATAGATAAAAATCTGGAGCTTACCTTCTATCTGGGGTGGGAAGAGCAGACAGAAAATACGTGTGTCAGGAGAGGATAAATACTAAGGAAGAAACAAACAGGATAAAAGGAGAGAGTGACAAGAGAGGGTGTTTTTTATACAGGGTGGTCAGTCCTGGGGGAGGGGAAGTCCCTTCTTCCATAGTGACAGGGAAGGAAGGAGGAAAGGAAGGCTGTGTCGGAAATAGGCTCAGCATAAGCACAAGGTCTGGACAACACGTTTTAACCCTAAATTGTTCCAATCAAATAACAAATGTCCATCAAGCACATACAATGGAGCCAGGTGCCTTGTGGGTACCAAGGAGATAAGTATGAATCAGACACACCCTGCCCTGGAGGAGCTTGCTGTTACATGGGAGAGACAGATCTGGAAACAGACCATGACGGTGCAGGGTGTTAAATGTAATAATATAGGGCAGGTTGTTCAAGCAGCAGTGAGATCATGGTAGAGGCAAGGAGGCCTTCCTGGGGAGTGGAGGCAGCTTCACAGAGGCGATGACATTTAGCTGGGTCTTGAAGAATGAGTAGCAGTTTGCCAGGTCAGAGCTTGAGCTGGAAAGGAACTTACATCTATAAGGTGCTTACTAGGTGCCAGGCAATTTACATATATGATCTCATTTAATTCTCAGAAAAATCCAGCATGGTAGGTATCACGCATATTTGACTCTTGTGGCTACTGAGACTCAGAGAAGCTAAGAGACTTGCCAAGGTCATACAGACGTTAGAGCTGGGTTTCAAGAGATGGTTGTTATTACTCTCAAACTTATGATTTCTCCAAACACCAAGCCACCAGCATAATTTGATGGGCCAGTGTTTGCAAAGGCACCAAGCAGAGCAGGAGAATGACATGCTTAGGGCCAACTAGGAAGTGGCTCTTTTCCTGTCATACCATGTGCATGAAGGAGACAGAAAACAGTGCATGTAAGTGGTTGTAGCTTTTGGAGGAGACGGATTAACAGTTTTGTTGTGTTTTTGTTTTTTCTTTCAACATTATGAGACTGTTATCCCATTGTCTTTTGACTTCCATTATTTTGGGTAAGAAGTTATCTGTAAGTCTTACTGTTATTCCCCAGAATATGGTGTTTGTTTTCTATGTCTGCTTTTAAGATTTTATTTTATTTTATTTCATTTCATTTTATTATTTTATTTTATTTTCCACCACGTGGCATGTGGGATCTTAGTTCCCTGACCAGGGATCGAACCTGTGCACCCTGCCGTGGTAGTATGGAGTGTTAACCACCAGACCGCCAGGGAAGTCCCAAGATTTTATTTTAATCATGAGTTTTCAGCAGCTTGGTAGGCAGCCTCTGAGAAGACCCCCAATGACCCCTGCTTCCTGGTGTTCCCACCCTTGTGTGGTCCCCTCCCATTGAGTGTGGGCTGGACCTTCTGACTTGCTTCTGATTGAACACAGTGAAGTTGATAGTAACTTCCGGTAACCTGTGTAGCTTCCATCTCAGGTGCTCTGGGGAAAGTCAGCTGCTGTGTTGCGAGTGGCCCTGCATAGGTTTCACATCTTGTGAGGAATGTGGCCTGCAAGAAGCCATATGAGTGACTTGGAAACAGATACGTCCCCCAGTCAAGCCTTCACATCAGACCGTGGCCCTAGCCAACAGCTTGGTTGCAACCTTGTCAGAGACCTTGAACCAGAGGCACCCAGTTGAGCTGTGCTAGATTGCTGACTCACTAAAACTGTGAGATAATACTTATAAGTTGTTTTAAGCCTCTAGGTTTTGGGGTAACATGTTATGTAGTGATACATGAGCAGTGCGGCAGCCCTGTGGGCTTTCAGTGCCTTGGTGAACTCACATCACATCCTAACCTGGGCTTGGATTTCCCACAGGTGCCCAGTTGCCATAGATGATCTTTGCTCCCTCTAGGCTCCGGAATCTAGGAAGACTGCATCAAAGGTGTCATGGAAATGCACCTTACCTTGTGATATAAATAGTTTGTATTTAATTTTCTCCCTCAAGAGATGTGTTACTGGAAGAATCTGGAAGAGATCTCTGGTCACTAACCCTACCTCATAGCCCTTCACAGTATCAAACTAGGTCAGGAACTTCTACAAAGAGTGTTGGCCCAGCTCTTGGATCAATAAACCTTGATTTATTTTCCCATCAAATGAACACTCTCTTTACATCAGAAGGGCTGTGGTGGCAAAGAGGGATTGGACTTATTTTCTGAGGTTCAAGAGGTCCCAAAATTTCAGTTTTATATAGGGAAAAACTTTCTACTAGTCAGAGTTGTGCAATCATACCCTGACTGGTTTAATGGGTGGTGAGTTTCTTGTTAGTGGACATAAGCCCAAACAGGATGACCACTGATGAGGAAGGATGGTCAGGCTGAGTTTATTAATTTGGCAAACATTTCTTGAATGTCTACACACTTCAGTTAGGAATTCTGTAAGTAACACAAACATTGACTAACAGTGGCTTACATCAATAAGGCTTTTGTTTTTCCTACCTAATAGAGAATCTGGAGGTAGATGATTCCTGGTCCTGATTCAGTGGCTCCGGGGTAGGAGAGTCAGAATCTCTCTGATTCTGACTTTTGCTTGTCGTTGTGAGATGGCTGCTACAGCTCCAGACATCACATGTGTGTTCAAGGTACTAATCCCTGCTGCTTAGAAAAAGCTGTATCTATTCCTTTCCTGGGGGAGAAAAATCTTCCCTAGAAGATGTGCTGGTAAATCTTCAATTACCGGCATTCTAGGGGATGGAAGGAAGGAAGAAAGTCCTGATTTGTAGCAATTACCAATTTCTGTGGTATAAATTCTCCTACCACATCTGATTTCAAGCTACCAACATGACATTGCTAGCTGCAGGTATGGGAAGAGATGGCTGTAGCACGCCGTTATATACTATTTCTATCGTACAGTTACGATAGATGTAAAATCCTCAGTGGCATAGATCATTGTAAACTGCAGTGTGAAATAATGAGGAAGGAAGGAATTTTTAGTATTTATTATCTTTGCTTTTAATATGATTCTCATTGTAAGTTTATATAATTTAATTTTTGAGTAATGATTGGGTTTAACAACTGACTTGCAAAATTCCTAAACAATGAGCAATTGGCTCTCATGGTCTGGTCCACAATGGCTCCAGGACACCACTGCTGGAAACATTTCTGCCAACTTCCCCTGTGTCTCACTGGCCAGGACAATAACACACGGCCACCTTGGGCTATAAGGGAGGTTAGGAAGGCAGTAAACTATTCGCGTGTCTCTAATGGAATATGCGCAGGGAAAAGGGGGCTGGGAAGGACAGTAGGGTCAGCCAACCTGCTGATGGATTGGTCTACCTTTGACCAATCACCTTAGAAGAAAACTGTGAGGGCATTTGAAGCACAGTGATGAGCAAGACACACTCCATTTCTGTTCTCATGGGGCTTTCATGCTGGTGGCAAGAGAGCGATGCTAAACAAATTAGTAGAATTGTGATGAATGCCAGAAAGAAGTACAGGGGGCTATGAGTATATGTATGGGGGAGGGGACCTAGTATTAGTTTTTTATTGTTTCATAACAAATAACCACAAATACAGCAGCTTAATGTAACACACATTTCTTAACTCAGTTTCTGTGGGTTGGAGTTTAGCCCATGTTAGCTGGGTCCTCTGCTCAGGGCTCACTCAGTGTTTTGTCTGGGCTGCATCCTCACCTGGAGGCTTGACTGGGGAAGAGTCCTGCCAAGCTCCTTCAGGTTGGTTCCAGAAGTCACTTCTGCAGGCCTGCCTGACCGGGAGCCCAGCTCTTGGCTGGCTGTCAGCTGGAGGCAATGCTCAGGTCCTACAACCATCTACAGGCGACTTCTCCAAAGCCTGTAAGTAGAACCTCTCCTTATAGTCTAAGACAAATTCTTTTTTTCAAATTAATTTTTATTGGAATATAGTTGATTTCCAATGTTGTGTTAGTTTCTGCTGTACAGCAAAGTGAATCAGTTGTACATACACACTTATCAACTCTTTTTTTTAGCTTCTTTCCCCAAATAGGTCATTACAGAGTACTGAGTAGAGTTCCCTGTGCTATACAGAAGGTACTTATTAGTTATCTTTTTTATACATAGTAGAGTGTATATGTCAATCTCAATCTCTCAATTTATCCCTCCCCCCCTTACCCCTGGTAACCATAGTTTGCTTTCTACATTTGTAACTATTTCTGTTTTGTAGATAAGTTCATTTGTACCCTTTAAGACAAATTCTTATGTAATGTAATGTGACCTGGGAGTGACAGTTCATCACCCCTGTCACCTGTATTGGCCAGAAGCTGTCACAGGTTCTGCCTGCACCCAAGACGGGGAGATCATACAAGGGTGTGACTCACTGGGGGTCACCTCAGGGTGTGTCTGCCATGGTTGTTCTTGTCGCGGAGGTGGCTACAAAGCCTTCCTGGGGAAATTGACACTGAAGGTGAGACATTGAAGGGTCAGTGGGAGTTGGCCAGGTAGAGGGAGAAAAGTGTGTCAGGCAGAGGGCAGCATGAGCAAAGAGGTCTGGGACCCGGTGCTGTCCTTTGCAGTAACTACTTTCCTTCCTGAGATTTTTTGTTCCTGATCTCTGAGTACATCCGCCAAACATGGGGCCTGGCTGAAGAGGCATAGGGAAGTTTCTTATCTCCAGGGAGGAATTTGGCAAATCAGACTGGAAACCGGGCTTTCAGTGGTGTGCCTGTGTGTGTGCATGTGAGTGTGTGTGTGTGTAGAGAGATGGGCATAGGGTCTGCGCCAGTCACTGTCAAGACCTTATCCATGCATTCATTCCTTCTACCAGCAACCCTGAGTGCCTTCAGGGTGCCGGGCTCTGTTCTGCACGAGAAATGACTCAGTCAGACCCCTGCCTTGTCCTAGAGAGGTCACACTTCACTGGGGGTGAGAGGAAACCACTCAGATGGAAAGCTCCAGCTAGTGCTGTAACTAAGGTGGCCACGGATGCGTGGGGATGCAGAGAAGGCAGGCCTGGCGGTGGTGGGGGGGGGGAGGGGGGAGGGGAAGAACGCAGTCCAGGAGGATTTCAGGTTTCAAGCTGAGCACCTGGGCGGATGGAGAGGCCATTTACTGAGAAAGAAGAACGTGGAGGAGCAGGTGGGGGGCATTGAATAAAGCACTTTGTTTTGATGGTGAGACGTTTGAGATGCCTCCTGGGCGTCCAGCTGCGGATGCAGGAGAGGTCAGGGCTGGAAATACAGAGCAGGCAGTCACCACAGTCTGTGGACGGTTGAAAGCCTGGGAGAGCCTGAGATTCTCCGTAGGAGGGTCCATGCCCGAGCCATGGGCCACCCTAACACCCCAGCACCGAGAGGTTGGGCAGAGAAGGGGTGTATCCCGGAGACTCCCGGAGGAGCCGCTAGTGATAGGGAGGAAAACCGGGAATGCGGGGGTCACACGACGCCCAAAGATCAAAGACGGCGAGGACAGAGGTTTTACGGATGATTGGTACTTGGATATACGGGGGGTGACAGGTGGGGAGAGGGGAGCATTGCAGATGGGGAACAGCGTAGCCACAAAAGCTTTGAGGTAGGAAAGGGAAACAGCTCTGCTCTGCACTCCTTTATCCTGGGTTAAAGTAACTCCGAGAAATCTCTGGTCCTGCCTGACGGAGCTCCTTAAGGGAGGGCCAAGTTTGCCTCTACTCCACTCCGACCGTACACCTTACAGGCTGCGAAAATGTTTGTTGAATGAATAAAAGATGAACGAGTGAATGGAACTTTGTGACGTGGGGGGCAGGTGGTCTCGCTCCTTCGGCCTCAGTTTCCCTTTCTGTAAAGCAGGCCAATCCGATAAACTTGAGTTCCGGGTTTGGGATGAGCACGGCTTGCTGAGCGGATTCCAAGTGGACTTTACGCCCGGCCTCCCCGGGTCGGACCGGGTTGGTCCGCGGATCCGGTCGCTCTGGGTCCGGCCCCCGCGGGACCCAGCAGCCCAGCCCTGGAACGGCCCCGCCCCACCTCCCTTTGTTTCTCCAGGCCCCGCCCCCTGCGCGCAGCTCCCTCTCCATTGGTTGGGGGGCGGGCCCCGAGCGCCGGGCGCCGCCGGGGGCGGGGCGGAGGGGCGCGGGCGGGGCGAGTGCGCCTGCGCGTTGCCCCAGCCCAGTTGCAACCTCTCGCCGGCAGCTGCTCCGCGCAGAGTGGGAGACCGAGCCCGAGCCTGAGCGCGAGACGGGCTGAGACGGCTGCGAGGCGGCCCCGCCCCGGGGCTCCATTGTTGCGGCGACTCCGGCTCTGCGGGCTGCTCGGCTCCGTCTCGCTCGGCCAGTGCACCTCCGGCAAGGAGTGAGCGCTGCCCGGGAGGCGGCCTGAGGTGAGGCGGCGGGCGGCGGGGCCGGGCCGGGCGGGGGTCCCCGGCGGACATGGGTTCCGGGGCTGGGAGAGGGTCCCACGGCCGGGCGGAGGTCCCGGGGCCGGACGGGGTCCCAGGCGGCAGGGGTCCCAGCCGGGCGGGGGGTCCTTGGGAGGCAGGGGTCCCGGAGCCGGGCGAGGTTCTGGGCCGGACAGGGGTCTCGGGTCGGGCGGGGGACTCAGGCGGCAGGGGTCCCAGGCCGGGCGGGGGTCCCCGAGAGGACCGAGGTCCGCGAGCCGGACGAGGTTCCCGGCCGGGCGGAGGTCCCGGGGCTGGACTGGGGTCCCAGGCGGCAGGGGTCCTGGGCCGGGCTGGGGTCCCCGCCGGGTGTGGCAGGTCCGAGAGGGGCGCCGCGAGGTCGCTGCCCGAGTTGGCGGCCGCCGCCCTGAGCGCCTGTGGGACGGGGACGCAGAGGGGGACTGACCGGGCCGTCGCGCGTCCGGGCGCCGGGCATGGTCTCGGCCTCGGGGTGGCACCGAGGGGGCACCGCGCCTGCCGCGACTCCGCGTGGATTCGCGCGTGACGCCCCGCGCGGGGTCCTGGTGACCCTGAGGGTGGGGGACTGTCTCGGTCCCCACTCACTCGGAGTGGCTGGTTCGCTGTGTCCCCGAAGGTAGCTCTGCGTGGGCCCTCGCGCGTGGGGATCCCGGACATCCTGAGAGTGGGAGACTGTCTCTGTCCCCCCTCCCGTACCCCCCTGGTGTGACTGGTTCGCTGTGTCTGCTTGAGGGTGACCGCGTGGACCCTCGATCGTAGGGATCCTGGGCACTCTGAGAGTGGGGGCTTTTTCTCGCTCCCCACCCCCATGACTGGTTCACGGAGTGTTTGTGTGTCACTGAGGGTGGCTCTGCGTGGACCCGCGCGCGCGGTGTCCTGGCCACCCTGCGAGTGGGAGGGCTGTGCCCCGTCCCCTCCCCCCGCGGCTCGTCGGGGTGTGATCAGTACCGGGGGCAGGCTCCCCTCCGTCCCCCAGCAGTGTGCGTGTGCGCGCGCGCGTGCGTAGGTGTGTGTTGGGGGTTCCATGTGTTTCGGGGTGTTCTTGTGCGGGTAGTGGCGCCCGTCGGGCTGTAGCCGGCTGTGCGTGGGGCACGCAGATGGCCTGCGTCTGACAGCTGACCCGCACTTTTATTTATTGCCTTATTTGCCACTTGAGCAGAAGCGGCTGCACTTCCCCGGGAACCCGCTCCTCTCCCCGGCCCGGTCCCCGGGGAGCGCGGGGCTGTCACCGCGCCTGGGGACCGCGAGTCAGGCCGCCGCGTTTCCTGCTCAGGCGCGAGGCTCGGCCGGCCCGGCGGGAGCCGGCTCTGATTGGAGGGAGCCTGGTCCCTCTGCCCGGCGCTTCTTGATTTCTTCCGTTAGGATTGGGAAGAAAAAAAAAAAAAAAAAAGGTCTGGAAAGCCAGATTTAACTTTGCAGCTCTCTCAGCGCCTGGAGAGTGGAGGAAACTTTCCCAAGAATTTGGCGGGCTGGAAAGTGCGTTTGAAGGAGGGGAATCCACCCCCACGGAATGAGGCCAAGGCAGTTACAGTTAGAGGTCAGGTTTACAGAAGGAATAGCGGGGGTGAGGTTGTGGATCGGGAGACTTGGGTTTCAGCCTGATGGCAAGATCTGATACCACCCTGCAGGCTGTGTATCTCTCAGCCACTTAAATAAATTGGGGTCATTCATTTACCCTTTTATCAAACTTATGAAAACACCTATTATGTTCCAGGGATGATTCTTTTCCCTGGGGAACGAAAAGTCTAACAAGCCTTGTTAGTCTTGCAAGTCTAACAAGACTCTGAAAAGTCTTTTCCTTTTCAGAGTGTTCTGGTCCAAGACAGGAGACTGAGCTATAGGCACAAGTAGCTCTAATGTCCAAATGGAAATTCTTTGTGAACAAGATGGTGTATAAATAACAGGAATGCAAGATGAAAATGCGGTCCTAACTGCAGCTGTCGCTGTTACGAAGTCCAGACAGCCTGCAGGCCCTTCCCTCTGCCTTCTCTGCCCTCTCTCTTCCATCTGCCCTACGCCCAGCTCCAGGCCTTCACCCATTCTTACAGTCTCAGTTAGGTGACTTCTTTCTGAAGTCTTCCCTGACGTCCTCATGCCCAGCCCTCTGAGAGCTGTGGTCTTCAAGGACAGGGTGTTTTGCTGTAGTGCCCAGAGAGGAAGAGGTGTATCTAAATGAGAGGTCCTTCTAAATGAGAGGTCCTTCTAAATGAGAGGTCCTTTTTCCGTACCACAGAGCCAAGTCTTTCCCGTGATTTAGAATCTGCAATTCTTCAATTCTCCTAAGGGTTTTTAGATTAACATTTGCTGTTACTTCCTAGTGTTTGTTGCACCGTGTAGAGTACTTGATTCGAATTTGTTTGGTCTGATTCTGGCTCTGGAATAAAGTTGCCATTCGTTCCTGCAGAACCACTAGGCTTCAGTTTCCTCACCTTTGAGGGTTTTAAACTAGGTAAGAACCTTGTCAGCCCTAAACCTTTAATTCTTTCAACCAAATAAAGCAGAGGAAAGTTCTCTTAGTGGCAGTTGTATAAATAATGGGGATCTTTGAAAATGTAGATTCTGAAGTAGAAGTTCTTTTTCTTTATTCTACCTTTTTTTTCTTTCTTTTTCACAGTTGCATGGGTGTATACTTTGTCTCAGAGTTGAAGGAGCAGGTCTATGATGGAAGCTTAGGCAACTTTTTTTTTTTTAATATAAATTTATTTATTTATTTGTTTATTTTTTGGCTGCATTGGGTCTTCATTGCTGCATGCGGGCTTTCTCTAGTTGGGGTGAGCGGGTGCTACTCTTCGTTGTGGTGGGTGGGCTTCTCATTGTGGTGGCTTCTCTTTGTTGTGGAGCATGGGCTCCAGGCGTGCGGGCTTCAGTAGTTGTGGCGCGCGGGCTCAGTAGTTGTGGATCGTGGGCTCTAGAGCACAGGCTCAGCAGTTGTGGCACACGGGCTTTGTTGCTCCGCGACATGTGGGATCTTCCTGGACCAGGGCTCGAACCCATGTCCCCTGCATTGGCAGACGGAGTCTTAACCACTGCGCCACCAGGGAAGTCCCTAGGCAACTTTTTGATATTGTCTTGCATCTTCTTCATAACCACATTTTGCTTGCAACATCTGTGCTCTGTCAAATTGGCTTGAAGTTTTCCTTAATGAAGTTGTTGGGTGCAGAAGTCTTGGCAGGACCATGTTGCTGATCTTTTGAGTGTCATATGAAGTCGGCCAACTGCAGGCTTTTTAATGCCCCAGTCTCTAACAGAGATTTTAATTTGGAGACTCTGAAATAAGTGAATTTTGGGAGTACCTTGAGTAAGTGTGTGTGGCTTTGTATAACGGTTTAAAGCATAGTTTAAAATTATTACTTGCAAAAATTTACATATGTTAAATGACCTATAAGGAAACTCCACTTCTAAGGACTCTAGTAATTAATCCTTCAAAATATTAATCTCCCAATTTATCTGTTTGGCAAGATGGGAATTTGGTGTGCTCGATTATTTTAAAGCCACATGTCTGTCAAAAGGGTACACGACTTTCTCTGCTATTCTTTTTTTGTTTGTTTGTTTGTTTTTTGGCTGCGCTGCACAGCTTGTGGGCTCTTAGTTCCCCGACCGGGGATTGAACCCGGGCCCTCGGCAGTGAGAGCACAGAGTCCTAACCACTGGACCGCCAGGGAATTCCCTCTCTGCTATTCTCATTTGGATGATTACAGGGATTAAACATAGATGGTAGCTGTTTGGTCAAGGAGTGATGCCATCAAATTATATTTTCATGTTAAGTAGGATTTTTGTCCTTATTTTGATTGATGGTCTTTAATTAATTTTAAAAAAAGCGCTCTGTTACATACTCCATGTGGTTTGTTTTGTTAGGGATCTTATTTTTTGGGAGGGGTCTTCAGAAACGCAAATGGGTTTTCTTTGTGGTTTCCTTAGATTGTCTTTTTTCTTTGATTTTTTTCCTTAGATTGTCTTAATGTTTTCACTGAAAACTAGTTAATACTTGTTCTGCAAGAAGGCCTGATTTTTATATGGATTAACTGAAAAGGGTTTTTCACGGAAGAGAATGCCTGGGGATGGAGAAGATAGCGTTTGAACTCTGCTTTTCCATGTTGTTCCTCTTGTTCTTTACTGGAGGAAGAGGGTTAACCAGTTCTTCCCTGGTGGCCTAATCAGAGTGCTGAATCTGCCCCACCTTAAAGAACTGATGGTGCTTTCCCTAGTTTTAAGATGATGATATTCTATAAACCATCTTGTTTAAGCATTGTTTGCCTAGAACTAGAAATTCAGTGATAAATTTTTTCTTAGACTATAAATCTAAGTCTTTGCTGTTACTTCCCCCCGCCATCCCACATCACCTACCAAATGGTTTTTTTAAAAAAATTAATTAATTAATTAATTTTTGGCTGCGTTGGGTCTTCGTTGCTGCGCATGGGTTTTCTCTAGTTGCGGTGAGCGGGGGCTACTCTTTGTTGCGGTGTGCGGGCTTCTCATTGCGGTGGCTTCTCTTGTTGTGGAGCACGGGCTCTAGGCACATGGGCTCAGTAGTTGTGGCACACGGGCTCAGTAGTTGTGGCTTGCAGGCTTTAGAGCGCAGGCTCAGTAGTTGTGGCACACGGGCTTAGTTGCTCCGCGGCATGTGGGATCTTCCTGGGCCAGGGCTTGAACCCGTGTCCCCTGCATTGGCAGGCAATGATTCTTTTTTTTTTTTTTTTTTTAAATTTTTTTAAAAATAAATTTATTTATTTATTTTTGGCTGCGTTGGGTCTTCGTTGCTGCGCGCGGGCTTTCTCTAGTTGCTGCGAGCGGGGGCTACTCTGTTGCGGTGCACGGGCTCTAGGCACGTGGGCTTCATTAGTTGTGGCACGCAGGCTCAGTAGTTGTGGCGCATGGGCCCAACTGCTCCGCGGCATGTGGGATCTTCCCGGACCAGGGCCTGAACCCGTGTCCCCTGCATTGGCAGGCGGACTCTCAACCACTGCGCCACCAGGGAAGCCCAGGGCAATGATTCTTAACCACTGCGCCACCAGGGAAGCCCTACCAAATGGTTTTTTCTTCTTTCTTTTCCATTTTAAATATCTTATCATGTTCGTGTCTATCACTGCTGGCTACATCAAAACCGTTTTGAATGTTGACAGGATGTAATATGAATAATGTAGTAAAGATAACTTACTCCTGTTCTTTTGCACAGGAAACCTGGCCCCAGTAAGGCTTTTGTTAAGTCCAAGTACTTCTCTGAACTGCAGTTCCCTCACTTGTAAAATGGAGTTAATCGTTGGTAGTACCTGCTCTATCTAGCTCAAGAGATTGTTCTGAGGATAAAATGAAATCATGAATGTAACGTAATTTTGTAAGTTGTAAAATATTATGTTGTCAGGGATTTTTAAAAAGTGCTTCATTAAGAATGTAACGAATCTGGGTTTTTTAAAACTCCAAATGTTTAATGTACAGATGATCCTTAGCTTGAAGGGTGTCAGGCAACTTCATTTAAGATTGTTTTCTATCTTTCATTGGCCAGTGTTGTTTGATATCTTAGCCTTTTGGGGGAACATCAAATTCAAGTTTCAGAGACGTGAATCTTTTGTAAGTAAGGCTACTGAATGTGCAGAAATGTAGCCTTTAACAGTCTGTCTCATATATATGTTCCTATGAACCTTTCTTTAATGAAGCATAATTGCTGGGCACTTTAGTTCCTAAGTGCCCTCTCTTGAGATCGGGGAAGGCATAGGCACCGTGAGGCCATGATCAGCAAAACGCTGGCCTGTTCACCTCTGAAACTTCCTCAGCACCACAGTGTCCTTGGGCCTTCTCTCCTCAAGCCACCTTGGAAACTGCAGTGCAGTTTATACTTTAGACGCAGATGGTAAGTTACACTGTCATATCTTTTGACAGCCGTTCAGATAGATGACCCGTGATGTGCCCGAGTATGGGCTACATGCAGAGGTTCGAAGGTGGGACCCAGTGCCTCACTGGAGAATTGCTGGAGGCTCACAGTGTAGCGGGAGAAGCAGACCTGGTATCACTCAGTGCAGGTGGCGGGTGCTGCTAGGGGTACGCAGAAGAGTTTGGGAGCCGGGTTGGTGCACACAGTCCAGCATTTATTCTCCTACGTGGCACTTAGAGTTTGTCAGGCAAGACAGGCAGTGAAAGGTTTATAAATTAAAGGAAGGGCAGTGAATTACCTGAGGCCTAGAATATGTAGATATTCTGGGCAATTTATAATTCCCCAAATCTGCATTTATCAGAACAAGTCTATGGTCTGTTGTTTTGGATGGAGTATGGCCGTCCCTGTCTTTTGATTTAAGGAAGTCAGTTGACTCTTGTTGAACGTCGATGATGTGACAGACACTGCTGGGTATCTTCACATATATCACTGTATGAGTTTCCTGTTTCTGCTGTAACAAATTGCCCCACACTGAGTGGCTTAAAACAACACAGGTTTATAATTTTACAGTCTGTAGGTTAGAAGTCTGACTCGGATCTCACCGGGCAAAAAACAAGGTGTCTGCAGGGCTATGTTCCTTATTGGAGAATCTGGAGGAGCACTGCAGGAAAGCTCATTCAGATTGTCCACCGAATATATCGATAGTAGCTGGCACTTGTAGGACCGGGGACCCTGTTTCCTTGCTGGCTGCCAGCTGGGGGACTGCCCCCAGCTCCTAGAGGCGTCTTCCTGGACCTTGCTCGGAACCCCCTGGTCCCAGAGCCAGCAAGGGCCGGCCAGTCCTGGTGTCCCCTCTGCTTCATCTCTCTTCTTCTGCCTGGAGAAAGTTCTCTGCTCTTAAGGGCTCATGCAATGAGATTGGGCCCACCTAGAACCCCAGGATAATCCCCCTATCTAATACCCCTGTCTGAGGTCTGTAGCGAAGCCCCTTTAATATGACAAATGTGACAGATCACAGGTTCCAGGGGATGCACATGGCCTCCCACAATTACCCAATCCATTTATGACAGCGTCCAGTGACACTGTTATTGTCACCCTCAGTTCGCAGAGAAAGAAAAGGCATAGATATTTTAAGCAAATTGGCAGGACCGTTAAGATCGCTGTTAAATGGCAAGACAGTTCTTCTGACTCGACGTGGAGCTGATGGTGGGGTTTATAGCAGCAGGTCAGTCAGAAGCAGAGTAAACTTTGTGTTTTGGAGTGCTTAAATGGGCCGCTCTGATTACAGGACTTTCACCAAGAAGTCATCAGAGTCATTCCTTTGTTAGAAAAAACACCCACATGGGGGATTTGGGACGTGAAGGACTCTTCCTCATGGGGTGAAGAGTGCATAATTCCATGTCCAGTTCTAGAATGGAAACAGCTGAGTCAACCCAACAGGGATTCACATTCCTGAGCTTTAGAGAACCTGTTTCAAGGCTGAAGCAAAGCACAGTAAACAAAGTTCAATACTTTCTTTGATAGTTAGGAATGAGGTGCATCTTGCGGTCAAGGAAACAGCAGGTGATGGTCACCAGCATCGAAGACCAAGCATGATCTCATTTGATCGTGTAGGTGTTTTTAATAGTTTTTCATTAGGATTTTTTTTTCCCCTTCTATAAGAAAGCAGAATCTAGAAATCCTAAGGCTTTTAACCTGGCCTTCAGGAATTTACCAACTGCCTGATACCCTTTGCAGAAATATTGTGTGTCTGTGCCTGTGTGTGTGTTTACTGGGGGGAGGACTTATAGCTTTCCGTTCTTTTTCGAAGGGGTTGGATTCCAAAAAGTTTAAGAACACACTGCTTAATCTGATATTCTTGCCGGTCAAGTATCAGATTTTGTTTAAAAATTAAATACCCCATTTTAAACAAAGTTATACAGGCGCATAGTTTTAAGCGTCAAAAGTTCTACAGGATTTAGAACAAAACACCAGCAATCACCTACCCCACCCTTCTCCACCCTGATTCCTGCTCCCCAGGGACTTCCCCTTTCAACGTTTCAGCTATTTCTTCCAGATTCTGGGTGAGAGACATCCTGCTAAGGAAGAAGACGATTTAGGTCACCTACCCACTCCTTGCACTGCCCACTTCTTTTTTCCTCTGTCCTCTCAGTATAATTACGTTAAAGGTTTTGGTTAAGTATTCAGCAGCGCTCATTATGATTATAGAAATATTATTCACAGCTGAGATATGTAGTCTATTTTGATTACATTTCCCTTCTGCTACAGTTTTTTTTTTCTTTTTCCTAGAGTTGAGAATTGCCCTGCTTTGTTTTGCTAAGTTTTCTGTGCTGTCACTTCTCCCCCTTCACCCCCCCTAAGCCTCGTTCTCCTCTTTGTATATTCACACACCACAGGGCATCATCCAGTTTGTCCTTTTCTTAGGATAATTCTTCCTGAACCTCTCACCAGCCTGCTTTCCTCTAAATTGGTTGCTTCCTAGACCTGCTGCACATTCCCTATCGCCCTGAGAATTCCTTTCACCTCTTTCCCGGGTAAGATGCCTTCTTCTAAAGTTTTCTCTCTTATTTTGGTTGAGCATGTTCACCATAGCTTTCCAAGAAATACATTTTTTTGAGATCTCGTATAAGGTTGGAACGTTTTACTCTCGTTCAGTTGATAGTTTGGCTGAGTATAGAATCCTGGGTTAGAAATCATTTTCCTGAAGAATTAGGAAGGCACTGCTCAGTTGACTTCCAACTTCATCGTGACAGTTGATGTGTCCAGAGCCATTCCTTTGTATGTGACCCGTGTTTTCCTCTGTGTGAGTTTTTAGGCTCTTCTTGATATTCCTTGTGTTTGCAGATGTCGTGGTGGCTGCGCTGTGATGTGGATCTTGTCTCATTCATTGTGATGGGAACTGAGTGGGCCTCTTCCATCTGCAGACTGCCGGTCCTCTGTTCTGATCCTGAATCTCCTTAAATGTCTTCTCTTTTCCCATTTCTTTGTCTTTTTGTTTTCCTTTTTGGGATTTCTCCAACTTCTCCTCTAAACCCTTCTCTGAATTTTGTACTGCTCTGATTATTTTAATTTCAAAGGCTCCTTTATAGTCCCTGAAAATATTTTTCAAAAATACCATCTTTCCTTGTTTCGAGGATGTGGTCAGAGGTTTTATTCCACCTGTATCCTGGAGGAAAGGTTTATCTTTTCATGGCTTTTCAGCTCGATTATCTAATAAAGCCCGAAGGATTTGAGAGTAGTTTCATGATACTTCCGTAGTTTGAAAGAAAAATTTCTGTTCCACCCGTTATCTATTCTCTAATATGGAAAAAAGACTTAATTTTCAGTCCTTGGTGGTATTAGAAGGTAGCTTTTTTTTTTTTTTGGCCGTGCTGAGTGGCATGCAGGGATCTCTGTTCCCGACCAGGGATCGAACCCGTGCCCCTCTGCGGTGGAAGCGTGGAGTCCTAACCACTGGACCGCCGGGGAGTTCCCTAGAGGATAGCTTTTGTATGTCCTCAAACACCTCCATTGAGAACACCTCTTTTCCATCCATGCCCACGCTGCAGCTGACTTTGCCTTCTGTTTTGTGTACTTAAGATCGTCCACCCAGTATTCTGTGAGGAGCTGCCATCAGTGAATTCAGGATTTGGAAATCCAGTTTCCTTTTACCTGACCCAGTGTCCATGGTCTATGCAGCGTCTCTGGGGGCAGTAGCATTGAGAAGGCTCCTTTTTGTGGGTTGTACTTTCATCATAAGTTTATCAAGAAAAGGAAAAAGGGGCTTCCCTGGTGGCGCAGTGGTTGAGAATCTGCCTGCCAATGCAGGGGACACGGGTTCGAGCCCTGGTCTGGGAAGATCCCACATGCTGCAGAGCACCTGGGCCCGTGAGCCACAGCTACTGAGCCTGCACGTCTGGAGCCTGTGCTCCGCAACAAGAGAGGCCGCGATAGTGAGAGGCCCGCGCACCGCAATGAAGAGTGGCCCCTGCTTGCCGCAACTAGAGGAAGTCCTCGCATAGAAATGAAGACCCAACACAGCTAAAAATAAATAAATAAATAAATTTATTTAAAAAAAAAAAAAAGGAAAAAGAAGTAGTAAAAATGATGGATTCTTGCTCCGGACGTTAGATAGTGGTGTGACAAATGAGGGGTTTTTTTTGGCCGTGATGCACGGCTTGTGGGATCTTAGTTCCCCGACCAGGGATCGAACCCGGGCCCTTGGCAGTGAAAGTGAGGAATCCTAACCACTGGACCGCCAGGGAATTCCCAAACGAGGGGTATTTTTTGCCATGGTAGGTGGAGCTAGGTTTGGGGACTGTCATCTAGTCTGGACCTTTCTGTCAGAAGGAGTTTACAGAAATGGCTTGTTGGGAGCGGGACACGGTGCCTCCTAGGTGGGTATTTGGTGAAGAGGTTTGTGGCGGATGTCACAAGAAAGGAGAATACCTCTGAAAACTGTTTTGGAGCCATACTTTTTGAATGACTTTTGAAACCTGTACAGGGTTTTCCCAGACATTGACAGCATGTGATTCTGAGTTACTTTAACTGTGAGAGTCAGGATGGCTCTTGAGGATGTGAGGCATGATGCTTTCTTTTTAAATTCCCTCTTCCCATGAATACAGATTTGTGTGTTGGGAGGTCCTAAGTTACGTGAGATTTTTCTCTCCAGATGGGTTGATTGTTTGAGTCTTCCTGTGCTTGAAGTGTGACCCTCTGTCTTAGTTTGTTCAGGTTGCCATAACAGAATGCCATAGACTGGGAGGCTCATAAAGAACAGAAATTGGTTTCTCACAGTTCTAGAGGCTGGAAGTCCGAGATCGAGGTGCTGGCAGGTTCCCTGTCTGGTGAGAACCTGGTTCAAGACAGCATATTCTTGCTGTGTCCTCGCCTGGTGGAAGGGACGAGGATGCTGACCGGGGTCTCTTTTATAAGGGAACAAATCCCATACAGGGGGGCTCCACCCTTATGACCTATTCATTTCCCAGAGGCCCCCCTCCAAATACTGAGACACTGGAGATTACTGGAATTTTGAGGGGACACAGACATTCAGTCTGTAGGACCCTCTAAGAAGCTCAGATGTGCTGTGTCTTCACGATAAGGGAGACCAAATGGTTCAAGAAGGCTAATGTTAATAGCCTTTCGGAGTTTGTATCACCACCCCCATCGCTACTGGCACTGTTTGCTGAGCGCTTACTATGTCCTAGGCACCGTGCCAGACACTTTACATCTGTATCTCTTCTAGTCCGTCCAGCAACTTCGTGGGGTAGGTACTGTTCTCAATTTGCAGTTGCCAAAATGAGACGGAAGTCTCGTGGTGGCCAGGGTTAACAATACCGTATTGTGTATTTAAAAGTTCCTGAGAGAGTAGATCTTGAGTTCACATCACACACACACACACGCAAAAATTGTAACTACGTGCAGTGATGGACGCTAAGGAGACTTACTGTGATCCTTTCACAGTACACACGTGTCCAATCCTTATGTTGTCTGCCTGAAACTAATACAGTGTTGTTTGTCAGTTACATGGCGATGAAAACACTGAGGTGAAGAGACAGGGAGGAACTCGCTCAAGGTCACGTAGTAGGTGGGATCTGACTAGCGTGTGGCCCGGCCTCCTTCTTTGTTAGGGCTTTCCAGCCACTGACGCCAGGTGACCGCTGTGCCCGAGAGCTGTTACAGTGCAGCCTCTCAGAGCCGGCCAGACCTGTCGCTGTTCCTGCTGTTGACCTGCATGGCGCTCCTGGCGGTCCTGGTGGGCCTTCGGTGTCTGTGCCCCTGCATCCCTTCTCTTCCCCACTCAGTGGTTCAGAGGGTGTGCGTGCAGGGGTCCCCGCCCCGGCAGCTGCACACAGTGGGGGGCCATGTGTACGGGACTGACCGTAGAGGCCGTGACAGAAGCTGTCGGGGGTGGGGGGGGGGTGCGCAGGACGCTGGGGTTTCGGAGAGGGGGGTGGGGAGGCACCTGCGAGGGGGCGGTTCTGAGGGGGACCGTGCAGGGGGCGTTGGGTTTCCACGGTGGAACTGAGGCTCCGAGGCTTTCTCAGCTCTGAAGATTCCAGCCGCTTAGTCTCACTCCGACGCCTTTTCCTGAATTCTCTATTTCTCAGCGCAGAAAAGGGTGTCATCTCTGTGCCGTTAATTTCTGCGAGTCCTGCGTTTAGTTTTGGACGTTCAGCAGATTGGGGCAGCCTGGGCTGTGAGAGAGAAGCCTGCATCTCCCGCCAGCGGGCCTCCCGTCAGGCGCGGCGCGGAGGAGTGTCACCAGACGGGGGCCCCGAGCCTCCAGCTGCGCAAAGACGGCTGCCACCAGCGCCCAGAGACGTTTCACCTGAAAAGACAAGACCCAGAATAGTTAGTGTGTCCCCCGAATGGGATAACCTCCCGGAACGGAAGGGTTTCTACTGATTCCCACCCTGCCTCCTTCCCGAGACTGGACCATCCTTCATACCACAGCAGGAGGCATTTCTGGCCATCTGTCGGCATCCATTGGGCCTTAGGCAGGGCGGCCAGCATCACAGGCCCTGTCGGACCGGGGCTGGCATTCCGACTCTGCCACCCACTCATCAACAGTGTGGAATCTTGGGCTGCCCTTAACCTTCCATGAGCCGCGTCCATAGGAGGGCAGTGCAGTACCTGTCGCCAGAGGAAGAGGCCAGGATGGCCGGGCTTCCTCTCTGAGGGGAGCGGTGGACGTTGGGGGGGGCGTCCGGTGAGCACTGAGTGGAACGAGGCTGACTGGCCCTGCTGATAGTAGTTACAGCCTTTCCTCGTGAGGAGATGATGAGGGGTCCTCCTGGCCGGGCCACCGTGATGTAGGAGCCAGTGAAAGAGCCTAGAAGAAGCTGACTTCGGGTAGAGCCTGGGGAGGGTTTGTTACTATAAATAGGTGAAGGTTGGGCTCTTCACTAGCAGCCAGACGCCTGCTTTATCTCGGGACTCCCTGAGTCGTGCACAGCAGAGCCGGGGGATTGTGTCACAGTGGGACTGGTGGCAATTTCAATTCAGCTAAAGCTGCCGGTCGAAAAATGCATCGATATGATGTGAGAAAGCTTGGACTGCAAAGCAGAGCTGAGTCCAAGTTCTGGGTCCGTAACTTGAACTGTGACTTCGTAGGTAAAGGGAGGTCCAGAGAACCCAAACGTTTTGTATTATGACAGTAAGAAAGGGCTCGGAGCGTCTGCATTGGTTGTGTACCAGTTCATTTAAATGACCTCAAAGCATTTACACTGGAACAAGACTTGATTTCTCTCATTTCCATTACTTTACCTTCCTGGAACAATCTCATTATGATTCGAAGATTTTTGGGCGTCAGAATCACATGGTCCAGCTACCTGTCTTGGAGCAAATTTAGGCACACACACATTTGTTTAAATATTTCGTGTGATATAGGCATAGACACATAGAGTAAAATGCTGAAGTTTGCACCCCTCCTCTAGGGTAACCACTGTTACTAGTGAAGCTTGTATTCCACACGTTTTTTGTGCATTATAAATATAATGGGAGTATACATATATATTTAATAATATCTACCGTTTATTCAGTATTCAGGACGTGTCTATGGAGCTCCCTCTCCATGCCAACTCATTTTATTTTTAGAGCAGCCCTTTTTTTAAAAAATTTTTATTTATTTATTTTATTTTTGGCTGCATTGGGTCTTTGTTGCTGCACACGGGCTTTCTCTAGTTGCGGCGAGCGGGGGCTACTCTTCTTTACGGTGCGTGGGCTTCTCATTGCGGTGGCTTCTCTTGTTGCGGAGCATGGGCTCTAGGCACGTGGGCTTCAGTAGTTGTGGCACGCGGGCTCAGTAGTTGTGGCTCGTGGGCTCTAGAGCGCAGGCTCAGTAGTTGTGGCGCACGGGCTCAGTAGTTGTGGCTTGCGGGCTCTAGAGCGCAGGCTCAGTAGTTGTGGCGCATGGGTTTAGCTGCTCCACGGCATGTGGGATCTTCCCGGACCAGGGCTCGAACCCGTGTCCCCTGCATTGGCAGGCAGATTCTTAACCACTGCACCACCAGGGAAGTCCGTAGAGCAGCCCTATTACTGTGACTGTTTTACAGTGAGGAAACTGAGGCACAGAGAGGTTGGGGGCCTTGCCCAACATCACACAGCCAGGAAGTGTTGGAGTTGGGGTGTGAACCCAGGCAGCCTGGCCCCAGAGCTCTGAGCGATCATTCTGGATTGCCCATGGAAACCTCACGCTCGCAAACCTTGCCTCCAGCGAGAGTCCACGTGATATTTGTCAAAGTGGTGTGTCTACCTGAGGTTTCTTTACCTCTTTAAGCCTGAACCTAAATCTTGGAATTGTTCTAAACCCTGGCTGGGACCCCTTGAAGACTGAACAGAGGTACTCTTCAGGTTAGTCTAGCTGGTTGGAAGGTGGAGGGAGAAGGGGTAATATTGCCAGAGAAAAAGGCCAAGGTGGCTGGGCTCACTCCTCTGACGAAGAGGCCCTGGAGCAGCCTCATGACCTGGACCACTTGGACGGAAGAAGAAGAAGGAGACCTTTACCCGTGATGGGTGACCTTGACTGCACGAACAACCTGTGTGCTGGTCCTCTTCCTGGAGCAGATGATACGAGGTGCCAATAAACCCAACTTCTGAGCCTGCCAGGGCAGGGCAGGTATTTGTCCAGCCCCCTGTGAACATAAGTAATGTTCTCACATTCTCACAGCCAGCCCAGTGTTCCAGAACTGCTTTCTTTTTTTCTTTGGACAAAAGTTCAGTTTGTCTCATAGGTCCCTTTCTGCTTATAACAGTGTCACAGATTAAAGTTTTGTTTTTGGTTCTGAAGTGGATTTAGAGTTAATAAAGTCTGTTAAAAATACAACTATGGGGTAGTGTAGAAAAATCACTTCCTTATTATGGATCATATAATGTGAGTTAGAAGTGACCCATACCCAGTTGAACACTGGAAACAAATCTTGTCTTTTGGTAGCACTGTGGATACCCCTGCGACTCGTGTGAATAAAAGGTACCCAGGTGCGGGGGTCACCAGTCTTCTCTTGGGGCGTCTTGTGTTCCTCCTTGCGGGGGAAGGTGGGCCGGGAGGAGGGGGCCCACACCTGCTGAGCACCCAGTACTTGTCAGCTACCTCACATAAGTGTCCCATTTGATACAATCTTAGAGGTGAATATTTCTATTGAAGATGAAGACGGAGGCTTAGAGATGTTAAGAAAGTTGCTCAAGGTCACATAATTATAAGTGGAAAAATGAAATCCTTGATGAACTCAGGGGTTTGACCTCAAAGCCCTTGATCTTTCCTTAACACTTGGTTACTTCCCTGGACGGCGGGGGAGTGACTGAAAGCTCAAGGAAGTGAGGTTTTGTGGAAAGAGGGCCTGGAGAGGGAAGTCTCTCTAGACTTGGGATCTGCCTCACTGGGCTTCTAAGTTAGGGACTGACCATCTGGAGGGAAGCCCCTGGTTTAAGACTTTTCTTTGTGGAAATAGACAAAGAGCAACCACATGGGAAAGGCAAAAGCTATTTATTCAGAGCTGGCTTGTAGCAAGGGAGTCGGCCACAATCACTTGTGCCTGGCAGAGACCCAGAGGCAGGCAGAGGCGTGGGCGAACTTCCCAGTGGAGAAAAGGGAGCTCAGGGTGCCTGATGGGGCTGGAGGCCTGGGGGGCTGGGGGGTGTCTAGAAGGGGGGGGCATTCCTTGTGACTGGTCAGGGAGCAGGTGGGACCTTCTGGGGTTGGTCCTGAGTTGGAAGCAGGACAACAGTTATGGAGGCCGTCGGTATTGATTGAGTCCTGGCCGATTTTCACAGGGGTGGCTGTTTGGCTTCCTGGCTTGTCACTAGAGACAGCAGTCTGCCCTCCTGCAGGTCTGACTCCCAGCAGGCTGGCTTCCGGGGCTGGCGGCTGTGGGCCGAGGGTCAGATCTCTGCTTTTATGTGGTCTGGCCATTGTCATTGTATATTGTCTTTCATCTTTCTCTTGTTGGTAAAAATATTAAAAATTAGATGTGTTAGGAGTTGTTTGGATGTCACGCCTTCTGGAAGAAGTTCTTCACACTCACATTCAGAGTGACTCTAAACTGTTAGGCTTGATCCTATTTTAAAGACTAGAGAACTGAAGCTAAGAGAGATTAAGCAGAACCCACAGTAGATGGTTAAGCTCAGACCTGAACTTGGTCTTCTAATTTCAAGTTTTGTTTTCTTTGGAGGCAAGCTGGTATGAAATATATATTGCTTTTGACAAGATAATACCTAGGCTCTATTTAGTCCTTCTCCTAGATTATAAGCCGTTTTTGGGGTGGGGATTTTTTGATTTAGAGAATTTTTTATTGAGAGTCTAGGACAGTCCTGAAAAGGCAATGCAGATCATAAAATAATGTAGATTTTTCTGCTTTTTACTCTCAAAACATATCTAAATTGTCTTTTGATGTTGCAAACCTTCTGCTATAAAGATACATTCTAAGGGAGAAGTCCAGGCCACTTGTCTTTTAAGGATTGCAATTTTCTTGGTAAGAGAAAGGGAACTTTGTTAGTAACGCTTTTAATTTGGGAAGGTCTTCTGTGTTCAGTGAACTGTATTTTACATATGAGTTAGAAGATTGTCTTGAGACACAAATATAGTTTAGCAATGAAGTTCACTCCCTTGATAATTAAATTAGCTTTCCTTCTTTCCTTTGTCCATTATAGTGATAGCATAAAATCTGCTTCTAAAGCCACTGGGTTTTGCTGTTATCCAGAGAAGGGTGACCCCCAAATATGGAGCATTGAATACCAAATGATAAATTTGGTCCAAAAAGATTGTGCATGGTTATTTTGACATTGTCAAACTTCCCACATGTATGAACTGAATAATCTAATTCATATATGAATTGATTGTGTGTGTATATGACTATAAACATATATTTATTTATTTATGATGTAGGAATCAAATAACACTGTGTAAATAGCCTTTCTTACAAATTCCAGGTAGCCCTCTTATTCCAAAAATGGGGAAATTTTGCATTCATCCTTAAAGTGTACACGCGCTTATCTGATAGCTCTGTATTTTAACAATGATGTTACTAGTGTCATGGGTCTATTTAGCATCTTTCCTACTCAGGTGGGGTTTCTTTGTTTGGTTTTTGTTTTGGTTATTGAGCTCGTGATAACCTGTGTGAATTCCCTTCCCCATCTTGGCCACATTCTCTTTGTGATGGGTCATCTTTCTGTCTCATTGGACTTTACTGTTTTTCTAACAGTGTGAGTTCAGGGCTCTGGGCCGAGCAGTTTCGTGAGAAATCATCCTCATTGTCTGTAGTGGTGCATGTTTTCAAGGCAGAAGAAACAGCAGCAGTTCTTACGGGGCTGTCTATCAACCTGGGAGTCCCGAGACCTGGCCTTGACCTGCTTCCAGCAGGTAACTAGTTGAGTTACCAAAAAAAGCCAGGTCCATTCCCTGGTCTGTGTCTCTGTAAGTAGAATGGCAGATGGTGTGTTTCCTAAGGTGCCTTCCAGCGTGGTCAGCCGCTGACCTGTTCTCTGCACCATGCCAAGTACAGTGGAAACAACAAGGAAACGCCAGGCGCATTTGTAACCACTAGGGCTGCAATCTAGTTTCAGACACAGGACGGAAGCTGACAGAGCTGGGCAGGGGTACAGACCGAAGGCATTTGGAAGGGCGGTTCCAGATCCCTCAGGGTGCTTGATGTGATCTGAGGAAGACACACGCAAAAAGGCACGAGGTTGCTGAGAAAAATCTCAGTGTCCGTGTCCCGGATTATCTCACCAGCGGGAAGGTGGAGGATGGTGCCCTGAGTTTGCAGAAAGATGTGCTGTGGTTCACAGGGGCTTGCCCAGCCTGGACTCGACACTTAGGTTCATTCAGTTTTGTCCTCTGTTTCCACCTTCCTGATGCACCCCCTTGTTTCTCCAGAAAATTTGCAGTGAATTTTTTGGAAAAACTTTATAGAAGGAATAGATGCTCACTGAAGGTAATTAAAATAGTACGTAAGATGAAGAGCAAAGGTAAATCTTTCTTTTCTTGCTGTCTTTGGGGTGACCGCTTTTTTTTTTTTCTTTTGGCTGCGTTGAGTCTTCGTTGCTGCGCGCGGGCTTTCTCTACTTGTGGCGAGCGGGGGCTACTCCTCGTGGTGTGCGGGCCTCTCATTACGGTGGCTTCTCTTGTTGCTGAGCACAGGCTCTAGGCGTGCGGGCTTCAGTAGATGCAGCACGCGGGCTCAGTAGTTGCAGCATGTGGGCCCTAGAGTGCGTGGGCTTCAGTAGTTGTGGTGCACGGGGTCAGTAGTTGTGGCACGTGGGCTCAGTAGTTGTGGCTCGCGGGCTCTAGAGCACAGGCTCAGTAGTTGAGACACACGGGCTTAGTTGCTCCGCGGCATGTGGGATCTTCCTGGACCAGGGATCGAACCTGTGTCCCCTGCATTGGTAGGTGGATTCTTAACCACTGCGCCACCAGGGAAGTCCCAGGGTGACCACTATTTAACAACTGCTGTATTTCCTTTCCGATCTTTTCCAGTATACATGCAAATATATATGTACATTTTGGGGATATTTTTAAAAAACAAAATAGTATTTGATATATGCTGTTCCACAGCTCTACCCCAGCAGTGCACAGGGACAGCCTTTCGTGACGATATATTTGGATATGATATACTCCTTTTGCCCTTGGAGAGCCAGGTACTAATAGCTCATGACAGCTGGCGTTGACTGTGCATTTGCCGTGTGCCAGGTCCTGTTTGCTAAGCTCGCCACACGAATTAGGTCTTATGATTTTTCCCAACCACCCTGTGGATGAACACTGTTATTATTAAACATTTTACTTGATAAAACTGTAGTAGAGAGCAGCTAAGCTGCTTGCTCAAGCTCGTGGCATTATTTCCAAGAGAGACAACACATTTTTTAAAAGTCTTGTTAAATTGAAGTAATTTACATTTGCTCATTTCAGGAAGTATTTATTGAGTGCATCCTGTGTGTTGGGTGCTGTCCTGGAAGCTTTTCCTGAAAGCACATTTGGGATGGGGTAAAGGGGAGACCGGTCCACAGGCACGGGGCCCCACTCATGCAAGGAGGGAGGGGCCCTGTGGGAAGCAGAGGGCACAGGGAGGGGGTCTCTGGACACTGCTTGCGACGTCGATGTTTGCGCCAGTCTGGCCCAAGGCCCAGTTCTTGTACAGACGCTTCCAGAGAGACCTGATTTTGATTTCGATCATGGCTCACCTGAGACTGAGTGACCGTTGATTTAAAACTGCCCGAGTCACAGCCTCAAAATTTAGTGCTGGTGCCCCTCTAGCTGGCCTGCTGTCACCCCCCGACTCCTATGGAAGGGGAGCCACCCAGGGACTGGAGTGATGTGCCTGCCAGCAGCTAGGTGGGTGTCTCCCGGTAAGTGGATTTGATGCTGTTTGGATGGATCAGACCTTCCTGCTCTTTCCCACCTGGAAGAAAACTTTTCACTTGTCTTTGGGTTTTGCTGCGGGGCTGCAGGGTTAGAGCAGGGCCTGGCAGTTTGCTGGTTGATACACATGTTCTGCGAGCGCAAAAATCACAGAGCTTTGGGAAATGTGGACAGAAGTAGCACTCAGGGCAGTGGGGTCACGGGTTATAAATGTTTCTGTAGCAACGGCATCAGACTTGCACACAATGGCATGGGTTTCTGCTATATGCTTTCCCTGCTATTTTGGCGAGTTTGATTTGGGTGTCTCCCGTACAGAAGCCGTGACATCAGCTTCTGCCATCAAGTATTTATAGCAGTTGGCCAGTTGACGTGGGTCACTTTTTGGGCTGTGATTTCTGTAAGGAAGTGGTAGCTCTCCTGTCCAAAGCATGCTGCCCGTTTCAAGGTGTTCCCGATTTCTGAGCACCTTGGGAGATGGTGCTCTGGATAGAGGAAGTACCCCTCCCCATGTGGTGGTCTCTGATGACTGTACAAGTCAACAAGGCCTGTAATGAGTGTCGTCCTGGCATTTGCGAGGTGCCAGACCTCTGTCCTTCCTGTGCCTCCTCTTCCTTCTCCTCCTTCTCCCTGTTTTCTTTCTTTCTTTCTTTCTTTCTTAAAAACATTTCTTATGAAAAATTGAGCAAGTATTTTGGTTTCCTTCATTTGCTGTTCTTTGCTAATTGCATGAAGAGTGAGCCTGGGACAGTGAAAAAGTTTTTACTTCCCTTCAATGATGATAATAGCTACTCTTTTTAATTTTTTTTTAAATTTTATTTATTTATTTATGGCTGTGTTGGGTCTTCGTTTCTGTGCGAGGGCCTTCTCCAGTTGCGGCGAGCAGGGGCCACTCTTCATCGCGGTGCGCAGGCCTCTCACTATCGCGGCCTCTCTTGTTGCGGAGCACAGGCTCCAGACGCGCAAGCTCAGTAGTTGTGGCTCACGGGCCCAGCCGCTCCGCGGCATGTGGGATCTTCCCAGACCAGAGCTCGAACCCGTGTCCCCTGCATTGGCAGGCAGATTCTCAACCACTGTGCCACCAGGGAATCCCGATAATAGCTACTCTTAACTGAGAGGCTGACCGTGTACCAGGCATTGAGGAGTGGCTTTCAATCTTCACACTCAACCAGCTGGGATAGGTTGTGTTTCCCCCCAGTTACTGAGGCGGGTGTTCAGCTCAGAGTGCTTGAGGGGCCCTCCCAAAGTCACACAGCTAGAAAGTGGCAAAGTCGAACTAAACACAGATTGTCTGCGTCAGACAGATGGTCTGATTCCAAAATGGGCTCTTAAATCCTGGGGCCAAGGAGCTGAACTTGGATTGGAATTGCTATGATGTAGAGGGCCTTTTTGTATCTTTGTTATTGACCCTAGACATTTCCTTGAACTAAACTTTCCTGCCTTCAATAAATACGAAGTATTTGAAAGTTTAAATTTCAGCCCTGAATTTTGCAATATAGAGAAATAACACTTTAAGTTTGCTTTGGATATAAATATTTATTTTCCAGTCACAGGGCTTTACAATGATGACCTTTCCCCCCACAATTAATGGGAAATAAAACTCTAATTAATAGACACACATACTAATCATTTTAATTATTATACATTTTTAGCTGTTGTTCAGGCTTTGCTTGTGGTACTCATGTCAACAGGATCTGATATCATAGGTAGAAATCAGAATATTTAGGAAAAAATACTTAGAGTTATATTTTTCAAACTTTCAAACTAGACATTTTACATTGTTCAGTATACAATTAGAATTAAAGCTTCACAAAACAATACTTACCTGTAATATGGATGACACACTAGCATATTTTTAATTTCATTAAAAAAATGGAGCTCATTGCCTGGAGCAATTGGACATCCACAGACCAAAAAAACAAAACAAAACAAAACAAAACCTTGACCTAAACATCACACCTTATATACAAAAATTAACTCAAAATGGATCACAGACTTAAATGTAAAACTATAAAGCTCTGAGGAAACAAAAACATAGAAACTCTTTGAGATTTAGAGCTAGGCAAAGAATTCTTCCTTGGACTCGACACAGAAAACACAGCCCATAAAAGGAAAAACTGATAAGTTGGTTGTATTGTAGAGCACAGAGAATATAGCCAATATTTTGTGATAACTTTAAATGGAGTATGATCTATAAAACATTGAATCACTATGTTGTACACCTGAAACGAATTTAATATTGTAAATCAACTATACTTTAATAAAAATAAATAAATCAAACATCTGAGTTATCTGTGCAGAGGGAAAAGAAAAGACTGTGTTAAGAGGATGTAAAGACAAGCTACAGACCAGGAGAAAATATTTACAAACCACATGTGATAAAGGACTAGTATTTAGAATATATATTAAAAAAACCTTGAAATTCAACAGTAAAATAAACAATCTAATTAGCAAATGAGTAAAAGACATGGAGACATTTCATCAAAGAGGATGTACAGATGAGAAGTATGCACATGAAAATATTTTCAACATCATTAGCCATCAGGGAAGTGCAAATTAAGACCACAGTGAGGTATCACTACCCACCTACAGGAATGGCTAAAATAAAAAATAGTGACACCACCAAATGCTGGTGAGGATTCAGAGAAACTGGATCATACATGGCTGATGGGAACATAAAGTGGTGCAGTCACCCTGGAAAACAGTTTGGGAGTTTCTTAAAAAAAACTAAACATGCGGGATAGGGAGTTTGGGATTGACATGTACGCACTGCTATATTTAAAATGGATAACCAACAAGGACCTACTGTATAGCACAGGGCACTCTGCTAAATATTATGTAACAACCTAAATGGGAAAAGAATTTGAAAAAGAATAGATACATGTGTATGTGTAACTGAATCACTTTGCTGTACACCTGAAACTAACACAATATTGTTAATCAACTATGCTCTAATATAAAATGAAAAGTTAAAAAACAAACAAACAAACAAAAAACTAAACACGCAACTACCATAGGACTCAGTAATTACAATCCGGGACAAATTTATCCAGAGAAACGAAGACTAATGTTCGCACAGAAACCTGAACGTGAATGTTCATAGCAGCTTTATTCATAATACCCAGAACCTAGAGACAACCCAGATGTTTTCAGGGGCTGAGTGGGTTTATCCCTGAAGGGCTGTGGTACATCCACTCACATGGAACACTATGCAATAAAAAGGAACATATTAATACACACAATAACCTGGATGAATCTCCAGGAATTATACTGAGTGAAAAAGAAAGCCAATTCCCAAAGTTTAAATAAGTATAGGAATCCATTTATATATAGCATCCTTGAAATGACAAAATTGTAGAAATGGTGAACAGATTAGTGGGCCAGTGGTTAAGAAGGGGGGAGGAGGTGGGTGGGGAGTGGGAGTGACTATAAAAGGGCAACTGAGGAATCCTTGTGGTGCTGGAAATGGTCTGTAATTTGACTCTTCTGATGCCAGCATCCTGGTGTGAGATTGTACTATGGTTTTGCAAGATGTTACTACTGGGATAAATTGGGCAAAGAGTATGTGGGATTACATGTATATGTATAAGTGAATCACTTTGCTATACACCTGAAACTAACACAACATTCTAAATCAACTGTAGTCCAACATAAAATAAAAATTAAAAAGAAGAGTGTATGGGATTTCTTCTTCTTTCTTATAACTGCATGTAAATCTACAATTATTTCAAAATAAAAAGTTTAATTATTAAAAACATGCTGGCTGCTGAGCATTCAACTGATTTCATTATTTACCGGAAAACTCTTCTAGAGGAATTTAAATAAGAACTTTTGGCTTTTTGAAAATCATTGAGATTCTTCTGAGATTTTATTTGCGCATTATAAAGAAATCAAACAATGCAGAAAAGTACACACGTGAATGTTTTAAAAATCACTCCAAACCCACCCTTCAGAAGTTACCATAAATTTGAAAAGTATACTATTTCCTTCACCACACATTTAATTTGCTTTCCTTCTGAAGGCTGTCATGGCAGTGATTACTCTCATTTTGACATTAAGAAATCAAGGCTTGGAGGATTTAGATGACTTGATCAAGGGCAAACGCTGAGTTAGTGGCCAGGAGCAGAGCTGGTTCCTCTGCGTTAAGACCCTTCCCAGTATCTTGTCTCGGGCCAGCCCTGCCCCATCCTCTCCTTGTCCCTGGGAACGGTGATTCTCCAAGGGCGGGGCTCCGGCCCACGCACCTCTGTCACTTGGGAGCTTGTTACCAATGCCCCCACCTGTGGAATCAGAATTTTTGTTTTGATAAGGCCTCTGAGTGGTTCTGAGGATACTCTGAAGGGTATCGCCTTGATGATGTTTGAACAGCAGACTGGTGCACGTTAAAAAACAGAAAACGTGGGCTTCCCTGGTGGCGCAGTGGTTGAGAATCCGCCTGCCAGTGCAGGGGACACGGGTTCGAGCCCTGGTCTGGGAAGATCCCACATGCCGCGGAGCGACTGGGCCCGTGAGCCACAACTACTGAGCCTGCGCGTCTGGAGCCTGTGCTCCGCAACAAGAGAGGCCGCGATAAGTGAGAGGCCCGCGCACCGCGATGAAGAATGGCCCCTGCTTGCCACAACTAGAGAAAGCCCTCGCACAGAGACGAAGACCCAACACAGCCAAAAATAAATAAATAAATAAATAAAAATTAAAAAACAAAACAAAACGTGAATGAACTTTTGCCACCGCTTCTGCTGCTCCTTCGCTTCACGCACTTCTGTTGTGATTCGTGGATTGTCCGGTCATTTGTGTCTCTGGTTCGGTTCTGAGCTCCAGGTTGTGGAACAGCTTCTGCGGGGGCGTCCAGCTCATCCAGGCACTCAGACAGCTGTTGACTAGGTAAAGGAGCCGGTGAACTTGACATGTTGATGATTGCTCAGTTTCTGTCCCAGCCTCCAGCATCTGGAGACTAGCCACCTAATGGCGGTTGCCACCGAGTTCCTTTACGTGCCTTCCTTCCCTTCCCCAATTTTAAGTGTCCAGTCTGATCTGTGCTGGACTTGGGAAATCAAAAATGATCGCATGTGTCCCTCACCTGGAGTTGCTCCTGCATCTCAAATCCAACCTATCCACATCATTCTTCCAGACCTGCTTCTCCTGCCTGGTTTGTTTTTACTCAGTTTATGGCATCCTTACTCATCCGTCTTTCAGACTAGAAACCTCCATGTTCTTATTCCCCTTCTTTCACCTCTGGGTCTAATTGGACCTCACCGTACATTTCTTTCAACTGTATTTTTTTCCTCTATCTAGCCTCACTGTTATGGCCCTGGGCTAGAACCTCATCGTGTTGCATTTGTTGTAATAAACATTTAATTCCTTCTCTGCCTCATCAGAGAATACTTGCCACCCTGCGTTTCCACATCGCCACTAGAATGATCTTTTCCGAAATGCAAACGAGCTCGGCCTACGTAACCATCTCAGCAAGTGTATGCTTTTTGTTAGAAATTTTATTACCTATCTTTGGGCATCCCAAGGATTCTAGGGAGACAAACCTGCTCATTTCTAAGATCAGGTGAGAATCCCTGAGGGACCATGTGGAATGTCGGCAACAGTATGGGTTCTAGAATTGACACGTACGTGCTGCTGAATTGAAAATGGATAACCAACAGGGACCTACTGTAGAGCACAGGGAACTCTGCTTAATATTCTGTAACAACCTAATTGGGAAAAGCATTTGAAAAAGAATAGATACATGTGTAAGTATCAATGTAACTGAATCACTTTGCTGTACACACTGAAACCCCTTGTCCCGGTTCTCGTCCTCTTCGCTGGAAAAGTTACTTGATGTCTGTGAGTTTTGGTTTCATTCTCTTAAAATAGGCGTGTGATGAAACGTACCCTGCAGTCACACAGGGCTGCTGGGAGGAGCAGAGGAGATGCAGGGCGGAAATGTTTTGCAGCCTGTAAAGCGTTCAGTGCATGTGAGGGGCGGAGCGGCGTAAACAGCGTTTCTGGGATAATTGTATGAAACGCTTTAAAGCACGGTCGTAGGTCTGCCTGATGACACCCGTGGGTGCCTCCTATGACAGGGGGGGCCCAGCTCAGCTCAGAGTCTCTCCTGTTGCAGAGTCAGAGGTGCCCAAGAGGATGCCCCTCCCCCCGCCCTCAGCCTAGAAAAGACGAGGCTCTTTCCTGCCTATATTTGGTGGCATCAGCTCGGTGCTTTAGGGACGACGGGAATGAGCAGTGGATTGTGGAGAGGAGAGCTCACTGCCCACTAGCCAGTTAGCCTGCACCCCACGGTGATGGGGCGGGGCGGGGCGGGGAGAACGGGGAGGGGGAGTCGCTTCGTGGTAACTTGCCAAAGGCTTTCTGAACCCGTCTGCTCACAGAAGTGACCAGCATGAAAAGTAAAAGATCTGTTAGAGGCAGATGGACTGTATTAGTCCCGTACATTTATGGCTTTTGTGGCCTCAAAACAGCCCGTGACAGAGCTGCCAGGACTTGATAGCTTTCTGGGGAATGCTGGGTCAGCCAAGGGGCTGGGGAAGGGAGGGGAGACCGTCCATGCCCTGCTGCTCTGACCTGGCTGTGGTTACTGAAAAGAGACGCCTAAGTGGGATCTCTCAAGTACTTTTCTTAACCTCTTTAGGCTGCAGTAATTTTCATCGGTAACAGCAAAGGGCTTCTCTGACAATTAGATGAGATTAATGCAGTAATGTATGTGGAAGTTTAGGAGGCTTGCAGGAAGTGAGCTTGAATTAGGGGCAGTGAGGAGCATTTGGCACGTAGAAGGTGCTTCAGATATTTGAGGAATGAATGAATGAATGCATGAACGAATGTGCAAATGAATGATAATCCCTCAGCTGTTGGGGTGAGAGTCAGAGCATGTGTGTCCCGCTGTCCCAGGCTACGAAGTAGGATGGATGCTTAGTTCTCTGCTTTCCCATTGGACTTTTTAAGAATGGGAAAAGGTCCTTCCTTGAGTTATTTTTCTGGTCAGTGGCAGAAGCTCCTTTTTACCACTGTTAGACTCTGGAGCTTGAAGCAACACCTGTCTTTTTTTACACTTGACCCTCTCATTTAACTGTTGGTCACCCTGAGACCAGAGAGGAGGATGGACTTACCTAAGGTGACATTGCAAATTGGCCCCGGGGGCCAGGATTAGAGTCCCCAGCCCCTTGATTCCCAACAGCTCTGTTTTCTGTATTGCGCTGCTTTTCTGTTTCCACCCTTGACAAAACAGTAAATCTAAATTGTACTGTGCTCTCTCAGCGGGGAGGGTGCACTTTAAGTATGGCAGGTGGCCCAGACCTGAATTTTTCTTTCATGCTGTGTTCTCATGGCTCAGAGTTAATCCCTGGCTACTGACGGGGAAGATAAAGGAAGTTGTTTTGTATGTAAACTTATACAAGAGTATTTTTCCACCTGGGAGTTGATTTGGTTTGGACTGGAATAAATCTCTGGCACTGGTTTCTTTATCCTAAAAGCAGAGAGAACTGTAAACACTTTTTTAGGGGGTTGAGCCTGACTTGTCTTACTTGACCTGGGTTCCTAGTGCTTAGATTCTCAGTAAGTGTTGGTGAACCGGGCGGAAGTGTGCGAGTGTCAGGGCGGTGGATTGCGCCGCCTCTCCTGAAGTGGAGGGTGCACGCTCACTGCACACCTGTTGAAACAGAAGGGAGCCCGGGCGTCTGTAAGTTTTAAAAGAGCCCCAGGTGACTGTGGTAGACGGTGAGGGTTGAGAACCCCTGTCCAAGGTGAGTGGGAGTCCTAGGTAACACAAGTGTTTTCTGCTTTCATCAGCTTAGAAGGGTTTTGGGTGCTTTGGGATGATTAAAGAACATTGTGCAAATAGATGTGGAACTTACATAAACGCCATATCCTGCTACCATCTACCATGAATACGTTTACCAGTCCCTCAGTTTATTCTGATGTCTACGCATTCTACTTTCTCTGCACGGAATAACAATTTGACAGTTAGTTATGCAGGGCTACTACAAGTCTGGTTTGATTGGCATGGAAGGACCTGGGGTGAAGTGCTGTGTAGGTATTTGTTGCACTCCTGTCTGGTCCAGCTCTGTGCCCAGCAGCTGATAAATATTACCTCTAAGCAAGGGCTGTGGAGTCAGACTGCCTCGGTCTTGCTGACCAGCCGTGCAATTTGGGGAAAGTTGTTAAACTTTTCTGAACCTCACTTTCTTCCTCTATAAAATGGGAAAACAGGTGTCATTATCATCTCACAGGATGGTTCAGAGGTGTAAGTGCAAACATGGATATAAGTGCATAGCGTAGCGCCTGTACCTAGCACATAGTAAGTGCTCAGTAAAGTTGTCATGATTATGTCATCATCATAGTTTTTCTTTTTTTATTAGGTTTTTTTAATAGTTTAGTTTTTCAATGTACATATTCAAAGCTAATAAATTTGTCAAAGATAATTCATCCTTAGCCCTTGAGCCAAGGATTTCTCTAGTTTTAACTGGTAGGGTTAATTCACCACTTAAATACGGGCCTCTTTAGCACCTTGTTTCAAACGAGTGTAGCCAAGGGATTTCACAATTGGAACCTTGCGTCTGAAAGCTGATTTTAATCCGTGTGAGTGATCAGTCCTGGAGCTCCATTTGTTTCTTTGGTTTCTTCCTGGACACTCGTCTGCGGTGAGTTCTGGTACTGAAGGGGTGGTTTTATTGCGGCTTCATTAGTAACCTTAGGGAATATGACCTTATGCTGTAGGAAGCGCTGAGATGGTGTTATTTATGTGCCATCTGGGCAAAGTTATGTGCTTCCCATGGCTACCTGTGCTTTTTCTTCTTAGCTGTCTCTCATCAAGCTGATATTTTTTTCATCCGTTCCCCATTAGACTCGAAGTTTTATTTGAACCGGGACTCTGGTTGTTCTTGTCACCGCCAGGTCCTCCGTGCTTAGCAATGTCTCGCACATAGTAGGTGCTCACTAAATATTTAGCGAATGATAATCCAGCTGAAAACAGGATAAATCCACAAGTTAAGATTTAAGCTGTGTGGTATGAATCTGACATCAACCCAACTTAGTACATCAGTTTTGTTAATGCAAGTTGAAAATGTTTTAGTAGCTAACTTAGTTCAGTAGTCATTTACTGAGTGTCGTACAGGCCAGGCATTGGGGCTAGAAGGATGATATCTGATCCCTGCCCTCATGAACAAGCGGTCTGGTGAGGTGGATGGACACACAGCTGTGATATAAGATGGTACGGGGCACACTGTGTGCCCTTGGAGCAGAGGGTAGGGTTTGTGCTTTATGAACACGGGTGACAAGTCCAAACACAATGGAAGTCACTTGTTACATATTCATGCTTGTATATTTTACAGGAAGCACCTACCTTTAAGTAGGTGCTAAATAAACTCTCTGATGGCTTTAATATGGATTGCATGGCTTTTGGCTGGGTCTCGTTTTTCTTTCCTTCACTAGGAAAAAAAACACAGGGTAGCATTGCTGCAGGAGCTGTGGACCAGAGGCTAGGCGAGTAGCTTTTGGTTCCGGCTCTGTCACTAAACCAGACTATTTACTTCCGTTACCTGGGCACCAGGAGGGCTGGGCCATCTGATGTCGAAGCACCTTTGAGTTCTGACTCCGAGACTGATCCTTTCAATCCATCTTCCTCGGGAGTGGAGAAAGGACAGGGCAGTTTGGGAATTGTTCACCTGGGCTCCTGGGACTCTGCAGCCTAATTTTGGGCGAAGGTCGCCATCAGCGAGGTCAGGGAGAAGCATCCGCGAGCTGTCTACTTGGTGCTCAGCTGCGAGGGGTCCGCAGTGTCTTAACTTTCCTTGGCGTTAGTGGAAGCGGCGTTGAGGTCCAGGCGTTAGCGGATGCTGAACTCGTTGAAGCAGCACTCACGGAATCTCTGCCCTGAATATGTTTTCAGGATTCCGCCCAGCGTGATGTCTCTGGATTCAGCACAGGAAATTGAATATCATCATGTGACATTCGAATGCTCTTTTACCTTTGCTACAGGAATGTGCAAACACAGCTGTTGAGTCTAGCGGAGGCAGACCCCTTCTCTGCTCAGCCCTGCTCTACGTTTGGGTGACTTCAAGCCCACGGAGGAGATAAAACGTGATCTTGTATGTCAGCTTGCTTCTCTCTTGGAGACCTTGGGGGGAGTGACGCAGTGCCAGTCGCGGGCTGTTTGCACCCGAGCCCTAGACCCCGGCTGCATGTTACGTTGCTTTCGGTTGGGAGAAGGCGGGGGTGAGGGAGGGGAGGCTCTCGTCTTAACTCGATTTTACATGGTTGTTATTAATGGTAACCATGGTTTCTCACGTTTGTGTTTAGCTTCATAGTTCACTAGGAATTTTTAAATCCATTATCTCATTTTATCCTCTCAGCAGTTCTGTGAAAAAGGCAGGTCCACATTCATGCCTTCTGTTTTCCAGTGACTTTACTGTGACTTGCAGAAGTTGAGAGCCTTGATCAAGGTCGTGGGCTGAGTTGGCGGCCGAGCTGGGAGTAGATCTCGGACCTCTGGTGACCCCATTCCTTCCTTGCTGTCACACCAGTGCTCTGCACCCCGTAACGGCACACGTTCGGGTTAGTCTTCTGTGGGTCCCTTACATCTGGGGAGGGGTCTGGGAGGTTTCAGTTCAGTTCAGAGCCTTTCGATGTCCCGTCCTCTGTCTCCTTCCTCCCGATGCGTGGGCATCCCTGAAGGCTGCAGGCTGACCTTGTGTGTGGGGCTGTGTGAACCTTCTGAATGAGCTGTAGACGGGGGACCCCCTGTGCCCACCTCCACATGCCCGGCTTGGACTGACCTGAACATCACTCTCCTTACAGGAATGGGGTATGGTGTGTGCTACGTTCTTTTCTTTTTGATTCAAGCTAGTGAGGGCCAAAGTGGAAACCAAGGATGGCAGTTAGCGAGCTGCCTTAAAATCGTGATGTAGAATCTCGCGCTCCCCAGCGTGAGCTCCTCAGGGCTATGGCCGGGTCACGTTCCTCTGTGTCATTGCCGCAGTGCTACCTGGTGTCTGGGTCGCAATCAACGTGTGATCAGTGCTCGCTGTGCCTGAGTGGAAGGCCAGCAAAGGTAGTAAATCTGGAAAACGGCAAGTCAGTTAAAGGAATTTTTACTAAAGACATTTGCAAAAGAAATCTTTTTAGAAAAGTGGACCTGTTTCTCGGTTGGGATTTAATTTCAGCTCTGAAAAGCAGCTGTGTGCCCAGAGGGCTTTGGGGTTTCGCTTCGTGACACATGAACTTAATTCGATGTTGTATGACTGTGTTATCCTTTTGTGGCTTTACTGGACCTTCCTCCCAAATGGAGTAGATTTTTTCTATAAAATCACATTTCCTTTTTGAGAAGTCTAACAGTAATTTTATGGGATGATCTCCTGCTTCTTCAACCCGAACGATGACCTGCCAAGAACCAGATACACTGCTTTCGGCTCTGGGAATGGGGTCTGCTTTCCGCCTTCGCAGCCGAAGGGAGAGGGATGCTGTCAGAGCTGAAAAACAGGACACGTGTCTGCGTCCTGGTCCTTCCCCTTTGCTGTTCCATGTCTCTAAGCTGGCATCTCTTTCAGCTTTTAGGAGCTGAACGGGTGTGTGTACACAGGCTGTAGGGAGTAAGGTGTCCTGGTTTTCTCCCGCCCGGCTCTCTGACTTTGGGTAAGTCACATGGGGTCACCGAGTGACCTTCCCGTTCTGTCATGCTTTCCTCGAAGGGTTTTTGGAAGAGTCAGTGAGGTAATACGTGTGCAAGTGCTTTGTACTTTTTAAAAAACTGAAGTATCGTTGATTTACACAATTATATTAGTTTCAGATGTACAGTATAGTGATTCAGTATTTTTATAGATTACACTTCATTAAAAGTTATTGGAAGATAATGGCTCTAATTCCCTGTGCTATGTGTACTTTTAAATTTTGGAAAATTTCAAGCCTGTGTGTATTTTTGAAGCATATGTAATTGGCTGGGCTCTGGGCACTTGGATCTCAGGACGGTGCCACCTCCCTACTGGTAAGAGTGCCTCCTGGGCCTTAGCTGTTCTGCAGACAGACAGTATGGTTCGTGCCTCAACACCTGCTTTCCGTCTGGGAGTCTGGAGCTTGACATGCCAGGCAGAGGGGGCCCGTGGGACCAGCCCCCAGTGCACTCTGCACTGGGTCTCTGACGAGCTTCCCTGGGGGACAGTACTTCACATGTGTTGTCACTGTGTGACTCCACTGGGAGAGGGTGCTGGAAGCTTGTGCCTGGCTTCCTCTGAATTTCGCCCCGTGTGCCTTGTCGGTTGGCTGACTCGCTTTGTACCTGCCCGCTGTGACAAACCGCAGCTCTGAGTGTGCCTGTACACTCTCTTGGGAATCCTCCTAGCCGACCGTCGACCCTGGGGGTGGTTGACAGAGGTCCTTTTCTTTTCTAAGCATTAATAAATATGTAGATGTTTTTAATAAAATGGGTACTGTATCTTTTTGAGATCTCTTTTATCCAACAAATACCAATGAGCATTTTATCATATCATTAAATATTCTTTCAAAACATGATTTATAATGATCTCAAATTGTGTCTTAAAGGTGTATGCAGTGTTAGGGAGTTGGAATTTTCCAATTCATAGCACTCTTACAGGTAATGAAAATCCTTGTTTGTAGAACTTGGTGTGCATCTGTGATTATTTTCCTGGGACAGATTGTTCTTGGAGTGAGAAGGTGACAGGACGTGATCACACGTGCGATCTGACAGACACGCTACATTGTTCATCGGAAAGGTGGTCTCCGTCCACACCACCGTGAGCAGTGCACACGAGCAGCCCTGTCCGTGCGTCCTCGCTGATACTAAGGATGGTTATTTAAAACAGTTATTTGTCCATTTGATAAATAACTGATGGTATATTTTAACTTGCATTTTTGAGTGTCAGCGAGGTTGAGTGGTTTGTCATGTGTTCGTTAGCTCTTTTTTCTAACTCATCTGTTCATATCTTTTGGATCGAGAGTAGTGGGATTTTCCACCTTTTGCCCAGATATTTTCTGCCTCTTATTCTGGGCTGTGGCGGTGATCTCTGAGGCAGAAGGCCCTACACCCTCCCTCTGCTGTGTCTGCTGTATGCCTGCACAGCCGGACGTCCACGGCCGGTGCTGGAGAAGTGGGCTTTGGTTAGGATGAGAAGCGTGGCATCTGTCACCCGCTGACTCAGCGCATCCTTAAAAAAGAAGGCAGCAAGTGTGCATCGCGGTTAGTATCTGCCGTGGGAAAGAGCCAGTGAAATCCCGGGGACGACAGTGATGGCGGTGGCAGCTCTTGGGAAGAGACTGGACAGGAGGAGGCCCTCCACATGTCACTGTTGCTGTAATGGTGTCAGTATCTCCACCAGGATGGCTCCATGCCTTTATCAGGAAGTATGAAAAAGACCCACAAAGGGAGAACCTGAATAAGTGAACTAATCCTGCATAATTGTGAGAACAACTCAGGAGATGGTTGAGGGCAGAAGCGAAAAGTCAGTTGTGCCGAGGATGTCTTCAGGGGGAGCATAGATTCTGTTGCGGCTGGGTTCTGCGGAGGCACATGTGGCTGCCGAAGATGTTAGGGTCGGCGGCAAAGTGCGATGCAGGCCTGGGCCAGCTGCCAAGGCGCCCCCTTCTGGCTAAAGTGGCCTGGCCTTTTACCTCCTTTCGGGGGACAGGCTGTCCGTACTCTGTTCATTTGAGGTGGTGTGGAGGTGCTTCGTGGGTTGTGGGAGTGTCGCAGCTAAAGCCCCCTCAGGCCCCTTGGGTGATACAGCAGGGATAGCGTGTGGTATTCATCACACGTGTGTGCGGTTATTCCTGAATGCGAGGAGGAGGGCGCTCTGGAGGGACATATGACATACTGTTACCATCAGCTGCCTCCGAGGATGGGATTGGGATTGGAGATTGTAGTGAAGGGGGAGATTTCCCTGTTTTGTATAAGTCTGAGTGTTTATTCTGCTGTTTTATTATTCTCTGAGTCTCGACTACTTTTAAGTTTTGATAACATTTGCAACTGAAGCAAGATTTACTTTTGAAAATTTGAAAAAAAATACTGAATAACCTGTGACCATGGAGAAAATACGTGGTTGCCTCATATTTTCCTCCTCGGTTTCCTCACCTATAACATGGGGATGATGTGGTACTGATTTAATAGGGTTGGAGCGAGAGAAAACTCAGAGCCTGGCACCTTGTCAGTGCACAGTAAACGTTGTTATTATTTCAAGTTTTAGAGGAAAAAGTATTATGGGCTGTTGCCGTGTTGGAAAGAACTTGAACTCAATGCCGTATAAATCGTGTGGTGGGGAAGGCATCACTTTGGGCATCAGGAGACTGCAGCTGTGTAATCTGGGCAGCTTTCTGGATTCCCTGCTCCCCTGTTCTCTCACCTGTAAAAGGGAAGCATGTCTGTGTTGCAGGACTGCGGGAGAGGGTTACAGGACACGCGACAAACCTGAAAGTTGCCTGAGATGACAGAGCAAGAAAACGCAGGGAGCAGTATTTATCGGGAGAGCAAAGTGTTGTCTGTGTGTGTGGCGAGCTGCTGCCTCCTGTTTTTCACGTGTCAAGGGAAAGGGGGGTGGCCTCGTGGAATCCATCTGACAGCCGTCTGATTTGGCCAGTTGTCATTTGCTGTCATCAGAGCAGCAGTTGCTGAAGGGACAGCTTGCCTTGATCTGCATATTTGGGTGTTTGTGCTATGTATAAACAATTAGAAAAGACGTGGAAGGCTGTGTACGCAAGCTGGCAAAGGCAGCAGAACACGGACCGTCTGTTAGCCCGGGTTGCACGTGCGCGGGCACAAGGCAGTGAAATAAACAAACACATTTGCCCCTATTTAAAAGTTTCTCTGAAAAAGAAAAAAAGGCATTCAGCCATCGGCCATATGGTTTAGAGATTTTTCCTTGAAACGTGTGAGTTGGACTATCAGACATCTGAAATCTGAAGCTGTTTTAAAACATTGCCCTAATTTTGATGAGTTCCCCGCCACCGCCTCAGCACACATACACTTTTTTTTTTTTTTTCCATTATGAGGAGGGAAGGATGGAGGGGAGGAGAGTGTCAGTTTGCAAAGGCCTTTGTTCCAGTCGGTCTGTCCTGTCCTTCCTCTGGTACCCTGTTCCCTGTTTACGTTTCAGGACGTGAGCCTCTCGGTGCCTTGTCTGGCGGTAGAGACATTCGTTCTCCCCTTTCCTGCTCTGTTTTTTCCTAGAGCGTTTCTCGCTCTCTAAGGTGTTTTTTGGTTTGTCTGTCTCCACCTCTCTGAAGGCCGAGATGACTGTCTGTTGTGTTCACTGCTTTGTCACCGGTGCCTGGCACGTAGATTAATCAATACTTGTTGAATGAATGGGCTGAAAAAAACCTGTCATTCTTCTTCCTTCTGCCACGTCATGAAAAATGCTTTTGGACGAAGCTGTCTGAAAGGGAACGGGGAGTAGTGTCAGCAATTGGGGTTGTGCAGGTGGCTGCCAGATGGCTTTTCATCCCAAATACTTCACCTGGAGGAAGGTGTGTGGCTGGAGTACAAGCACGGAGAGGGGTCCTTTGGGAAATTAGCTCAGTGCCCCAGCTTTTCAGGCAGGGGTGTGATGTTGCCGTCTGTATTATGGGAAGGGCTGCTGGAGCCTAGAATCTCAGGCTTATAAAACCCAGTGCAGATGAAAATCAAGCTTGAGGCACAAGAAGGTGATTTGCCCAAGGTCACCCAGGTAGAGTTGGGACCAGGACCTATGCCTGTCTTCCCAGGACCTTTTAACTGCCCACCACACGCCCTCTTTACTGCTAAAGCCATCTGCCTTGACTCTGAATATGTAATAACACGGGAGAAAATGTTCTCAGGTGTCCCAGGATGCAGAGAGAAAAAAAAAAACCCAGCAGCTTAAAATATAATGTTCACAAATCTTGTATCCAGAGTGAGTGGCGCTTTTCCACAATTCCTTTACATTTCACAACGCGTTTCATTTTCTCATAAGTTTTATAAAACAGGTAAGACCAAAGAAGGAGTTGGCGGAACAGCAACTTTAGAAAAAGGAAAAAAATCAGATCAGGGAGTTACAATTTCTCTTTTATTCCCCATCTAGAACCTCAGGCTTCTGTCTGAGGTGCAGCTCGGACCCGATGAGGAACTACAGTGTGGCTGGTCATTATTCACAATTTTAGAACAACAGATGCGGCTCCGACCCTACCCTCTAATAGTGGTCTTATTAATTTTAAATTGGAACGACGGGGAAGCAGATGGCGAGGTGGGGGTGCGTATTTAGATGTTCGGCCATCGATAGCTTTTACTTCCGTGCATTGCATTGGGATTTGAGACTGGCTGAGCCCACGGAGCGCTGGTGATTATCCGTCCCCTCACCAGCTGGGTTCCTTTTCATCGCCTCCTGGGTCCAGAAGGATTGCTCCTGTAGCAGTTAGTAAAGATAGATTGCTGATTGTTTTGAAAGCATGCAAGTTTATTTGCACCACCCCAGATTCTGAAGCAGAGCTATCCAAAGGTTGTCTTCTCTAGTGTAGTTCAAAGCTGGGTGATTTTTAAAAATTACATTAGCCAACAAAAGTCTTCTTTACTCGTTAATTGTGTATATTATTGATGTGAGTGAGGTATACACCACTGCAGAGGCCCTGGGACTTTGTTGACACGAAGATGTGAGACTTCCAACATAAACTGGATTTTCTAAACGATTATCGGGGCATGACGCCGTGCACCAGAGACGTACGTTTATTAAAGAGATCTCCTTCTGTTTTGTCTGTGTTCACAGTTTACGTCAGTGTTTAGAAAAACAGCAATAGAACGAGTCCAGCCCCCTGCTCATACCTCCATAAAATCCGAAGGAGCTTGCAGGGTGGCGTGTTCCCTGCCTCTCAGAGTTGGATGGCTCAGTCATTGAAGGTCCTTTCCTGGCTCCGTCACTGAAGGTCCTTTCCTGGCCACGCACCTTTCCCCTCCACCTCTGCTCTCTCACCAGAGGGATGGCCCTGCCGCAGTCTTCCGGGGCCCGGCAGGCCTGCGGGGTGAGGCGTGGGGCTGCTGCAGCGCCTGCCGACCCGGCGGAGGTCAGTCTTGCCACTGCTGCTGCATCTGGCCCTCGTGTAGCACACAGGAAGCATGTGTCGTTCCGCAGAACAAGAGATGAAGGTGGTGGGAATGGGATCTCTTCATCACAATGCGCCGGGTATTTTAATCGTGGGTGGAAAGCCATGGAAAAGTCTGTGATACCCGACATTTGATGTCAGAAGGAAGTCAGGGATGTGGAATGAGAATAGAGAAAGTTCCGGTGTAAGAGGTGCACCAGCTTCATTAGATGAGCCCTTCTTCCACCTCCTACGAGGCAGACACGGACGATCGCTCCATCTCACATCTTGCTTATGAATTTGCCGTATAATCATGTGCAAAGTTACGTGATTCAGTGATACTTGTAATCATCAAGAATGTCCTTCTTGCAGGTTCTAAGAGGTCAGGATTTATTCAGTGTTAATTTGCTATTGAGAGCTTTATTCCTGGTCAGATATGTAAGTTAGATGTTCTCCTGGCAGGGTTGTTGCAGGTGTTTGCTATGGCTCAGACCTAAGGGAAGTACATGAGTTTGAATACAGTTTAAACCATGAATAACTGAAACACAGCCAGGTGCTTTGGGCCGTATTGTTTACTAATCACTGTTATGCTTCTCAGTCAGGACTACTGAATTCTTTTTTTTTTTTTTTTAACATCTTTATTGGAGTATAATTGCTTTACAATGGTGTGTTAGTTTCTGCTTTATAACAGAGTGAATCAGTTATACATATACATATGTTCCCATATCTCTTTCCTCTTGCGTCTCCCTCCCACCCTCCCTATCCCACCCCTCTAGGTGGACACAAAGCACCGAGCTGATCTCCCTGTGCTATGCGGCTGCTTCCCACTAGCTATCTGTTTTACATTTGGTAGTGTATATATGTCCATGCCACTCTCTCACTTTGTCCCAGCTTACCCTTCCCCCTCCCCGTGTCCTCAAGTCCATTCTCTACGTCTGTGTCTTTATTCCTGTCCTGCCCCTAGGTTCTTCAGAACCGTTTTTTTTTTTTTTTTAGATTCCATACATATGTGTTAGCATACGGTATTTATTTTTCTCTTTCTGATTTACTTCACTCTGTATGACAGTCTCTAGGACCATCCACCTCACTACAAATAACTCAATTTCGTTTCTTTTTATGGCTAACAGGCCTGATGAATTCTTGAGCCCTCCTACACACACACACACACACTTTTTTTTTTTATTTTTATAAATTTATTTATTTATTTATAGCTGTGTTGGGTCTTCGCCTCTGCGCGAGGGCTTCTCTAGTTGCAGCGAGCGGGGGCCACTCTTCATCGCGTTGCGCGGGCCTCTCACTGTCGCGGCCTCTCTTGTTGCGGAGCACAGGCTCCAGACGCACAGGCTCAGTAGTTGTGGCTCACGGGCCTAGTTGCTCCGCGGCATGTGGGATCTTCCCAGACCAGGGCTCGAACCCGTGTCCCCTGCATTGGCAGGCAGATTCTCAACCACTGCGCCACCAGGGAAGCCCCACACACACTTTTTTTAAAAAAGACCATAGCCCTTTGGGTGGCCACTATCATTCAGGCCCCTATTTGCCATCTCTGGTTCAAACGTATCCCAAGCCCAGTGTTCCTTCTGTTTCTCTCTCACTTCCCTGGTATCACCAGTCAGCCTGCCTCTGACATCTGTCCTCAGCTCTTGGAAGCCACGGGGGGCTGGGCGCGCCTTCACGGTTACCAGGGTCTTACCCCGCCCTGGGGATGGGAGGGAGTCACCAGAGGCTGGGCCTTGTTAGGTGCATGTGCTATTTGTTAATGATGAGATTTTATTTTGTGCAGGCAACTCATAATGTGCTTAGTAGGGTGGGAAATGTTTTGACTTCTGCCCTTCCTAGGGAGAGAGAGCTTGTGAACCCACCCTTGCTTCCCGCAAGCAAAATACGATTTGCAGATCAGCGCATCCTGTATGCCTGCACATTGACTGACAGCTGTCCTTGACCTCCTCATTCACTCAGCCACTGCTTCTTGAGCAGTGCGTGTGGTCCTACCATGGCAGGTACTCTGCTAGGCTCTAGGAACAACCCGTATGAAACCAACGGTGCAGGGAACTAATATGCAGAACGGCTAGATCTCTGTAAGCGCCGTCGCGGGGATGCTGTCAGGTGCGAAACAGCTCAGGTGTCACCTCATCCACGAGGTTACACATCTTATCAGCACGCTTCCATAGCTCTGCACCCCCTGTGGAGTGCTCGTTACATCGTTGTGAAATTCTCTGCTCATGTGTCGCTCCTTTCTGTTCAGTTGAGAACTGTCTAAGGACAGGCTGTGGGCTATGGATCCAGTTTTTTTTGTTGTTGTTTTTATTCACACTGCCTAGCACAGTAGGACAAGATAGGCAAGGGCTTGTTAGTGTTTCATGAAACAATAGATGGGCTTAAGGGAGTTTGTCCCCAGGTTGGCCGGGGGGACACAGGATGGGTTCACAGAGGGAGAGAGTGGGTTTTGGTTGTTTCACAACTCTTCCATTTGAAATAACTCAGACTTATGGAAAAGCTGCAGAAACAGTGCAAAGATTTCTTGTATGCTGTTCACCCAGATTCCCCCAAACATTTTACGACACTTGCTCCTTCTCTGTCTGTCTCTGTCTCTCTGTGTCTCTGTTTTTTTTCCTGAAATGTTTGAGAGCGGAGGATAGGTTACAGGGGTGGGGCGCAGAGGTGGAAGAGAAGAGGTGAGTTGGGCCTGGCTGGGAACAGCAAGGGAAGTGAGAAGTGGTTAGGCCTGGTCCATATTTTGAAGGGAGACCTTGTAAGATTTGCTGATGGGTTGGATGACACGAGTGAGAAAAAGAAGCTTTGAGGATGGCTTCAGGAATTTTGGCCTAAGTAACCAGAAGACCAGAGATGCTGTTACTGGGATGTGGAAGACATGGGGGAGGGGGAGTGGGTTTGGGCAGTTTTGGGGGGATGGTTATGCTAAATCTGAGGTCCAAGTGCAGAGGCCGTGAAGTGTTGGGGAGAGAAAACAGAAAGCAGGACGCCAAAGAACACGAGTAATTCATAAAGATAGAATTAGCTGCTTTTATCATTAAGCAAAACAAATACTCTGCACACAGAGCGGCTCCAAAGCTGTTGGGTATTTTCAGCTCTGTTTACCTGGGGTGAAACCTGCCGTCTCTATACATTTTCCCTCCAGTAGTAAACGGCCGGTATTCAGCTTGCATCAGCCATCGCACTGAGCTTGCTCTGACCTCCTGGTTTTCGTAAGTCGCCATCAGTTTCCTCTGACCTCTTGTTTTCATGATTCGTTGTCACCACCGCCTGTCCTTTGCCCCCCACATGGGATGCACCATCTCCTTCAGCATGCCGCAGGAAGGTTAGATTCAGTTCAGTTTCCCCGCAGCAGGCGGCTGGAAATATGAGTTTGGAGTTGAGGGCAAGGTCTAAACTGAAGGCAGACATTTAGGGGTGACCACTGTAGTTAAAATCATGGGCTTGGAGGAAATCACCCAGGGAATGAGTATAATTAGGGGAGAAGAAAAGCTCAAACCTGGGTCCCTTCAACATTCGGAGATGGGAAAGATGAAAACAGCAGGGGAAGCAAGGCGACAGAAGGAAAGGAAGGGGTACCCAGAAACCAAGCTAGGAAGTGTTTCCAGAAGGGCAGGTGATGGGTATGCCGTCAGACGCCGCCAGGTGGGTGAAGTGAGGGTGGGGCTTGTGGTAGGTGCCACGGGTGGCTCTACAGGAGCTGTGTCAGGAGGGTGGGGCTTGTGGTAGGTGCCACGGGTGGCTCTACAGGAGCTGTGTCAGGAGGGTGGGGACAGAGGGATGATGGAGCCGGACAGAGAGGGGGACGTGACGTAGACGTCTCTGTGGAGGTGGTTGGTTTGACTGAGTAAGGCTTGTTTTAGATGCTTGATCATGATGGCATGAAGTATGATTTAGTATATCTTTTAACCTCTGGACCCTCACCCTGGGGAGCAGATGAGTGTCCTTTAGCCAGAAAACTAAATGTGTATAAAAAAAAAATCTCTTTTAATTGTGGGTTGGAGGTGTTTTGAGCTTTACAAAGAAAATTATCTCTGTAGAAATGGGGCTCTTTGGATTAATTCTAAAAAGAAATATTTTGCAGGAGGATACACGTTTTATTATGTAAATGGTAAGGTGAGAGAGTGGGGTTTTTAATGGAAGCAAAGATTATTGAGCTGGTAGTTGCTAAAACTGCTAATATTTTTGAGAGAGAGACGTTGTTAATGAGATGTCAGTCTGTTATATATTGGTTCTGTGTCCTTAGGTAAATTATTTATCCTCTGTGAGAGTTTTCTCTTCCACGAAATGACAGTATCTACCCTGCAGGTTAGATTGTTATTAAGTTTTTTTTAATGACTTGTTTGGAAGAGCAGTTCTCCTTAGGTTTATTGGTGGTTCATGAAATATACAAGGGAGAGTAGATTTGGTTTTCTCTGGGGCAGGAACAGCTATAGTTTATTGAGAGCTTACTATGTGCTGTGAATGATCTGTATTAGGCAAGCTATTTAAAAAAAAAAAAAAAATCCAAAACCTGTTGACAAGGCTCTGCTCACCCTCGTTTTATGGAGGGAGGGATGATATGTCCCCGTGCACACAAGGCCGCATCCAGGTAGCGGTGGAGCAGAATTTCACCCCAGTCCCTTCAGCACCAGAGTCCGTGCTCTCTCGCTGCACGGGGACCACGCTGTCCCCCCATTTCAGTGGATCCCTCCCGGATCACATGCATTCTCTGGGCGCCACGGCTCCAAACCCTGAAAGCTCCTGTGAGACCACCCGCCTTCTTTAATTGGCTTCCATTAACACACGGACATATGTCACCCGGACGTGGGTGCCCACGCCCTCCCCATCCGCACATCACGGTGCCGGGCCCCATCTGCCAGGGGAGCAGGGGCCGGGAGACAGACGGCCGTCCTGCCGCCTCCCTGGGGGTGAGCCCGGCAGCCCCTCCTTCCCCTCCAGTTTGAGCCTCATTCTGTACCTGCTGTCAGGAGCCCTGGAGGCTTGCCCTCTTCTGCTGTCAGAGAGACCAGGATGGAAGAAGAGCCTGGGGCCTCAGCCTCTCACGCTGGCATGTGGTAGGAACTAGATTAATTCAGAAGCCCAACTTCAGGCTTGTCCATTGGAGGCCTGTCACATAAGGGGGCCGTGAAGGAAAGGATGATGGACCAGATTTCCATAAGGAGTGGAAACAGTTACGGAGACTGGTGGATTCAAACACAGATCATACTCTGTCTCCCTGTGATGCAGAGTCAGCATTAACAGCAGGAAAACCACTGCACTTGGGCAGTGGGCTGGGCCTCTCATTTCTAACTGGCATCCCTGTTTTCTAGCTTGTACCGGGCTTGCCTTAAAATACAGTTCTTTCCCCCCCCCCCCATTTAATGTATGCTTTATTGGTTGTAAATACTGGTACATATTGAATTTTTAAAATTACTGCACCATGATTTTTAAAATGAGTTTTTTCTTGTCCCTCTTATTGGGCCCGTCACAAGTGGACTAAGCACTTCAATTATGCTGTGTCCCTATCAGCAGAAGCCCCCTAAAATACAACTCTTATCTGTCCCCGAGTTTGCATTGCTCTAGTTGCTTCTGCAATGTTGGAATTGTTTCCAGGGTCTTGGATTTCAGGGTTTTCTTTTCGGAGTTTATTTCCCTGAATACCCAGATCAGAGGTGAAAAAACTTTTTCTATAAAGGGTCACATTGTAAATGTTTTGGGCTTTAGGTCACTGTTGCCATCACTTTACTGTGCTCTCCTAGCATGAAAGCAGCCTTAGACAATACATAAACGAAGGGGCGTGGATGTGCCCCAGTAAAACCATATTTACAGAAATAGGCTTCCGGCCAGATTGGGCAGTTTCCCCTCCACCCCCCAACTTAGATGGATGAGGCTAGGGATAAGCTTATGCACACATTGAACCCTGGTATCCAGTCATCTTAGATCTGGTTGAACCTGACCGTTTGGAGAACATCAGCCAGATGCAAGCACGTCTTTGGGGTTGTTATTCCTTATGGAGCTCTCTCCTCTCCTGCCTGCTTTGCTGGTGGTTTGGATTAGGGTTCTGTTGAGGCCTCAGGTGCTCACGGAGGTTGTGGCGGGAGGGTGAGTGATGCAGCAATGTTTCCGTTGTCTCTTTAAGGAGCGTTGCTGCTCTCCACGGCTGCATTGGACACGCCCTTTCCTTGGTGCATCAGACTCAGTGTGGCTTAGGGCCTGGCTTCTCTAAGTGGGACCCGTGGACTGGGGGCTCCTGAGAAATGCAGGCTCTTAGGCCCCACCCCAGACCTGCTGAGTCGGCATCTGCATTTTCGCCAGACGGCTCGGTGAGCTGTAGCCCATGAAAGTTTGAGAAGCACCAGTTTACAGTATTCCAGTCTTGAGGATGGAAAGGAAGCATTGGAAAAGACCCTTTTATCTTCAGCTTTTTAACATTGAAAGTGTAATCAACTGTAGAGCTGTGAAGGCAGTCCTATGTCTTTTCAGACATCCTATAAGTGTCATAATTGACTGTTCTTTTCCTGACTAGAAAGGGATGTCACGGCCCACTAGTGGCGTGGTGTAAGAATTCTAGACTAGTTAAAGGTTTGAGGCTGCAGCGCTGCCCCCCCTTCGCAGCATGACCGGGCAAATCCCTCCATCTCTCTGTGCCTGAGTGTCTCCCGCGTGGTACAAGATAGTTAGGACAGGCTGATGTGTAAAGCTCTTATTGGTTGCAAGTGTTCTATTTTATCTTTTACGGGCAGTGTGCTTTGATCCTTCTCCTGCCCCCGCCATCTCGGGGAGATTTGGAGATTTCCATTCCCCGTTCTCATACAGGCCCCCCTCCTCCCTTTCCCCTTTTGACTGATGCTCTGCAATTTCAGCGCAGCTGGCAGGGGTCAAGGGTGAGATCTAAGATGGGTTGTAACTGTAGAGCTTCAGAATTGCTGAGAGGAAAAGCCAGCATGCCGAGGGGTCGCCATTTCCGTTTGTCGTTATGACATAGTTCTGGGGAGTTACAGGCGGTTGAGGCTTGCTCGCTGGGAAGGTCTAAAGTCTTAGAGGTATTTTCAGCATCCAGGAAGCCTCTGCCTCGACTTCATCCACCAGATCCGACTTCATCCACCAGATCCGAAGGTCTCGTTTCAGATGACTTAATTAGGGCGGGCTTTTTGATTCAAATAAAGTAGTGGCTGGAGAGATGCTATAATCCAGTTGGAAGTGTGATAGGAAATACCTATTGCCTCAGTTATGGGAAACATGATATCTTACAGCTGGCAGCGCATCCTAATGACCCTGGACCTCCCTCCCCTCTCCCCTCAGGGAGTGCAGAGCTCTGTGAGCAGCTTTCTCACCCTGGAACCTCTTGCCTCTCCTTCCTCCACAAAGCCCACTGTCCCAGTCGTCACTCTGGACATCTGCAGAGCCTTAGGTGTTCCGACTGGGCAGCTGGTGGCCGCAGCACAGGCTGGCAGGGCGATCTTTCATTCTGAGCAGAGAGGCCTCAGTGTCTTTTTAAATGATGCTTCTCCATTTAGAGGTGGTGCCAGGGCCCCTTTTGTGCCCGAGGGCTTGAATTAGCACCGTCCCCAGGGGGCTTTAGGGGCAGGGCGGTGTCATAGGAAGCGCACTGTCGAGCAACCAGACACGCAGGCGTGTGCCATCATCTGGGCTGGGGCCTGGAAGTCCCTGTTCCTCCCTGAGCTTCCAGGGCTACATCTGTGAACCCAGAGTTTTAGGTAAGGAGCCCTTGTCGTGTGGGGAGAATTCAGCCAGTAGGATGGCAGGCGCCTTAGCAAGTGCTTCAGCCCCTCGCTGCCTCTGTGTGGAATTGACCGCAGGAGGGATGCGTGATGGGGGCGTCGTGCAGGGCTGGGGGCTGGGAAGCGTCTCCTTCCCTGTACACCTTGCCTGGGTTTCGCTTCCTCGCCGGGTCTTTGGGGACCCAGGGGCGGCACGTGGCCTGTCTCCCTGCCTGGTGGAGGGGGACCGTGAACTCATGTAGCCAGACGTCTCCCCTCCCCCTGCCCAACGGAGAGGCTTGCACTACAGCAGGGTCTTGTCACCTCTGGAAGGAGATAGAACTGGTTGGGGTGAAATTTGTTGCTTCCTCCCAGCGGTGTGGGCTGCGTTCCTCCACCTCACCGGTGACACGAGCGTAAAGCCTGTTGTTTCAACGAGACCATGTTTATACGTTCAGCCTTCCTTTCCTTTCCCCTTTGTTTGTTTGTGTTCCTTCTTCTGATTAGAAGGAAAACTCATTCATGAATAAAGATACACTGCAACTTTATGGTAATGAAGAGAACTCAGCTCATTAGAGCTTTCTGAGTTTCTTTTCTTTTTTTTTAAAATTAATTAATTAATTTATTTATTTTTGGCTGTGTTGGGTCTTCGTTTCTGTGCGAGGGCTTTCTCTAGTTGTGGCGAGCGGGGGCCACTCTTCATCGCGGTGCGCGGGCCTCTCACCATCGCGGCCTCTCTTGTTGTGGAGCACAGGCTCCAGACGCGCAGGCTCAGTAGTTGTGGCTCACGGGCCCAGTTGCTCCGCGGCACGTGGGATCTTCCCAGACCAGGGCTCGAACCCGTGTCCCCTGCACTGGCAGGCAGATTCCCAACCACTGCGCCACCAGGGAAGCCCTGAGTTTCTGCCTAAGATTAGGAACCCTGCTTTCTTCCTTGTAAACACAGAATTAGCTCTCCATGTACCAAGCCAGTCCAGTGCTCTTACTTCCTGTTTATTGCTGTTGTGTGGCAGAATCTTTTCTTAAAATTCCACTTACCTAGATTTTCTTAAAATTCCATTTATCCAGCATTATCAGATGAAATATGCAGAGTGTCTTCTGTTTAATTTTACTTCACCTTCACTAGTTAGGTTTTCTTTTCCCTCTGACTCTTAATTCCCACCTCTGATGCGCTTCCCTTCAGCCCAGAGTCCCCGTGCATGAAGACAGGAGCGTGTCCGTCACCCGCTCAGACCAAGGCAGCCACTGATCTGCTTTCTGTTAGTGCAGATTAGTTTTGCTGGTTCTAGAATTTCTTAAAAATGGGATCATACAAGTATGCCTCTTGTGTGTCTGGCTTCTTTCTCTTAGATTCCTTTTTGAGATTCCTCTGAGTTATGCATTGGATAGTTTGTTTCTTTTTATTGCTAAGAAATATTCCATTGTATGAATACTTTGTAATTTGTTACCAGTATGTTTGTTACTGGCTCTTTAGGTTGTGTGCAGTTTTGGGCTATGATGAGTAAAGCTGCTGATGTTTTTGTGTGGACATGCGCAGTAATTTCTCCTGGGTAGATACCTGGCAGGGGAATTACTGGATCACATAGTAAACGTCTGTTTAACTTTACAAGAGACTGCCAACTTTCCTGAAGTTGTACCTCGTGGAGTCCCAGCAGGAGAGTGCGGATTCTGCTGCCCAGGCTTGATATGAGCAGTGCTTCCAATTCCCGCCATTCTGGTGGATATACAGGGGTACCTCGTGATTTCAGTTTGCATCAACCTGATGATTAATGATGTTAGCATCTTCTTATGTGCGTATTGGCCATTTGTGCGTGAAATATATTTAGCTCCTTTGCCTTTTTTTTTGTGTGAAATATATTTAGCTCCTTTGCCTGATTCTTTAGGCAAAGAATTAGGTTGTTTATCTGTATACGCTCTCAGAATTGCGAGTAGGTGTTGATATAGGTGCTCTGTCAGCCACGTGCATTGCAAATACGATTTCTCTCAGAAAGTCCAATTTATTAATTATCTTCTTTTATGTGAGTATTTTTGGTGTCCTGAGAAATCTTGGCCTACTCCAAAGTCATAAATAATTTCTCCTATGTTTTCTGCTAGACATTTGAAGTTTTACTTCTTATGTTTAGGTCTCTGGTCCATTGGAGTTAATTTTTGCGTATGGTGTGATGCACAGGGTGAGTTCAGTTTTTCCCGCGTTGGGATCCACTCCTTGAGCACTATTTCTTCCAAGACTGTCCTCTCCTGTGGAATTGGCCTCTTCGTCAGCAGTCATTTGGCCGTTTGTGTGGGGATTTCTTTCAGGACTTTGTTCTGTTCCGCTCATCTGTCCTGACGCCGAACCACACTGGTTGGTTATTGTAGGTTGTACTGAGCCTTGAAACTAGGTGATTTGGGTTCTCCAACATTGTTCTTTTTTCTCCCCCAGCGTTTGGCTATTCTAATTTGTTTCATTTTCATGTATTTTAGAATCAGCCGGTCAATGCACTTTTGCAAAAAAAAGCTGCTGGGATCTTGACTGGCATTGTGTTGAGTCTATAGATTAATTTGGGGGGAGAATCTCTCAAATCAATGACTATGGTATCTCTCCTTTTGTTTAGATCTTCACTATATTTTTTCAGCAGCGTTTCATGGTTGTCAGTTTATAGGCCTCTCACTTATTTTGTTAAAATTTATCCTTAAGTATTTCATGTATCTTAATGCTATTATTATAAGTGGTACTGGATTTACTTTTTCTTTCACTTTTCAGTTGTCCCTTGTTAGTGAGGAGTTTATTGTTTTATAGACAAATTGAAAAATAAGTAGACAGATGAGGGGCATTCCCTCTCCACTGAGTTGGTTTGGGAAGGCTTTGCAGAAGAGGTGGCATTTGGTTGCACCTACAGAAATCTCGGTTGGTAGACAAAGTGAGTGCCAGGGCGAGGGTGTTTCAGAAAAGCGCGCGCTAAGGTCAGGTGGGAACACGAGGAATGTTCTGAAAGTGAGTGGTAGCTGGATCAGGCCACACCAAAACATGAAAGGTGGAATATGGCAGGTGATGAGTTTCTAAGGACATCGGGGCCAGATTGACAAGGGGTTTACTGCTGGACAAGGTGAAAACTTTATTCAGCGGGTGCTTGGGAGCCCTTGTGTGTTTATGAGCCCAGGAAATAAGCCATTCTTTTTTTAAAATTTATTTATAAAAAATCATAGTAAATATATATAACAAAATTTACCATTTTAACCATCTTGAAATATATAGTTCAGTGGCGTTAAGTGTGTTCATGTTGTTGTGAGACCGTCACCACCATCCATCTCCAGGACTTTTCCATCTTACCCAAACTGAAACTCTGCACCCATTAAACAATAACTCCCCACTCCCCCTCCCCCAGCCCCCGGCATCCGCCATCCTACTTCCTGTCTCTAGGAGTTTGACTACTCTGGGGGCCTCATATAAGTGGAGTCATACAGTGTTTGTCCTTCTGTGACTGGCTTGTTAACTTAGCATGATGTCCTCAAGGTTCACCCCTGCTGGAACATGTGTCAGAAGTCCCTTCCTTTTTAAGGCTGAATCATATTTCATTGTCTGGATAAAACACATTTCATTTACTCATTCATCTACTGATGGACACTCGTGTTGCTTCTACCTTTTGGCTGTTTTGCATACAGAGCCGTTCTTAAAAGCAGAGGACCTCTGAGATGAAGTAGGGATTTGGAGCCAGAAACTCCAAATTTCACCTCCAAATTTCAATGTCTATTTCACCTAGTTTCAGGCATCATTTTCCCCAAAAACTCCAAATTTTTTTGACATAAAATTGTTGATGGGTGCTTTTTTCATGGTATCCATCGTAATTTCTGGCTGTTTTTATTTGCATACTGTTTGTCTCTCTGACGTGAATATAAGATCATGTTTGTTTTGCTTATCATTGTATACCCCACAATTATGACCTCAGGTATTTTTGCGAGTTTTTTTTAGTAAATATTTTAAATATCTTACAATAAATAGAGCATCAATTTGCATTTTTCTTTTCCATCCTCCTATTGCTGTCATTCTCCATATCCTTTTTTTAAAAAAATTAATTAATTAATTTATTTATTTATTTATGGCTGTGTTGGGTCTTCGTTTCTGTGCGAGGGCTTTCTCTAGTTGCGGCAAGCGGGGGCCACTCTTCATCGCGGTGCGCGGGCCTCTCACTATCGCGGCCTCTCTTGTGGAGCACAGGCTCCAGACGCGCAGGCTCAGTAATTGTGGCTCACGGGCCCAGTTGCTCCGCGGCATGTGGGATCTTCCCAGACCAGGGCTCGAACCCGTGTCCCCTGCATTGGCAGGCGGATTCTCAACCACTGCGCCACCAGGGAAGCCCCCCCCCCTTTTTTTTTTTTAACATCTTTATTGGAGTATAATTGCTTTACAGTGGTGTGTTAGGTTCTGCTTTATAACAAAATGAATCAGCTCTACATATACATATATCCCCATATCTCCACATCCTTCTGACTGAGTGTGCCTCTTCCTTCTCCAGCCTCTCGCTACCCCAGTTCATCCTTAGTGCCGCTGCCAGCATACATCATCTTTTCAGAGATAGAGCTCCATCAGTGGCCCTTTTCCTGACAACCCGTGACTCTGTCTTTCATAGGATAATGGTTCTGTGAGTCCAAATGTTTATCTCCTGCTCTAGATGGTGAACCCTTGGATGTCAGAGACTTGCCTTCGAAGACATTGAGAACAGTGTCTTAAACAAGCTCACGTTTCACAACTTGTTACTAAATTAAATTGAACTGATGTAAGTGGAATGAAAACATATGCTCTTGATATCTTATTTAAAACTATTGTCAGCAACCAGCTTGGTTTTTGTCAAGTCTTCTTTTTATTTATTTATTTATTAACATCTTTATTGGAGTATAATTGCTTTACAGTGGTATGTTAGTTTCTGTGTCAAGTCTTCTTATACCAGCCTAGGAACCAGGCTTCATGAATCAGGAAATCCGGTTCCTGTGGTGTTGTCAGGTTACACAGATTATTATGATTAATAAAAAACGTGTCCAGGTCCAGGTTTTGTCTTTTACTTTCTACAAAACAATAGCACGATATTCCTATTAGGGTTTGCATCATCCAACCCTGTATTAGTCTGACCTTTGAGAATCATGATAATTTCCGGAAAGAATTTGTTCTGTGGATTTTTATACCAGTGCCTTTGGGGACTTCTTGTTGGCTGTGTATAATCCAGAAGGGAAAAGAGTCTCAGGACTCAGAATGTACATGTACGCACCTACCTTTTTAGAGACACAGACTTTCCTTTAGGATATTGATAAAGCTTTTAAAGATTCAGAGTCAGTGCTGAAACCGAGCTGTGTTTGTCCTAAGTCCTGTTCGGAAACCTGACAAGTAGAGAAGAGACCTTATTTACTTTCTCTTTTCAGATTCAAATTAAACTAGCCTTGATTGAATGTCCCTGAACCCAGAGGCTTTTATTCACAGTGGCTTCTGGATTCTCCGCCGCAGTCTTGCTGACACAGAACTGTGATTATGCCCAAGTTACAGACAAGGGCCCCAGGAGTCAAAGAAGCTTAGTGGTTTGTGCTCAAAGTCATCTGGTCACTCAAACGGCGGTCATCTAGAGTTTGAAGGAATTTTAGATGCAGTCTAGCCGAGGGAAACTTTCCAGCCAGACAGCATCTACAGCTGTGCAGCTTTTCTGAGATTTCTCAGATCAGCTTGTAGGCAGCCCATTTGGATTATCTGCGGAGGCCGTGGAAATGTTTGGAAGAGTCTGCATGAAGAGTCTTAACTGCAGCCCTATAAGGGAAAATACGCAAGTGCTTTGCCTGAGCGTTGACCACTTGGCTCAGTGCCGCAGCCGTCCTGCCCCTAAGCCTCTTCCGAGTGCTCTCCTGCGGTGTCTCTGCACCTTAGCAGCACAGGGTCCTGACCAGGTGCTGGTCAAACTGGGAAACTGAGTCGTTCAGAAGAGCTGCGGGTGGGAGGTGGAAAGAGGGGTCTGGAAAAATAAGCAAGGGCGAGTTAAGATTCTGCCACAAGGTCAGGAGAAGTCACTGAAAAGAAGAATGAATGTAGGAGTCAGGGCAGTTTTCTGAGGCGCCTCCAGCGTAGCCCAGTGGTCCTCAGTGAGAGGGATGAGATGGGATTTTATGAAACCAGTTCTCCAGGGTCCTGACCCTGGACCCAGCCTCTGGAGACAGTCAGCTTAAAGGTCAAGTGCATGGTAGGCCAGGGATTTTCCATTGGCCCCAGGAGTTTATGGGATGCACTGTCTGTGTGAGTTCTGTGCAGGGCGGGTGGAGGAGACGCCGTCCGTAATTCGGTCCTTATTCTAGGCGCTCAGTCTTTTATTTTCTTATAGTCTCATCAGTCAGTCTTGTCTTTTACATCTGAGTTTGAGTCAGAGTTAGAAAATCTTTTCCCATACCAAGGTTGCAAAGGAGTTCACCTACTCTTTTTTTCTAGGACTGGAATGGTTTCATTTACATGCTCAGGTATCTTTGGTGTTTTTTTCTGGTGTAAGATGTACTTAATTTTATCTTTTTCTTTTTTTCCCCCCCAGATGGCTACCAGTTGTCCGGACCCCAGTCATCAAGAGGTCCATCTTTTCCCCACTGATTTGAGATACGAGCTTTATCATAGGCTATATTTCTATATGTATTTGGGTCTATATCTGGACTTTCTATTCTATACTATTAATCTTACTGGGAATTTATGTATTAATATAACACCATTTAAATGATAGAACCTTTATATTATGTTTTAATAGAGGATATGGCTGGATCCTTTTCATTGTTCTTAGGCATCACTTATTTTTCCCTATGAACCTTTTAGAATCCATTCGTCTAGTTCGAGACACAAAGCAAAACAAAATTTGTTATATATTTATTGGACTTGCATTAGATTTAGCTGTTACCTTGGAAAGAGTGACATCTTTTGGATGTTAAGTTGTTCTGTTCAAAGGCAAGGGGTACTTTCCGTTTGTTCAAGTTTCCTTCTTTGTCTTTCAGGAGTGTTTTAAAATTTTTCTTCTGTAAGTTTTACATGTTTCTTGCTAAATTATTTTAAGTATTTCACTTTCTTAATTGCTTTTTTAAATGGAATTTTCTCTTCCATTTATACCTTCTGTTTATTGTTTGGTATAAAAATCACGTGCAAAAGCAATAGTTTTTATATATCCTACTTTATTAACATTTTTTTGGTAGTAGTTTTATCATTGATTCTCTTGGGTTTTCTAGGTATACTTTCACATCAGCTGCACATAGAGATAATTTTATTCTTTTCTATTCTGAAGTTTCTAATTGCATTGGCTAATACTTCCACTGCAGTGTTAGAAGTGGTGGGGAAATGGGCTTCCCTGACTTGTTTGCAAGCTTACTGGGAATGCCCGCAGTGTTCCCTCATTAAGTAAGATGCAGTTTTTGTTTTATGTTAATGTCGTAGTCTGTTTGGGCTGCTGTAACAAAATACCACAGACAGGGTGGCTTATAGACAACAGAAGTGCGTTTCTCACGGTTCTGGAGGCTAGATGTCCAAGGTCAGGGTGCCAGCGTGGTCCCAGTTCTGTTGAAGGCCCTCTTCTAGGTTGCAGACGACTGTCTTTTCGTTGTGTCCTCACATGGTAGAAGGGGTGAGAGCGCTTTCTTGGGCCTCTTTTGTAAGGACACTGATCCTGGTCATGGGGGCTGCACCCTCATGACCTGGTCACCTCCCAAAGGCCCCCCTCCTGACGCCATCACACTGGGGGTTGGGATTCAACAGAATGGCAGAGGGGATGCAAGCACTCAGCCTATAACAGTTAGTGCATGTATTTCATCAAACTAAAGTACATATCAGTTCCCATTGTGTTGACTTAAACAAATCAGGAATGGGTATTGAATTTTCTTGAAGGCCTTTTCATCATCTGGGGATGATGAGAATCATATGATCTTCCTGTTAGATCTATTAATATGGTGAATGTATATTAGTAGATCTTGTAATGTGGACTCATCCTTGCATTCCTGGAATGAATTTCATTTGGTCATGTGTGCTATTAAGGTATTGTGTTGGTTTCTGTTTGCTAATATTTTATTTAGGAGTTTTGCATTGACATAAGTAAGATTGGTCTTTGGTTTTCTTTTTTGTGCTATCTCTACTAGGTTTAGGCATCATTTTTATACCTACTCCTAAAAAAGAAAGAATTGGAAAATTGTTTATCTGTTTCCATCTTCTGGAACAATTTATGTATTTTTTTTTTTTAATTAATTAATTTTTGGCTGTGTTGGGTCTTCGTTTCTGTGAGAGGGCTTTCTCTAGTTGTGGCGAGCGGGGGCCACTCTTCATCGCGGTGCGCGGGCCTCTCACTATCGCGGCCTCTCTTGTTGCGGAGAACAAGCTCCAGACGCGCAGGCTCAGTAGTTGTGGCTCACGGGCCTAGTTGCTCCGCGGCATGTGGGATCTTCCCAGACCAGGGCTCGAACCCGTGTCCCCTGCATTAGCAGGCAGATTCTCAACCACTGCGCCACCAGGGAAGCCCACAATTTATGTATTGATAGTAGTCTTGATGTTTAAGGTTTGGTACAATTCCCCTGTAAAACCATCTGGGTCTGGTACTTTTTTTGTGAGGACAATTCTTTGATAACTTTCTTTGCTTTCTCTGTGTAAGCTTTCTGTAATTTGGTAAATAGAGTTTGGTAAATTATATTCTTTTCTGTGAAATTGTCTATTTCACCTAGTTTCAAATGTATTTGCATAGAGTTGTACAGAATAGTCTTTCATGACTTTTCTTAAGGTGGAGGTAGATATTTAAGGACTTCCTAGTTTTAGAAGACAAGAAGTCATGGGTCATGTCCACTTGCTGTGTTTGTGGATCCCAAGGCTTAAAGTTCTAATAAGATGAGCATATGCTATAATAATGGTAATAGCTACCATTTGTGAAATGCTTGCCTCTGTATGGATATCAGCTCATTTTAGCCTCATTACAATCCTGAGATACCTAATAATCATCTCATTTTAAGGATGACATAATTTGGGGGAGTTACCCACTTTTCCAAAACAGAAATAGACTCACAGACAGAGAAAACAAACTTACGGTTACCAAAGGGGAAAGGGAGGGGGGAGGGATAAATTAGTAGTTTGGGGATTAAAATGTATACACTACTATATATAAAATAGATAACCAACAAGGACCTACTGTATAGCACAGGGAACTATATATAATCTACATTTCAATAAAATTTTTAAAAAAATGGCCATAACCACTCACCAGGCCAGCATTATCTCAACGTAATTCATGGAGTGATTATCATGAAGTAGTCAAAGCAGGGCCTTTGGAGTCAGAACTGCATTCAGATTCGTTCTGTTACGTTCCAGCCCTGTGCCTGTGAGCATATTATTACCTGGAGAGGCTCAGCCACTTATTTGCTTAGCAACCTTAGGCAACCTCTCTGAGCCTCAGTTTCTTCGCCTGTAAAATGGGGATAAGACCAGTTTCTACCTCCTGGGGTTGTTGGGAACACACATGAAGTCATACGTGTAAAGGGACTAGAAGTGTCCCATGCCTGTGACTGCCGTGTAAACATTTGCTTAAAGAAAAGCAAACAAACGGGCCGTGGCTTCTCATTCCCCCGTGTAGGGGGCCCATCACGTCTTTGCAGCATTATTGTGAGAATTAAATAAAGTGTCATGTGTAGACGCCTAGGACAATGCCTTTCACACAACAGGTTCTCAGAAAATATTAGTTCTCTTACTTTATTAATTTGCTCATCAAAAATCCTTGCATGCTTTCTACGTGGCTTGTACCGCTAGGCTGCTATAAGGTACTCGGAGACAAGCAAAGCATAAAGCCTACTCTTAACCAGCTGACGAGCTATATTGAGAAAAAAAAAAAAGCAAACCTTAAGGTCACTCAGTACCCGGTTATCAGTACAGCTGGTAAGAGACAAAAGAATTCAGTAACTGGGGAGGATTTTATTTGGGAGGAGCTTGTGGAGGATGTTGAAGTAGAGGAGGCTAGGAGAGAGGGGATGTGAGTTTAGGTGTTTGAAGGGCCTGTTGAGGGTAAAATGTGGTTTGTTTAGTCCATGCAGGTCCTAGGAAGGAGGAACTTTTCTAACAACTGCATCTCTCTGATTTGGGGATGTTTTGCTTTCTGAGGTGCAAAGAGCTTTGCTTTGACAATCTTTTGGGTGCAGTTTCAGGTGAAAAGAAAACCACACAGTAGCTTAATAAACAATGAAGTGAAAATTCATTAGAAGGATGCAGATACCTCAGGGAATTCAGTGCAGCCCAGGTTCACAGGTAACCGAGACCAGTCCAGGAAGGTCTCAGGAACCCATCCAGTGCCCTGTCTGTGCGGCACTTCCTCTCTCTTGCCTCTGAGCATCTGAGGGTGTTAACTTCATTCTTTCTTCCTCTATTAATGACTTTCACCCACTGGCACATACATGGCGAAACATGGCAGCTCCGTAGCTCCTGAGTTTACTGGTCTTCAGTTCGAGAGATCGCAACTGACTACAAGTTCCTGTCCCAGGCAATATATACAGGAAGGAGACTCTGATGGACCAGTTTGGGTTAAGGTGGTCCAATTATGACCTGGGAGCAGGAGGTGGCCTGCAGGGCCCGGTGGTATAGATGTAGCTGGCGGGAGTCCAGCTTGTAGCTGAGGGCATTGCTCTCTGAGGACCATGGGCCGGGCAGGAACCTGACTGTGGTTATGATAAACTCCCAGCCCAGAGGGGCCTGCATAAAATCCCCGATGGGAGCTCTGTAAGGGAGGCTCAGGTTGAAGACGAGATAGGACAGGTGCATGCAGTCTTTGGTCCTCTTCAGATATTTTGATGCTGCTAGGTGAAACCCAAGTGAAATCCTGCAGGATAAATATGATTTGGCTACACGCAAGCGAAGCATTTTTGATAAGAGTATACGAATGGGGATGGAGAATGGGTTCTGGAAGTTTAACATAGACCCATAGCATTTTTAACGTTTTTGCTTATAGCTTTTAGCAGCCCTTCCATTTTTGGACAAGGTTGATTTTGTTTTTATTGTGGTAAAATATACATAAAATTTACCATTTTAAACCTTTTTGAGTACACAGTTCAGTGTCATTAAGTACATTCACATCACCACCATCCGTCTCCAGAACTTTTATCGTCCCCAACTGCAACTCTGTCCCTGACAAACACTCACTCCCCATTCCCCGCCCTGCCCCAGCACCTGGCACCTACCATTCTGCTTTCTCTATGGGTTTGATGACTCTAGGGACCTCATAGAAGTGGAAGCATACAGTATTTGTCCTTTTGTGTCCGGCTTATTTCACTCAGCATAATGCCCTCAAGGTTCATCCATGGTGTGGCATGTGTCAGGATTTTCTTCCTTTTTTAAGACTGAATAATATATCACTGTATGGATGGACCACATTTTATTTATCCATTCATCCATCAGTGGACATTTGGGTTGTTTCCACGTTTTGGCTATTATGAATAATACTAGCAGCCCATCATTTTTAAAGTATAGATGAGATCGTTTTCCACTTAGAATCATCAGGAAGTTGTTCTCCTGATGAAAAAGACCTTAAAGACTAACTTAATCCAGCCCCTTCATTTCATAGAGGGGAAATTAGGAAATTGCCCAATTAGGAAAAGTGAACAGCCTCGGACACACCTCGCCTACTCTGAACTCATTTGCCATTTCTCTGCCCACTTGTCTAAGATTTTGAGAGCTTTGATAGTTATAAAAGGGTGGCCTCAGTTAGGATCTTATATTCTGGAGTGTGTTGTAGACTTGTGGAATTGTAAATTTGGGAAGAATTCCATAGACCAGTGGTTCTTGAACTTTTCTGCTTAGGACTTTTTGGTCTCAAAATATATATTGAGGACCCCAAGAGCTTTTATTTATGTGGTTGTATCTGTAGATAGTTATCATATTAGAATTTAAACCTGACAGATTTTTAAGATATGTATTAATATATGTATGAAAAGTAACTGCATTACGAGATAATTTGTGAAAGAGTGGCATTGTTTATTTTTCTACAAGTATCTTCAGTAGCTGGCTTAACAGAAGAAAGCTGGATTCTCATTTCTATTTCTGCATTCTGATTGTGACGAACCATTGTTTTGGTGGCAGTACATAAAGACGATCTGGTCTCACAAAGATATGTACTTGGAAAAGAGAAGGGTATTTTAGCGCCTTTTCAGAAAATTGTGAATAGTCTTTGATACTACACCAAAACTTAACAAGTGGTAGTTTCTTAAGGTTAGTTGCAATGTGGAATCTGGCGCTGTATCAAAGAACACTTCATTTCCTGTTACATGAAGATATTTCAGCTTATTTTACACATTAGATGGATCTTTACCCACGTGTGCTTTTATGACATCATGGTTTCCTGAGTTGTGTAGAGCTTCCAAATGTCAACACACTGCTTTATGCACCAGGAGATCATGTACCTCAATGTCATTCCTGATCTCATTAGAAAAGTCTCTGTTGAGAAGCTGTCATGCTCCTAGTGGTGGATACATGTGTTCAAAATTCTGTTTTCCCGTGGAAGCTCAAATTGTATCATTGGCAACAAATACTGTCATTGTTTACCTGGACGTGATAAGCTTACTTTGTTCATTATTGAGAAAATGTCGGTCACATACTCAAGTCTGAATAATTGCGGTTTGTCTATCATTTCTTCTTTGGTGCTGCATGAAAAAAGTGGCTTCGTGTAACTCACAGCTCAGACAGTTGTACACGTGCTTCTTCTCTAGACGACCATGGTACTTGAGTCTGCAAGAGAAGTGCTTCATGCGTACTTCCCACCTCACCACACAGCACGTGATAAAGGTGTATCCTCCAGGGTTGAGATCTAATGAAAACAATGATTTTTACTGCTTCATCAAAGACACTCTTAAGTGAAAGTAGCATTTTAAAATTTTTATTTATTTACTTATTTTTACTGCTAGTGTGTAAGTGAAGGATACAGTATAGTATAGTTTGTTGTCACTGCTTTGATTTGCACTAAGATGCCAGAAGTTTAACCACCCCTTCATTTGCACCATTAGCGCAGGAAAAAGTGAATAATGTCATGTATTATGAAAATAGTTTGACCTTGCGGACGCCCTGAAAGGGTGTTGGCATCACTCAGAGGTTCACATCATGGGGTAAAAATTGCTGACATCAGCCCCATAGTGCGGTCTTGTGGGTGTCAGAGGGGAAGTCTGCTGTAATCCCAGAAAGAAAAGACATGATGGAAGTCAGGACCTGAACTTATATCGAGGTCCTCCCCGGCACCCAGCATCATTGTTGTAACTGTAAAGCACTCACAGTCTTCCTGGGGAGGGAGCCAGCCCTGCAGAAGCACAGAGTTGGGTGTTGAGTTCCCACGTCCTAGTGGTTATCTGAAGACTATTTGGCATTTTAAACTCCCGTCTCCTTCTTGACACTGAAATTTAATATCATCCAGTTGACAGCAGATGATGCTGTCAGGCTCTTGGGTCGTGACTCCATCTGTTGGCAGCGTGGCTTTGGGGCTTCTCCCAGCCGAACACCTCTGCCTCAAAGCAGAAGTGATGGAGGAGCACATTTGTCTAGAAGATGATACGTGAATCTTTTAGACGCCCTGGTTTCAGCTAACTTGCGTTTCCTGTTGGAAAACAATATTCGGCCATCAAGCTAAAAACGAAATGCTTTGAGTAAAATTTAGCATTCGTGTTTTGACATTTGCAAGTTGGTGCGTCTCATAGTACCTTTCCTCTCTCCTTTGTTTTCAGCAATGGAAGAGTTAATCGTTGAACTTCGTCTCTTTCTTGAACTCCTGGACCATGAATATCTAACCTCAACTGTCAGGGAGAAAAAGGCAGTTATCACAGACATCCTGCTGAGGATACAGTCATCCAAAGGTACGTCTCATTCAAACTGTTAGTCTTTCTTTTTCCGGGCTCTTTTTGCCTCTAAGCCATCTTTAATTCTCATCTTTCCAAAACACAGTCATGAATGCATGTATTCATTCATCAAGCTGTCATCGAAGGCCTTACTACGTGCCAGGTACTGTGTTAGTCTCTGGGTTTAGAAAGATAAAGCCTTTAAGGAGTTAGGCTTAAAGTAGGTGTGTTGGGCGGGTCCCTAAGGGCACCCCAGCATTGGGAGATTTGCTAGCGGGACTCAGCATGGAGCTGTACTTTCTCATGCCTGGGATTCATCACAGAGGTAGTAAGGATACACAGCCAGATTATAAGGGGAAAAGACTCAGGCCAAGTCTGGAGGGGCCATGCACAGGCTCCTATGCTCCTCCTCCCACGAGGCTCATACAGATCCCACTCTTTCCTCAGCAACAAAAATGCAGCAGCCTGCGTGCAACGTTGCTGTTCAGGGAAGCTCGCTGGAGACTCAGTGCCCAAGGACTTTACTGGGGGCGGGTCACATAGGCACCCTCCGCCTGGCACGTACCAAAATCCCAGACTCTCAGCAAAGCCGGTTTATTAGTCAGTGTTCCCCAGAGAAAGAGAGCCGATAGGATAGAGGGATAGAGATAGAGATAAAGAGGAGATTTGTTGTAGGGATTGGCTTCTGTGATTACAGAGGCTCAGAAGTCCCACAGTCTGCCCTCTGCAAACTTGAGACTGAGGAAAGCCAGTTCTGTAATTCAGTTCGAGTCCAAAGGCCTGAGCGTCAGGGGGGGCTGATGGTGGAAGTCCTGGTCAGAGAACTAAGAACGCCAGCGTCCGAGGGCAGGAGAAGATGGGCGACTTGGCTCAAGCAGAGGGAGTGCACCCGCCCTTCCTCGGCCTGTTTGTTCTGTTCAGGTCCTCAACAGATTGGATGATGCCCACCCACCCTGGGGAGGACCATCCCCTTTTGAGTTCGGCAACGCAAATGCTAATCTCTTCCAGAAACATTCTCACAGATACACCCAGAGATAACGTTCTACCAGCTGTCTGAGCATCCCTGAGCCCGGTCAGGTTGGCACACAGAATTCGCCATCACAGCAGGTGTTTGGCATGAGATCATGTTGTCTGCCCAAACAGTCTAGGCACAGTAGACCAACCTTATCGATTAGGGCATGGTGGGAACACTTCTGAAAGCCACATTCCCAGATGCCAGCCCTTGTAAAGACAGCAGCCTCAGGCCTGCTGTGTTAACTCTTTTGTGCACAGTGGGTAAGACAGAATAGCAGGGAGAGGGCATCAGTGTTAAGAGAACACCCAAGAGGAGGGTCCAAACCAGTTTAGTGAGAGAGAGAGAGCGGCGGGGAGGGGCTGGGGCCAGTCCTCGGAGGATATGGTGTTAGGATCCTGATGGCTGGGTAGGAGATACCTGGAGGAGATGTAGAGGTTTATTGTAAACAGCTTCACCGAGATATAATTCACATACCGTGCACTTTACCCATTTGAATGTACAATTCGTTGATTTTTAGCGTACGAAGCCATGATTTGACACAGTTAGATTTGCATTCCAGAAAGCTCACCTTGTCAGTCTGGGCAGTGGGTTCAAAGATCTGGCTGCAGATTGAACGAGAGCTACGTGAGGCCCCGGGTGGATGGTGGGACCAATCCCTGAGGTAGGAGTGCAGGATGAAGACCATGTTTGAGGGGCAGTAGGATAGAGAGAACCAGTAGGATAGATAGAGACAGTGACAGAGATAGAGATAAAGATAAAGACGGAGATGAAAGTCCACTTTGAAATGATGTTGCTGCTTCCCTGCCTGGACCCTTTCAGTATCTTCCGTTGCCCGTGGATGAACCCCAGGCCCCTTATGACGTGTGGTCACGCCTGTCTACTATACAGTCAAAGGGGCTTTGATTTCTGTCTCTGCCCGTTACCCAGTCTGTGGCCTCGAGCACGTTACTTAATCCCTAGATGCTTCAGCTTGCTCACCTGTAAGAAGGGCGGACAGTAGCACCTACCTCGGAGGGATGTTGTACGGATTGACGAGATCATATAAAACATTTCCAAGCAGTGCCTGACGCACAGCAGACGCTCAGCAACTATTGACTGTTATTTCCTACTGTTGCTTTTACTAGTAGAAGTAGTATTTCTTTCGACCTCATCTCCTCTGCGTACACCTGTTTCCCAGTCACTTCAGACTAATGGTCTGAACACACTGCAGTTTGGGCCTCCTGCCTCTGGCATTGCTGTTTGCTTTCCCTTGATTTCCCTTCCTCTCTTGCTCTGCCCAATCAGTTTCAGCCCCTTCTCTCTCCATGCTTTGTTCTGGATGTTATTTTCCAATTCACTGATTTTTCTCTTCAGCTCTTTAATTTGCTTAAAACTCAGCCACTGATTGTTTGATGGTAGAGTTTCCATTTGTTCTTTTTCTTTCTTTCTTTTCTTTTTTTATTGTTTCCAGACCTCTGCCAAAATTCCGGTCTTGTTGTCGCTTCTGCAGGTCAGGGTCTTTGTCTTTTCCCAGCCTGCAGCGTCGTGCTTGACCCATCATAGGTGATCATTGTTGAGCGGTTATTTTTCTAGACCTAGAAAGGTGAGTCCTTGGCACGTAAATAACACTGTGCCCAGGTTAAAGTAGTTTCCACCTCTTTCCTGCCTTCACTGGTACAGTGCTCACCACGGTTTCTGAGAGTCCGTTGTACCTATGTTTGTCTTCCCAACTTGAATATGATCCCCTGAGGGTATGAGCTTAATTATCAGTCTTGTCAACAATAAGCGTGTCTGTTACAGCATCGGACCTTAGGAGAGTACTTGATGCAGATTTACGAATTCCCAGGAAAGCGTCTGCCCCCTTAGTACGTGGGTAAGTATCAACACTAACCTGAGTGGAAGTTCAGGAGAGGCAGCTCGCCTTTGAGAGGCTGCCTGGCGTTGGAAAGGATGTCGACTTTGGTGCCTGCTCCGTCATTTCTACCTGTCAGCGTTCCAATTAAGTACTTTAACCTTTTTTTTCAGCCATAGATCCTTCACCTGTAGAATGGAGAAGAAGAATACCTACCTTGCAGGATTGTTGTAAAGGATTAGAGAAAATAAATACGTATTTGCGATGTATTCAGTATGGGGCCAAGGAGGTGATAGCTGCCAGCGGTGCCATCTTTACCTTCCTTCTCCTCCTCATCCAGTTTTGTGGCTTTGGTTGGTACAGGTTTTGAAGTGAAAGATCATGCTACGAAGCCAGAGACCCCCAACAGCCTGCCGGCCCCTCCCCAGATGCCTCTGCCAGAGATCCCGCAGCCGTGGCTGGTGAGTTAAAGTCCCACCATCACAAGAATCACCAGATGCCTGTGTTACTTTTGGTTCCAGGGGCAGGTGATGAAAGCCCAATTCTGGAAGAAAGGAGGCCACGTTTTGCCCAAGGCACTCCTCTGAGTGTGTTTTTTGGATGCTAGTAATGGCCAAGTGGGAGGCTGTAAATGTAGCCTTCTCTTAGGGGGCTGATGGTTCTTTGAAAATTGCTGGAGCTACAGGTCCATGGAAATCCGTTCTTAAGTTGGATTTTAAGAAACTCAGATGATTTAGCAGGCAAAACAATGACAGTAGAGCCTAGGGACTTGCCCCTCTTTCTGGGTTAACTCTGAATTTGGACACCTTAGCCTGAAACTTTAATGCTCACTGCTATGCTTCTTCTGGGATTAAATATTCTTTATTTCCCCCCCAAGAAGAAAAATATGTACATAGTCCAGGAATGTGTGTTTTATTTGATTTTCTGCATTCAAAATTGGTTTTGGAGTTCTTTTACTATTTTCGCAATCTGGGGATACTCAACGTATGCCATTTTTCATGGACCATTCAGCTTTTTCTGCCTTTTGCTATTTTCTAATTTGCTTACTCAGGGGAATGAGGCTTTTATTCAAAATTAGAGCAAAATCAGTTACTTAGCAACTCTCTTCCTAACATTTGCTTTCTCTGTGAATCATCTGATTATCTCTCTACCAGGAAAGGAGCTGCAGGAAAGCAGGGCCCCAGCACATGGCTGATGTCCAGTGGGTACTCAGTAATTATCATTGTAGAGGGGACGGAAGGAAATCAGTGCTTACTGGGTCCCTACCACCTGTCACAGATCATGCTTGCTCTTTTTTCACTTAAAATTTCATTTAATCCTTACATCCTGACCTCAGGGAACCCCTAAAATACCCCTAAACATGTGAATAGTGTGTATTTCCATTTTCCAGAAAAGGAAGTGTGGGTCCAGTGAAGATGTGATTGCTCAAGGGCAGTAGGAAAGGCAAAAATACAATTTTTTGTAACGTATTCTTTTGATTTCAAATCCAGCCTTTTCTCAGCAATACTATTTGGGGAGGCATGGCAGCAAAGCTGATGCCAGCATGACTCACCGATGGGAGAAGGTTTTCTTAGGAACCTAAGCCTGTTCCCGAGCTGGGCTCTGGGGAGGCTGCGGGGTCCAGGGTGTCGATGGGAGCACGGTTCCTGCGTCCAAGCACCAGCTCTGACACTTACTGTGTGAATTCAGACTGTGGCTTTCACATCTCTGTGCCTGAGATGCCTCATTCTGAAACGAGTGTAATAATAGTGCCCACTTAGTGCGATTCTTGTAAAGATGAAAAGAGTTGATGGACCTCAAGTGCTTGGAATATATGCCTTGCATCTGTTAAGCCCCGTGCAAGAGCCAGCTATTACTTTGTAGGGCTGTGGTTCTCAGACTTTCGGGGAGTGTGTTAAAAATGGACATTCTGATATGCTGATAACGTGAATTATATTTTAGATATATTGAGTTAAAGAAGATGTATTAATAAAACCAATTTCACCAATTTCTGTGGCTACTAGAAAAATTTAAATTACATATGTAGCTCACATTTGTAGCTTGCTTTATTTTTCTTTTGTTTTATACATTTAATCTCTCCACTGTGGAAAGCATATTGAATGTATGATTTTTATATGCTGTTTTTATTTTTTTAACATTATGTATTATGTATTTTTCCTTCTTTATAAACTTATTTTTAATAATTGTTTTCCTTTTTAAAAAAATTCTTCCTGTTTCTTGTGGAAACTGTGACTCAGTTATAGCTCTTTTTCATTGTCTCATTTGATGTTTTTAGATATAATACAGAATCATAGTATTAATCCTGTTTACTGATATATTGTTTGTCTACAAGATAAAGAACTAGATGTGAGAAATCAGTAGTTCACGAAGCTCCTGGTTTTTGTACTCTGGTTTACTTTTATTTTTCTTTCTAAACTGACTTTATGATCTGTCTCAGTACGCTGTGTCTTGTATTTCATCAGCACAATGCAGGTTGGGAAAGGTGTTTCAAGACTGAAGGTGAAATGCAAACCTCTAGAAGCAGCCAGAACAGTAGTGATGGTTATAGGAATTTCATGGACTGTTCTTTAGTGGTACATGAAGTGCCATCCAGCCAGCCTGGACTAAAATGCTTGTCTTTGATGTGCCAGGCCCAGAGGAGTGAATCTCAGTTTCAATGCCAATTTCAAACAAAGAGTACTCATTGGATGGTCAACATTTTGTACCATCTTTGACCGTTGAATAGTCAATCCCTTTCTGTGGATTTTTCCTCGAATGCAGTTTATTCTTCATCCACTATTTTCTCTCCCTCTTCTCTCCTTGTCTCCTGCCCATCTTTGGCTGCAGCGTGGCAAACTGCTGTGGTTTAAGGTGAACGAGAAGCCGTCCTACCAGTGGAGTCGGAACTGGTAGCTGGTTAATTAAAAATGTTGGTTAAAGTGAGGAATTCTAAAAGGGGTACCATGTGCTTTAAACATTTCAAATTTAAACCAGTCATTTTTGAGTAGGAGTTTGACCAGTGGGTAATTCCTCCCTACTGGTGCCTAAACATGGGTGTCAAGAGAGTTTTCCAAACTCAGCCTCTAAGCCAATGCTGTTTCTTGATATAAAACGCCCAAGACCTTGATGTAGGGCCAAGAGCTGCGTCCTTTGAGCGTGGGGCTACGGGTTGTCTTTTCTACATAATCCATACCTGTGATACAGGACTAATAATTCCCAGTTTTTGTTTCCTTAAAGTGGAGTTAAATTCAGACACTTGCGAAACGATCTGATTTTTAGAGTCCCTAGAATCTTACCCGGGCTGCTCTTCTTTTACAGCTGACTTGACCACTCCTAATTGAATAACTGTGTCTTTTCTTTTTTTGCAGTTTGTCTTGACTGAACCTTTCTAAAGCATCTCAGAGAATCATCAACTCTCCTTTTGCACTTGTTTTTGCACTGATTTATTTATGTAGTAGCTAACCAAATAAAGTAAAATAAGTAATTATAAGTGTAAGAATTTAAAGAGCAAAGCTGACTGTTAGTGATTGTTCAGACTCAGCCGATGGCACTCTTTTGTAGGCGCTCTGGGGAGGAGCCCATTGGCCACGAACGGTTAGCATTTTGTGGATATCCGTCAGGGCATTTTACAGACAGAATGAAGAACATCTGTCAGCTCAGTGAGTCAGTGAAGTGGAGAGGGCTTAAGACAGCTCTGCTGTATTTTCCTGGTAGTTTATCAGGGAATTCGTTATTCAGCAAGTAGGCCTGTCATTCAGTAAGTTGCCTTTGGTGAGGTGGCTTCCGTCCAGTTGGTCATTCACTGCTGGCGCGTTGACTTCCAGGAGAACTAGCTGGTAGTGGGCTAGAAGTGGGGTTGGGTAGGAGGCTATGCCAGGCAGAGGGCATACCACAAATTAAGGCACAGACCCGAGAAAGACCCCGATGGACTAGAGGATTACAAGCCCCTCTGTGTGGCTGAATAATAGGATTTGGATGAGTCGTCCGCGGATGAGGCTGGAACACGCTGCGGGGGTTAAACCTCGAGGGGCCCGTGGGCCTGCAGAGCGGTCCGGAACGGTCCTCAAGGCAACTATGAATGACCGAAGGATTTGTTTTTAGTGTAAGACTTAGGATGCTCCAACCAGGTATTATTTCTTACTCATTGGAACCACGATTGCATTTTTTTACTCTTTCATGGCATGTATTGAAGGAATACTGCCTTTTATCACAGCTATGTGGGTTACAATCTCTGAGAAATGAGTCCGCTTCTATCTTTTTATCCCTTTTAGTGCCGAGCAGTGCTTTATGCAGTTATTGTTAACTATCTCTTGGCATCCTTTTCTTACCTGGACCCTCGAGAGGCGGGGCGGGAGGGTGGGGTCACACTGGCCGCTTTCCCGAGTATGCTCGGCACCCCTCACCCCGCATTTCGGGCCTGGCGCACCCCTGGCTGAGGGCCCTCACCCGGCTCTCTGCGGCGCTCTCAGGCATCAGCGCTCCCCTCTTGCTGGCTGACAAGAGGGCCCCCCACACAGGTGTGGCAGAGACTGGACAGGTCTCTGTGCCCCGGTTGGCTGGTGAATTACACTCAGGTGGTAGCAAAGAAAAAAAATAAGGGATCCAGTAGATCTCTAAAATGTGTCCATTTTGCATAACTGAAACTTTATACCCATTGATCAGCAATGCCTCATTTTGACATTCTCTTAATTAAACTGAACTTTAACCTTTTGAAGATGATGCTTGTTTCTCTCCTTCTTGGTGTTCCTCATATCACAAAGCAGAAGATGCCGACGGCCGCTCGAGGTCAGGAGCCGCATCAAAAAGTCCGTCTTGTAACGTTGAAGATGCTTCTGTACAGGAAGGGAATAGTGCATGTTTCTCTTTTGCTCTTGGAGTCAATGCGGCTGCAGCCCAGGGTCCTGGGCAAACCGGCGACCCCTTCAGTGTGGCTGGTGGAGCTTGGGCCGGGCGGCGGGAGTGTGGGTGTGCGCTCCGTGGAATTCAGAACTTCCCTCGACCTTTGAGAGCGAGGTACGGTGTGCAGCGTGTTTACAGACCCATCCGGCTCCCTAGCTTTCCAGGGGAGATTGGAGCGGGCCAAAATATGCATATGCATAATGAAAACATTTCCGGGAAGGGCTGTTCTTCTCAACAGATTTTTGTTTTTGTTTCACACCAAGAGTTCTGCAGCTATCAAAGGGACGGTACTTAGTTAGCATGCAGCCTGTGCTGAGGGAGCGTTTGCGAAGGCGGCCGGTTCATCCGGAAATGGGTCCCATCTGTGTTGACATTGGCCGCCAGGCCCCACCGCCCAGCCCACCAGCCGGCTGTGATCCAGACAGTCGGGAATTGTGTTTCCTGCCCTCCCCTCCTCCGCTTCAGAGGAACAGTGCGTCTACGGACAGGGAGACTTCAGACCTTCCTGGCTGAGAGAAGAGAGTGAGGAGACCCCTTTGGGGGCTATATATGATCTGTATGATACCCCATCAAGGCATTTTCTAGAAATATTTTTATTTGATCGTTTAAACGGCAGAGGGTTGCACTGTGTTTAGATGGGGTAGAAGACGCAATTTAGTGTTTTGCTATTTTAAGGCTAGACCTTATGTAAATGTGATGCCTTATTATACCAGCAGATAACAGCAAGGTCGTTTTTTTAAAAATATTTATTTATTTATTTAGGCTGCACCAGGTCTTAGTTGCAGCATGTGGGATCTTTAGTTGCAGCATGTGGGATCTTTAGTTGCAGCATGTGGACTTCTTAGTTTCGGCATGCAGACTCTTAGTTGCAGCACACAGACTCCTTAGTTGCGGCATGCACGTGGGATCTAGTTCCCTGACTAAGGATCGAACCCAGACCCCTTGCACTGGGAGTGCAGAGTCTTACCCACTGGACCACCAGGGAAGTCACAGGTCGTTTTTTTATTGTGGTAAAATACACATAACACAGACTTTATCATTTTAACCACTTGTAAGTATCCAGTTTAGTGGCATAAAGTACGTACGTTGTTGTGCAACCATCTCCACGATCCATCTCCAGAACTTTTCATCTTTCCAAACTGAAACTCTGTCCGCAGTAAGCAATGCCCCCCAGCCCCCTAGCCCCTGGTAACCAGCATCCTACTTCCTGTCTCTAGGAAACAATGATGTTTTGGTCCCAGCCCTTACCACCTGCCTGCTGATGGCATTTTATCCTTCCTAAAGTACTTTCACAGCAACTTCATTATCTCTAGTTGACAGATGGGATAATGAGATTCTTTGAGATTGTATAACAAAATCAGGTATTTTATCAGTTGCAGAGTTTCGACTAAAGCCCAAGATTTAAAATAACAAAACCATTTTATTTTCCGGAGAAGTCAGATGTGATCCTTTCAGTGGCCGTGAACCATTCTGTTCCTTTTCTCCTTGTCTTTCGAAAATCGCAGAGTTTAGTGTCACATCTCATTCCTGTGGCATCTTCATCTTGGATTTATTCCATGTCCCGTTGGCACTGCTGTTGCGCTGTCCTGCCTTCCCTGTGGGAGCCGGCCTCCTGGTAGAGAAGGAAGGGAAGAAGATGTGCCCCGCGGGCTCTCATTCTTAGTCGTGTATAAATAAAACTTGAGAAAATATGTGTGAATAATTTCCCAGTGTTTACTCAAGTGCTGTTGGAATGCAAATTAAATAGTGATCAGAATGGAAGGGGGTGTCATTTGGATAAAAACTTTTATTTTGCCAAGAAGAGTATCTGCTCAAAATTCTTGATGTTAGGATTGAAACCCTGTTTTGCACTTGAGACCATAAACTTTTGTTATCTGTTGACAACCCCTCCCTTCCGGTCCTCGGGAAGCTTAGGTGATGGTGTGGAGTGCCAGAAAGGGTTTTGCTGATAGGTGGCAGAACTAGAGCATGAACCCTCCTTGTCTTCTGTCAGATCATATCGTTTTTAGCTGCGACTCTTAACAGATTTTAATCACTGTAACCAGAAAGATAGAATCTGGACGTATCACTGTATATACAGAATTAAAGTCAGAAAGCGATTCCAAATTCTAGGCTGGTGTTTTTCTCTGCTAAAATTAGGTCTCAGGGTTCACTGGCGTGTCTGGTGCAAAGGACTGAGTGATTAATGGGGGCCGGAGGAGGGGAAGGTGGGGGGCAGCAGCAGAGAGGAGACGGAGGAAGGGCAGAGGGGGCATGGAGGTGGAGCCGGTGTGGACGTGCCTTCCGCAGGAGCGCACGGATCCCGCCGTGCCACAGGAGCCGGGAACATCGGGTTGGATCCAGTGGCCTTGGCGGGTTGCACGCTTCCTTCCCTGCATCCCATCTGGCTCGGCCGCCGCAGCAGTAAGCGCTCGTCTGTGCCCACCCGGCCGACTCCTGGCTTCTCCACTAAGCAGCTCTGCAGCACCGGGGTGCAGGGCAGGGTCTTGCATCCCCCTCGGTTTCCTCGTTTGTAACATCAGAATCAGAATACCAATCTCTCAGCGCTGTTTTCTCAACAAGGGAAAAAATATATAAAGTGTTCCAGAACAACGCGTGACACACGGAAAGCAGACCGCAAATAGTCATTATTATGATTTTGTTGGAATAATAGCAATAACAATAATAATCATTGTATTTATGCCATATAATTATATCTTAATATTTATTATTATTAATGGAAAAATTTTTCTATGAGGCCTTTCCTTAAAGTAGCGAAGACAAATACTGTGTTGGCCAAAAAGTTCGTTTGGGTTACATGAATGAACTTTTTTGGCCAACCCAATACTAATGGGCTTTTCTTTCCAAAAAGGTAGAAATTAAATTATGGCCAATATTGTGAGCCAAGCAAGCCTGTCGATTATATTCCTATCCAGTTGTAAGTATTGGTTTTCTCTAATAAGACGCTGACACCTTAAAAGAGAAATTTACAATGCCTAAGGCAGATAAGATTTCCTGAAAAAAAGTCACATTCACTTAAGCATTCATTCGTGGGAGAAATATTTCAGTGAATTTAAAGGTTATCTAGTAACCGGTACCATGCCATTTCTACTTCCCTGTCTAGGGTGCAGCACAGATCAGTCATTCCTTGAGGAAAACAGTTTCTCATCCTTCTTTGTCAGTATCTGAGAAGGCTGTGAGGGTTAGACTTGAGTCCCTTATTCTATTAGCATGTGTTTTCTGAGAGCCAGTCCAGGAAGACTCTGGTGACCAGTGCAAGATGGTGCCAGAGCTTTGTGCACGGACCGGGTCTCTTCTAGCCTTGAAGGGAAGCTGCCAGATCCAAAGTAGAGTGATGCCACGTTGGTGTGTAGCCTTACTGTTGGAAGGTACATTTGAGTACGTGCTCTGGCCAGAGATTACAGTGTCCAGAGATTACAGTGTCATCAGTCAGGTAGCGAGGAGCCAAAGTCAGCTCTCACTGCAGTTTTGAAATGCGTAAAGTTGGCTTTATTGCCTGATGACCTGCAACTTTATAAGGATACTACAGTTGGAATCTTAGAGCTGGGATGGACATCAGAGGTTATATGATCCCACGCCCTCATTTACAGGGAGGAGATTGGTACCCAGATTTAGAGGAAGGCTGCATAAACCAAGGCCGAGGCTGGAGCTAGGCCTGCCACGTGCCAAGTATTGGAACATTGCTCTTCTTCACCCTACGCGCTGGTTTCCTGCCTGTGCTCTGGTTTCCGTGACCCCCTTTGGAAACTTGCCTTCCTCATTTTGTACTGTTTAAAATTCCTGTGAATGGTGATTTCAGCGAATTCTGACCTACTGGAAAGGATGTGACAGAAGTTTTTCCTCTGAAAGCAACGGTGCTAAGTAGTGGCTCTGATCCACCCATGACCTCTATTCTCTTCCATTCTCAGCGACATCTTTCCTAGTCGTTTATAGGATATAGGTGGGGTGAACTAGTTAATGAAAGGGAAAACATTTTTTCTGTCTCTCCCTCATTTGCCCTTTAACAAACCATCAGACCTCTGCCCGTGTCTGGAACCCCTGTGGCAGAATTTCAAGGGCAAATGGTATTTGGGAGTGGAGTGTGAGATCCTTTCTGGAGAAAGAGAGTGCTTCTCTAGAAGTATTCTTTTTTGAGGGGTATTACTTCAAATGAAAGTCATTTTTTTCCCCTGGTTTTAAAAACAATATTATGTAGAAAATGCAAGCTATATGGATGTGCATAAAAAAGCAGTAACCCTGTGTTAACATTTTGGTGAGTGACCTGCCCTTGTATAGATGTGAGCGTAAGCGCGGATCTGATAAAAAAGGCTAATAGTGTACCTGTTTTCTTTCACTTGGCAGTATCTAGTAGAGATTTTTCAAGTAAATGACTGCAGATGTGCACTGTCCTTTTACATGTCTGCACCGGGCTGTGTCAGGATACCTAAGCAGTCTTCTCTCAGGGAATGTTTAGATTGTTTTTAACTTGGGAGGGAAAAACTTTTATTGAACATCCTTATACGTTTTTGCTTGTATGACCAGTTGACCTTCTTGGCATATATTTCTAGAAGTGGAATTGTGGATTTAAGGGCATACGTATCGAGTGGTTGTGTCGAATGCACGACCACCAGCAGGGTCTGAAAGTCTGCTAAGTCCCAGCAGCTGAGAGTCAGCGCCTGCCTTACACACCTTTGCAGCACTAGGAAGGGGCCTGTGCTAATTCGTAAACATGCGTTCGATCCAGCCACTTGTCATGCTTTTCTAGAACGTGAATAATCCGACTGTTTCAGCATACTAAGGGGAAGCTGAAACACCCTCATTTCATGAGTAAAAACACTCAGGGAATCAGACAGCCCCCTTCCACAAGCACCACGCGGAGGCTTTCACCCTGGCGTGGACTCCTGTTCAGACCTCTCCCGGGGAGGACAGTGTGTCAGGTTACACTGCAGGCACCACCTCTCCTCTCCAGATGATAGGAGTGGATGTGGTCCAGCGTGAGAGCACAGGGTGAGGGAGGGCGGGCCTCAGCCTGGGGAGGGGAGTGCACAGGAATCAGGGCCCGGGGGTGGAAGGGAGATAACCGCCTTCAAGGATGGGAAGGAGTACTGCGCAGATGACCTGGAGTAAGTTATCTTTGCTCATCTGGCGAGAGGAAGGAGTGGGCTGAGCGCACAGTGGTGATTCGTCATTCGCAGAGGACTTCTTGGCTTCAGACTTGAGTTACAGGAAAAGCGGTGGAGATTCACATTCTATGGAGCATTGTTCTTGGAAACTGCACTTGGTCGATCTTCAGTTTGGGGCCCTCTGTTCTCTTCCGTTCTCAGCGACATCTTTCCCATTCGCTTATAGGATATAGGTGGTGTGAACTAGTTGTGAAAGGGACAGAGAGCGAGAAACAGAGAATATGAATATGAAAAAGCTCTTTACTGGACAGATCTGGTGCTCGAAAACCCCAGCTGTGTCGTGGACCAGTGTCAGATCTTGAGAAGGAGGTTTTAGACTGCGAGCCTCACTTCCCATATCTGTAAAACAGAAGGTGATGTAATATCGACCTTGAAGGATCCCTGGATGGACGGATGACTGATGTAGCCTGTAACCAGTGCCGAGGCTGCTTAGGACAGTGGCAGGCAGATAGCAGGTGTTTGGAGGACCAGTGAGGGGTGGAACGAGCAGATCCCGTACGTGTGCATGCGAAGAAGAGGTGGGCCTGCCTTCGAGTCATCAGGGACATTTGAGAGAATGGTGCTTCAGCTGGTCTTGCTCGAATCTGGATGGTCGTGAGCCTGCCAGCTCTCCATGCTCTGAAGTTATGGCTTCGAAATCAGGGTGCCTCCGTCTCAAGAGTCTGTCAGATTCCTTCTCCAGAGAATAATTTCCAGTTTCTTTCAGAGGTGGGCTTATAGGTGATTTCCTCTTCTCTTTTTTTAAAAAGTTTCCCTGGCACACATGAGGAGTGTGGTGAGATTGTGGGCAAACATAACTCGTCTGTTCAGTCGCTGTGTCACTAGTGCTTGCTCTGTGATGAGCATGGGTGGATCTGAACCACCTCTGTGCCCCCCAGGGGTCTCCAGTGTGGGACGCAGGCCGTGAAGGGGAGAGTCAGCTTGGGCATCTGGGAGGGCAGTGGCGTGGGGTAGAGGGGAGGAGAGACGCCTGTCTCTGCTCTGGGAGAGGGGTCTGCGAGGGCCAGCACGCGTCTGGTGACAGCCGGCGGGTCGTGTGGGTTGAGTGGCATGGCCAGGGCCGGGCTGAGGGTGGCCGTGAGCAGGCGAGCAGCGGAGATCCCGCCAGGAGCCGAACTTTGGAGGCTCTTTGGACGATGTTCTTTTTCTCCAGGGACTTTACAAAGGAGGGAAGAATATGCCCATCGACACCTGTTAGGTGCAAATCCAGAATTTCCTCCTAATGATTGTGCTCTGTTGTTTTTTCCTTCCTTCGCTCAGCCGCCTGACAGCGGGCCACCGCCGCTACCGACATCCTCTCTCCCGGAAGGCTACTACGAGGAGGCCGTGCCGCTGAGTCCCGGGAAGGCTCCGGAATACATCACCTCAAGTGAGTGGCCCCCGACCTGCCGGGCTGTTGGGGAGCCCTCCCGCTTTTCGAGTGAAGGGGAGTAGGGGCATTACACAACACCGTGGAAATGTGGACTTCAGGAAATTCTGAACCCAAGGAGGGAGATACAGAAAGGGTTTTGAAAAGTCTAAGGTGTCCACCAAATACCTTCGGTAATTTCAGATTGTTGTCTTTCTTGTGACTCAGAATTAGTGAAATCTTGTTGCTGTGGGAGCATGCATCAGCCAGTGAAACGTGTTCCCTTTGGTCAGAAGAGAATGACTTTTTGAGGCATGTTTTCATGGGGTCCCTCCCCGCCACCTTGACCAGGGCACATCCCTCATAGGCTGCATTCATGGTGCCACCAAGAAAGCGTGTCTATAAAATAAATACAGAACAAGCAGGCATCTCATCGTAGCTGTTTGTTTGTTTTTCAATTTATTTTTTATTGAAGTATAGTTGAATTACAATGTTGGGTTAATTAGTGCTGTACAGCAAAGTGACTCAGTTATGCATATATATACATCCTTTTTCATATTCTTTTCCATTAGGGCTTATCCCAGGATATTGAACCTAGTTCCCTGTGCTGTACAGTAGGACCTTGTTGTTTATCCGTTCTGTATACACCAGTTTCCATCTACTGATCCCAAAACCCCACTGCAACCCTCCCCCACCCCCCTCCCCCTTGGCAACCACCAGTCTGTTCTCTATGTCCCTGTTTCTGTTTCATAGATAGGTTCATCTGTGTCATATTTTAGATTCTACATGTAAGTGATATCACGTGGTATTTGTCTCTCTCTTTCTGACTTACTTCAGTTAGTATGATCCTCTCTAGTTGCATCCATGTTGCTGCAAATGGCATTATTTTTGCCCTTTTTTATGGCTGAGTCATATTCCATTATGTATATGAACCACATCTTCTTTATCCATTCATCTGTCGATGGACATTTAGGTTGTTTCCTGTTTCTTTTTTTGTTCCCCATTCGTACAGGTTTTACAAGAATGCTTTGGCCTAAGTTAGGGCTGTCATGACATGATCGTTAGCTGCCTGCTGGCACTCCGAAGTGCCCCTTTGTAGGCAGCCAGCTTTCACAGTCACAGAAAGAAGGGCAGTGGCGTTGAACACCTTTTGTAACTACCTCTGGAATTTGTTCTTAGATCTTTGCCTTTGTTTCTGCTCCCGATACTCTGGCAGCAGGCAGGGTGCTTTGTCTCGTCATGAGGCAGATGTGGCATATCTGAGTGTGCTGCCGTAGGGAATCCAGCTTGCCTTTCCTGTAAAACATGCGTAAAATGGGGAGTGAAAGAGTGATCTGCTCGTGTCATGGAGAGGCTCCCGTGTGTTCACATCTTGTGTCCCGTTCTCCCACCTCCTCCCTATGCTCACGGAGACGCTCTCCATTGTCGCCGTCTGCATGTCCCCTGAAGTCTCTGCTTCATGCAGACTTGGAGTTTTCTGATCTTTCTCTCCCCTGGCAGCAAACAAGCAGGGCCATTTCAGCAAAGCGGAATCTAACTTGATTGTTCCAGGAAATCCCCCCGGGATATTTTCTGACCGCGAAGAGGGACACACAGAAGCCAGGCGAGTGGGACCTTAGGCCCTGGAGGGCAGTGGCCTTTCCCACTCACTCGTGCCTGTTTCCTCTGGAGCAGGCCGACACAGCCTCAGCCCAGCATCGATAGATACTTGAGGCCCTCTTAATGAATTCTGAATGAGAGACGGGACAGTTCTGACAAGGAGGCTATGAAATACTGGGTTTTGATATCCGAATATTAAATATTTTAATTTCTCTTTCATTTTAGAACCATTTGGGAAAAATGCATTCAAGTAATTTCTAAGTGTCCACTGTTTCAGAAGATAGTAAATTAATTAGAAAACACAAAAAATTAAACGGCTTGATATAATTCAAAATTTCAGTGGATTCCTCTCTTTCTGAAAACAATGAAAAAGGAAAAAAAGTTGCTGATGAGGGTATTTCCCACCGTTGGGAACGTTGGGTCCCAGCCTTCTCCCACCTTCCTTCCCCCGCTCCAACATACTTTCAAGACTAGAAACCGAGAGTAATTTTGTTTGACTTGCGGGGACCTTTGGTCATCTTCGGTCCGAGAAGGCCCACGCGACCGGTGTGTCGTGTCCTTAACTGCTGAGGTCGGGCCCCTTTGGTTGAGCTAAGCCCAGAGGGAGGGCCATGGAAGGACTGCTGCCTGGGGAGAGACAGCGGGTCCGCAGTACCAGCACTTCGCTCCGACGTCTGTGCCTGAGCCTCGGCTGCCGGCCAGGACCCTCCACGTGGGGAGCCGTGGCAGGGGTCTGTGGCCAGGTCGGGCCAAGGTCACGCCGCCTTTGCTTACTCATGGGCTTCTGGCAGCGTTGTCGAGCCTCGAGTCAGGCCCGGTTTACCGGAGAAGCAGAACCACGTCGTGGGGCAGGGGCGTGTTGTAGACACGAGACCCTGTGGGGTCATGGGAACCGGGACAGACGCGTGCCGGGGGGCCGGCCGGCAGCAAGGGGAGCTGCGCGAGGCCCGGGGCGAGGAAGGATGCTGGGAACCCCCCTGCCTCTCGCTCCCCGACGCGGGGCCCCGCGCGAGAGGCCGGACCGCGGCTCCGTGGAGCTGCATGCACCTGGCCAGGACCAGAGGCGGCCGGGCAGGGGACCCTGCGGGAGTGCCGCCGACGAGGAAGGCCTGCAGCCCAGCACCCGCGAGCGCAAGCTGCAGCGCCTGGCACCCTCCCGACCTGCAGCCGCTTCCCGTCGGCCGTCCAGGTTGCTCACAGACTTCTCTTGTGGCCAGTCCTAACCCAGAAGCATCCAGCAGAGGGCATCTGGGGGGATGTGTTCCAGCCCTGCTGAGCTGGTACAGGGTAAAAGCACCACCACCGCTCCTGGGTCGCCTGGGATCCACGCACCCCTCTTTACCCACAGTGGATTTGCAAACGAAGACGGCAGCAGAGTCGTGGTTCAGCGTAACGCGGTTCAACTGTGACTCGTGTGACGGAAACTCCTGGACTCCCCAGAGGGTATGACATCCTCTGTCCACTTCGGGGTGACCTCGTCCTCTTCTGGCCGAGTCACGCTCTCCCCTTTGGGAGCCTGCCACTAGGAGATGAATCCAGGGTCCACTGCTGTTAGCACTTCTCTGTTAGATGGTAGGGGGCGTGAGAGGGGAAGAAAAGGATTCGATTATACGTACACAGATGGAGCCCTATCAAAATACGGACAGCAACCTCGTAACGGGTTCAGTCCTCAGTTCCACAAACGGTCCATGGTCCTAGCTGGTATTTATAACTTCCTGCATGTCCCCTTTGCCTTCAGCAAGCACCCTGGTTGATGGTCCAGTACAGTGGCTCAGCTTTCCTTCCTGAAAGCTCTGGCCTCCAGCAGGACCACCTGTACTGGACGGTGGCAGTGTCCCGCTGACTTGAGTGCTAAGGGCATCCCAGGGATCTCCTGGACCTGGACGTGCTCGTCTCCCCATGTGTGGTCACAGCTTCGTGGTGGGCGGGACCAGTCACCCAGTCACTGCAGTGACCACTAGTTTGTCTGTTGTCTCCACTTCGGGGTCAGTGGAGCCATCACTGTGTCCCTTGGAGGGGACATTCTGCCCCTAGAGAGTAAGACCTGTGGCCAGCAGAGCCAAAATTTCCAGGAATGGAAGCAGAATTTTAGTGAGTGGACGTCTAGGGGTAATAGTGAGTGGAGTCACTACCATTTCACCCCTGGGTTCCCAGACCTGTGCTTGGAGATATTCTGGAAGATCCCACCCCCCAGCCCCGCAGGTGTGACCAATCAAGCTGGGCCTGAAGCGGAATATTCCGAAGGGATTGCACTGGTCTGCTGCGTTGGCTGCTTCAGGGCGATGAGGACAAGGCAAGACCGGTGAACTTCATGAGCACAAACCCGCTGCTGTCAACTTCAGTTGCTGTAAAATGAGTTCCTTGGTCAGAAGCAAGGCTTCAAGCCCACGGATGGCGCTTTCTGCAGGAGCATTGTGGACAGCGGGTTTACTTTATCCCCTCCAGTGAGAATAAAGGGCTGCCCCTTTCCTGGTGCACGTGGTCCAGGGATAACCTGTGAGCAGGCGGCTGGCTGACAGCCCAGGGAACAGTGTCGTGTGCAGGCAGGACAATCAGAAGTGCCGGGGGTCAGATGGACCTTGCCGAGAGGAAGTGCATGTTGCTGAGTGCCATGTGTCACCTCCGCCCCTGACACCAGCTGCCTGTGCAGGAGTCCATTCGGACAAGAAATCTGGGCCAAGAAGCTCGCTGATGTCTATATAGTGGGTCGTGTGGTTACCTGGTGGCGATCTTCTGGCGAGGTTGCCCTTTGCTAAGCATTCACCTGATACGCAGGTGCTCACCTTCTGAGCCCATTTGTGGAGGTCTGTTCACAGCCCCTTCCGCAGACCTCCTTGCTGCCAGCCCCTCTCAAGTCTTGACCGTCCAAGCAAGCGCCAGGCTTGCTCACGAGCCAGTGTTGAGTGGAGAGGCAGTGCGGGGAGAATAGGGGCACAGGCTTCTGAGCCACTTGGCTTATGCCCCTTGCTTACGTCTTCAGGGTCCGATGGAGCCCAGCGGACGCGCGCCTGCTTCGATGCAATGCCACGTGCTCCTCGGTGGGTTGGATGACCCGGAGCCCTTGCGGGGCAGCTCAGGTTGATCGTAGCCTGTCGCTCCACGATCAAGCGTTTAGACTCTACTATGGCGGTGGCGGCGCGCCCAAGGCCATTTCTCAAAATGCAGTGGTTCTCATCAGAGGCCGCCAAAGCTGCGCCCTGAAATCCTGCGGGTCGGCACTGAGCTTCACCCGTGAGAGCCTGCCAAAGGCCTCTGTTTCCAATTTCTAGAGCAGGGTTTGAGCAGAGGAGAAGAAGCACCATGAGGTGGAATAGGAGATTTATTCCAGGGGTTTGACCTCACACGATGGCGGAGCTGTTGAAGGTGTTCCCCGAGCACCTGGTCAGAACGGCCGTCGGGAAGGAGAGCTGGAGGAGATAAGGACACGCCGTCGGTGATTCTCTGCTCTCCTCCCCAGCTCTGTGTCTTTCTTAGCTTTCCACAGGGCCCTCGTTACCTCCTAACGAAATCCCGACCCCAGCCCTGACACTGGACCCCTTGACATCCTGTTACAGCCCCCAGGAGGAACCCTGGACTCTGTTGGGTGACCGCCCAAGAGACTTGCCACTGAGCGGGTTGTCCTGTGGGCCCAGACTGTTGCTCCTGACTGCTTGGTTTGCTGCTAAGTTGGCTGACGTTCTTCTAACACGATTCCATCAGTCCTGCTCTCTCAGAAGAAGGTGGGCCATGAACTTACTGTCTTTTCCAGCCGTGGATCTCAACCCCTGGGTAGCCAGGGGCACGGTCTACTTTTTCAGTTCAGAATCAGGTTTTGGCTTCATCCTTCATCAGGATGTGGTCTTGGATGAGTCACCTGATCTCTCAGCGTCCTCGTTCCTTTCCTCTGAGATAAGGATACTCCTCTGTGCCCGCCTCTGGGCGGCTAAGAGGACCAGCAAGGCAGGGGTTGTAAGTGCAGAGCTGGCTTCCTCTTTTCACAGCCTTATCCCACAGCAGACAGATACAAGTATAAAATATACTGCCTGACACATAGTGAGCGCTCAATAAATATTTGTTGCATGAATGAAATGAAATTTTCCCATTTCTGACTGATTTAGTCATTAATTCTCTTGTTCATTTGTTCATTCAGTGTTTACTGAATTCGATGTTCTAGAAGGTGAGCTAAGCACTGAGGGGTTCATGGTCCCCCAAGCTGCTGTGAGCACCACCTTTCTGGGATAAAGTAGGACTCGGTCCACCGTCTGTCTGAAATCTCTCAGCGAACCTTGGGCCGTGGAGCAGCACGTGGTCTTTCAGAGTTTCATACTTCCTTCCCCGGGTACTACGTGCCCGCTGTGCTAAACTTAAAAAAACTTTTATTATAAAATATATTTATCAAAAAGTGCAGAAAATATGACTTGCCAGAGTTACCTCTTCGGTCATCCTAGTCTCTTGCTTAAAATCTTTCCTTGACTACTTTATCAGGATTTAAAATTCAACCTAAACTGCCAGTCTTTCTATTCCCCCCCCCCTTAGTAAATAATTCTTTGTGGGGAAATTAACATGCAAGCATGACCACAGAGTACAAATCAGTCCAGTTTCCAGTGAGTTCTGCTCTGTGCAAGGTCGGCCTTTTCTGCCCCTTCTCCCGTCGTGGTTGCTTCATCCGTGGTTTCTCCTTATCTGTCGCTCATTCCTCGTTTAGGTGTTCATTCCTCACGTGTGTTGTGAAAGCAAATGTATTCCAGATGTGTCCGGGGGTTGAGGGGAGTGCAGAGATGAATCAGACACGGCCTCCAGGACCTTATGATCCAGCAGGGCTGAAATGAATAAGATCACTCACAGTCACTAGTATTTATTCATCACTTTGAAGATGCCAGCCATCCTTCTGAGGGCTTTGCATTGAATTTCAGTCGATCTAGCTGTTCTCCCTTCTACAAATATTTGTTACTTGCCCTGTGCCAGGTAGTTTGTTAAGTGCTGGGACAATCACATCCAACAGGGTGGTCTCCCTTCCTGCAGGCGACTTGCAGCCTGATGTGGGACAGGCAGACAAACAGAGGTGACAGTACAGTGAGATAAGTTTTGTGTTGGGTAGTGTGGAAGCAGAGGGGAGGGGCATTTCACCTGGTGTCTTAGCTCAGGCTGCCGTAACAAAATAGCGTAGACTGGGTGGTAAAACAGTAGGCATTTATTTTCTCAGAGTTCCAGAGGCTGGAAGTCCACGATCAGGGCGCTAGCATGGTCAGCTTGTGGTGAGGGCTCTCTTCCTGGCTTACGTACACCCGCCTTCTCCCCGTGTCCTCACACGGCAGGGAGAGAGCGCGGGATCTCCCTCTTTCTTTTCTTCTCAGTGGATTACGACCTCATTTAACCGTAATTACCTCCTAAAAGTCCTGTCGCCAAATACAGTCACATTGGGGTTTGAGCTTCAACACGTGACTTTGGGGGGCACCCAATTCAGTCTGTAGCAGTCAGCAGTGCTGGCGATCCAAGGAGGGCTTCAGGGAGGAGGTGCTGTAAGTTAAATCCTGAGGGATGAGAGCACGTGTGCAGGCAAAGGCAGGAGACTGAGTGGGATGAGTGCGAAGCCTGGGTGAGAGCAGCGTGTGAGACCCCGAGGTAAGGGAAAGTGGGATCTAGCTGGGAGACTGCAGACAGCCCGGTATTTAAGTGTCGGTGCATGGCAGAGCCACAAGGAGGTGTGAACCTTTCTGAAAATCCCACGGATGACCTGAAGGAGAGGGGTGGCCTTGGGTTGGATCTCGAACCTTAGGAAGGGTTTGTGCGTGTGGCGATGCCAGGAAGGAAGAGGGCATTGCAGACTTGAAAGGACTTTAACATAAAGGTGTGGGTGGGAGTTTTCTTTGGCGAAACTCTCTGCGAGATGGGGGTCATGATACCCGGCAAGAACGCAGCAAGGATTCGACAACGTAGGGTCTGCAGGTGCTGGGCCCGTATAGAACAGTCCAGAAGTGGTTTTATAAATACAGCATTCTTAGTCACTTCAGTTGAAAACTCTTCGTTGAGTTTCCGCCGCCCAAGCCTTAGTTATTTTTTCCCTGTTTTTGTTAACTAACGTCTCCCCAGTTCCCCGAAGGCAGAAGCCTCTTTCTCGTTTATGAATATGATAATGTGCCCTGGAGCCCGTAGGTGGTCCTCAAGATAAGGCTTTTGTAATGAGGTTTTTTACTTTTATTTCTTACTTCTGACAGATTATGACTCAGATGCCATGAGTAGCTCTTACGAATCATACGATGAAGAGGAGGAGGACGGAAAGGGGAAGAAAACGCGGCACCAGTGGCCCTCGGAGGAGGCCTCCATGGACCTGGTAAAGGATGCCAAGATCTGTGCCTTCCTGCTGCGGAAGAAACGCTTCGGGCAGTGGACCAAGTTACTCTGCGTCATCAAAGACACCAAACTACTGGTAAAGCCTTGCGACTTGGTTGCTCTTGTGTAGAGTCGGTAAGATGTGGTCGGCCGTCCAACTGGGCGGAATGTATACCCAGGCGGGTGGCGGTAACGTCGGCGGGAGGGAGAGGGAGCAGCGGTCAAGGGCGGGCCCGTGATGGGCCGTCAGTGAGCCCTGGCCGAGGCTGCCACGGCTTTAACGCTGTTGGTTTCGCCAGCCCCCCTAAAGCAACCAGCGGGCAAAACCATCCCCATCTCGGGCCAGCGTCTGCGGTTCATGTCAGTGGAAATGCACGCTGCTTTAACTTGCCAGAGGTCGCAGGATGGATTTTCTCATTTGTAGTGAGTCAGTGAATTCCTCAAAGCCAGGTCATTGAAGTGGGCCGGGTAGGCCAGGCGAGGTCTGGGGGAGAGTTCCCAGGAAAGGAAATTCTTTTGGAAAGCTAAAGGCTGACTCTTTTTTTTTTCTTTTCTTGTAACTCAAGAGAGGCAGAATAGAAAGATAGAGTAAGTAACAGAGGAACGGAGACAGGAGGACACAGACCCTTTGCTGTAGGGGTTAGTCCACCAGGGAACCTAGTAAGGAAGCAAGAGCCTTTGAGACACACCGTCTGTCCCTCCTCCTTCCTCCCCAGCTTTAGAAACCATGCCTGGTTATTGGCATTGTGAATGTTAAGAGTGTGTTATTGTATTTTGTTTTCCCTTCAAATTAACCTTGGGGAAAAAAATCATTCAAAAGTATATCATTAAAACAGAACACATGAGAATGTATGATTCTGTAACTCACTTTTCAGTGGAGCAGATAACCCCCTTTTTAAAAAATAGTCTCATCTGTGAATTATGGGAATCTGATTTACTAGATTCTTAGGACATTGTATGTTTTTTAATTAATGGTTTTGTTAAAAAAAAATTTTTATTTTAAACAGTGCGAGTACATGTTTTTTCCACATGTGTGGCCTGAATTTCTCCCAAATTTAGGATATGCCAAAAGTGATGATGCCGTGGGGGAATTTTAAAGTAAAGAACAAAAAAAAAAAGATGAAAAAGATTAATATGGTCCGTATTTACAATCTGACATAATGGCTGCAAGAAGTGGATATGTTATATAGACATTTTAAAACTACACAGTCGACTCTCACGGAAAACGCGCTGTGGGAAGCTTGTGGTGGAGGGTGGAGTCAGCGGACATCGGACCCTCTGCCCCGGCCCCGGCTCCACCCACCCCCGCTCTTGTCTCCTCCCTCCCTCCCTCCTCATCTTCTGTTTCTTGCATCACCTACCGGGTTTCCCATCTTCCAAACTGGGATGATAATGCCGACCATTTAGAGGAGTCGTAAATATTTAAGAAGAAATTAATGGAAAACTATGTGAAAGCACCGTCTTTGATGAAATGCAGAATCAAAGTTCCATTACGAAGCATTTTTTCATTCAAAAATGACCTATGATCCGACTGCCCAAGTGACCCCTATTGATGGTGAAAAAAAAAAAATTGACAACAGAAAGCTATGAACAGAAAACAAAACGCCAGCCTCTTCCCCTAAGTGCTCCCGGCCTGTCTTCGCACAGGCACCACCACGACCAGCTGTTTTGAGTAGCCTTCCAGAACCTGCTCGTTTCTATGCCCAGGCAACTCTCTGGTGGACACTATCGTGTGCTCAGACCCCCTCGGTTCCCTCACTTGCGGGGAGGGCTGCCGGCAGACAGTTGCCCAAGGTCACGTCCCTTCCCAGGGGGTCTGCATCCCCTGTGATGCCTGAGTGTGCATGCCCCGCCTCGTGGGACCAGCCTGCAGGCGCGGTCCAGCCCCAGAGCTCCCGTGGGGTTCGTCAGGGCTGTGTATTTGAACTGCACTGAAGCTTACCTTCTTCCTCTGCCCAGTCCTCCTCCTCCTCCTACAGGTATAGCTCTTAAATAAATGCCCCTTAATAAATATCCCGTGTGCTGCTCTGTTTTAGAGCCATCTTCCCTGGGAATCCAACCTGCAGGGAGCTCCAGATGTTACTGTATGGTATTACTGATAACATATCCATTTTGAAGTGTTTAACTTAAGGAAAAGTATAAGCTATAAAATTTCCTGGGACTTCCCTGGTGGTGCAGTGGTTAAGAATCCGCCTGCCAACGCAGGAGACACGGGTTCGAGCCCTGGTCCAGGAGGATCCCACATGCCGCGGAGCAACTAAGCCCGTGCGCCGCAACTACTGAGCCTGTGCTCTAGAGCCCGCAAGCCACAACTACTGAAGCCCAAGTGCCACAACTACTGAAGCCTGCGAGCCTAGAGCCCGTGCGCCACAACAAGAGAAGCCACCGCAATGAGAAGCCCGTGCACCACAATGAAGAGTAGTCCCCGCTCGCCAGCTAGAGAAAGCCCGCGTGCAACAACGAAGACCCAACACAGCCAAAAATAAATAAATAAATTCATTAATTAAATTTTAAAAAATTAATTAATAAATTAATTAAATTAAAAAAATTTCCTTTACAATTCCTTCTACTGTTAGTTTCCTTTTCACTATTTTTTTTTTGCACATACTGAGAATGTGAAAAGTCTGGTAAATGGTAAACATTCATAGCAACCTGAGATTAGTTGTTTTTGGTGTATTTTTTTCTTCCTTTTTAGGCAGGGTGGCCATCAGTTTTACTTCTTAAAAAAGTGGGTATCTTCCATACCTGTGCCATTTAGGAGCCAAGGTCTTAGAACTGTAAAACAGGAAAGAGCTCTAGAAATAATTTCTGAAAAGAAGTATCTGTTCATTCATTCCTTCATCAGTAGATGGATTAGGGTCCTGGGTGCAGGCTCTGCACTCACAAAGTTTGGGGCTGGAGCCCTGGCTCTGCCACTGTTCAGGATGCCTGATTTTGGACTAGTTTCCCAACCACCTGAACCTCAATTTCCTAATCTGCAAAATGGACAAACGTGACGATTAAATGAGATGTATGAAATGCCTCATATAAGGTAGACACTCAATATTTGGTAGCCGCTGTTATTGTTGCTAATTATTTAATAATAATGTAATTCAATAAAATAATAATAAAAACAGCAATAAATCATTTCACAAAAAAGGAAGCAGGCTCAGAAAGCTTAAACAACTTGTGGGAACCCAGATTAAATTAGTAACAGAGCTGGGACCCAGATACCTGAACTCTTAGACCATGTATTGCCATTACGGGGTGTGCTTTTGGTCTCCAGTAATGCAGTGAACCCAAGGCAGGAGGGGAAGCCTTTGGGCAAAGATCTGGTTTGAGAGGTCTAGGTCAAGCGAGAGTGATGGGAGCTCAGTGTCAGTGTCACCACAGCACTGAAAGCTCTAGGGCGAATGTCAGTGATGCAAACGGAGCAGCATGCCTTTTGGACCCTCTACTCAACCAGAAAGCAAGCTTTGCGGACATTTTTGTCCGTTATATGTTGATATGTATACTCTTCATAAAATCATTCACCTGTCTTTCAGAAGGAGGATAGGGGTGGGATAGGAGGACACCAAACAACATAGGTTGTGAAGTAAAGTACCCAAGGTCCTGTCTGCCCACATTAGGGCGGCAGCGCCATTTCAGCAAATCTAATATATTCGTGTCGCTTAATCGGGAAGCTCCACTAGAACGTAAGCTCCATCGGAGCAGGGACTTTGTTTCCCACTGAGTCATCTCCTGGGCGCTTGGTAAATTCTGCTGAATTAATGAGCAGGTGTTTCTGCACTCACACGGGGGTGAGGTGTCGCTGCGGAGCGGTGCCCTGTATGTGAGCCCCAGTGTCTGCAGATCGCTCTTGCAGTCTCTGAGTATCTCCACCCTTCAGTCGGACCTCCAGGTGCTTCGCCAGTACTCCCGTTTTCATCGTGCTGGAGTTTTATCAGCGTTTCTGCTTGGACTTCCTTACAGCCTAACTTTGACTTCTCCTGTCCAATGCAGTGCTACAAAAGCTCCAAGGACCAGCAGCCCCAGATGGAACTGCCGCTCCAAGGCTGCAACATTACATACATCCCAAAAGACAGCAAAAAGAAGAAGCACGAATTGAAAATTACTCAGCAGGGCACAGACCCCCTTGTTCTCGCTGTCCAGAGTAAGGAGCAGGCCGAGCAGTGGCTGAAGGTAACTTGTTGCTTTTGTTTCTGAGGCATTTTCTTTCCCAAACCTCTTTCTGAGATCTGTTTTATTTAACTTGTACTTTTTTCCAAGCGTAGGCAAACAATGGATTAACCTGAAGAGTTTTGTCTTTGATAGTGGAATATTCTGATTACTTTGAGGTTAATCACTTTAAATTTTGTCTTCAAAAGGCAATATACCCCCTGTTGACAGGCTGCTTCTAGAGCATTCTCTTTTTTTTTTTAACATCTTTATTGGAATATAATTGCTTTACATTGTTGTGTTAGTTGCTGCTGTATAACAAAGTGAGTCAGCTATATGTATACATATACCCATATCCCCTCCCTCTTGAGTCTCCCTCCCACCCTCTCTATCCCACCCCTCTAGGTGGTCACAAAGCACCAATGATCTCCCTGTGCTATGCGGCTGCTTCACACTAGCTATCTATTTTACATTTGGTAGTGGATATATGTCCGTGCCACTCTCTCACTTCGTCTCAGCTTACCCTTCCTCCTCCCTGTGTCCTCAAGTCCATTCTCTACATCTGCGTCTATATTCCTGTCCTGCCCCTAGGTTCTTCAAAACCTTTTTTTTTTTTAGATTCCATATATATGTGTTAGCATATGGTATTTGTTTTTCTCTTTCTGACTTACTTCACTGTGTATGACAGACTCTAGGTCTGTCCACCTCACTACAAATCAATTTCGTTTCTTTTTATGGCTGAGTAATATTCCATTGTATATATGTGCCACATCTTCTTTATCCATTCATCTGTTGATGGACACTTAGGTTGCTTCCATGTCCTGGCTATTGTAAATAGTGCTGCAATGAACATTGTGGTACATGACTTTTTAAATTACGGTTTTCTCACGGTATATGCCCAGTAGTGGGATTGCTGTGTCATATGATAGTTCTATTTTTAGTTTTTTAAGGAACCTCCATACTGTTCTCCATAGTGGCTGTATCAATTTACATTCCCACCAACAGTGCAAGAGGGTTCCCTTTTCTCCACACCCTCTCCAGCATTTATTGTTTGTAGACTTTTTGATGGTGGCCATTCTGGCCAGTGTGAGGTGATACCTCATTGTAGTTTTGATTTGCATTTCTCTAATGATTAGTGATGTTGAGCATCCTTTCATGTGTTTGTTGGCAATCTGTATATCTTCTTTGGAGAAATGTCTACAAAGCTACAGTAATCAAGACAGTATGGTACTGGCACAAAAACAGAAATATAGATCAATGGAACAGGACAGAAAGCCCAGAGATAAACCCATGCACATATGGTCACTTCATCTTTGATAAAGGAGGCAAAAATATACAATAGAGAAAAGACAGCCTCTTCAATAAGTGGTGCTGGGAAAACTGGACAGCTACATGTAAAAGAATGAAGTTAGGGGGCTTCCCTGGTGGTGCAGTGGTTGAGAATCCACCTGCCGATGCAGGGGACATGGGTTCGAGCCCTGGTCCGGGAAGATCCCACATGCCACGGAGCAACTGGGCCCGTGAACCACAACTACTGAGCCTGCGCGTCTGGAGCCTGTGCTCCGCAACAAGAGAGGCCACGATAATGAGAGGCCCGCGCACCGCGATGAAGAGTGGCCCCCACTTGCCACAACCAGAGAAATCCCTCACACAGAAACGAAGACCCAACACAGCCAAAAATAAATAAATAAATAAATAAATAAATAAAAACTAAAAAAGAATGAAGTTAGAACACTCCCTAACACCGTACACAAAAATAAACTCAAAATGGATTAAAGGCCTAAATGTAAGGCCAGACACTATACAACTCTTAGAGGAAAACACAGGCAGAACACTCTGTGACATAAATCACAGCAAGATCCTTTTTGATTCACCGCCTAGAGAAATGGAAATAAAACCAAAAATAAACAAATGGGACCTAATGAAACTTAAAAGCTTTTGCACAGCAAAGGAAACCATAACCAAGATGAAAAGACAACCCTCAGAATGGGAGAAAATATTTGCAAATGAAGCAACTGACAAAGGGTTAATCTCCAAAGTATACAAGCAGCTCATGCAGCTCAATATCAAAAAAACAAACAACCCAATCCAAAAATAGGCAGAAGACCTAAATAGACATTTCTCCAAGGAGGACAGAGCTTTCTCTTTTACTTTGATTTTCTGGTTTCACTTTATTGTGTCTGGATGTCAATTCTTTTTTATTTATTCTGCTTGGGATTCCCTGGGATTTTTAAATCTGTGGATTGGTATTTTTCTGTTTTGGAAAAAATTTTCAGCCATTTCCCTTAAAATATAACTTTGCCTCATTTCCTCTTCTCCCCCTACTAATTTAAATATATGTTAGACTTTTTCACTGTATTCCACTTTTATCTTCTCTTTGTGTTTTACTACCCTTTTTTTCCCTTTAGTCTGGTTAATTTTTTTCTTGTTACTTTCCAGCTCACTGTGTCTCTCTTTAGCTGTATCTAATCTGCTGTTAAGTTTGTTCCCGTTCACTGGATTCTTAATTTTGGTTATGGTAGTTTCCAGTTCTTGAATTTCTAGTTGTTTCTTTTTAGGAATGTTTGTTTGGCTTTTCTCTCCAATAACAAGCACATGACAGACATAATTGTTTTGACAGTGGTTTTGGTTGAGTTTGGACCTGGTTCTGTTATCTGTTGTGCCTTTTCTTGTTCATGTCATTTTGTCTTCTTGCATACCAGGTTATCTAATGATCATGCTGGGCATTATATTTGGAAAAAAATTATTATAATAATTTATAATAACAGCTTATTGAAGTATAATTCACATATCATGCAATTCATCCTTTTAACATATGATTCAGTGGTTTTTAGTATATTCACGGAGTTGTGCAACTATCACCGTAATCTAATTTCAGAACATTTTCATGAACCCAAAGAGAAAAGCTGTCCTCACTATGCTAGCAGTCATTTCCCCCACCCCCAGCCCCAGACAACCACTCATCTGCTTTCTGTCCCTACAGATTTGCCAACGCACTCATACAACATGTGTCCTTTTGTGACTGTCTTCTTTTACTTAGCGTAATGTTCTCAAGGTTCATCCATGTTGTATATGTGTTAATATTTCATTCCTTTTTATTGCTTTTTGTGTCATTTCTAAGAAACCATTGTTTAATCCTAGGCCTTAAGATTTACACTTATATTTTCTTGTAATAGCTTTATAGTGTTAGCTCATAGATTTAGTCTGTGATCCATTTTGATGTAGTCTTTGCTTGTAGTGTGAGGTAGGGGTCCAATTTCATTCTTTTTCTTGTGGGTGTCTAGTTGTCCCTATAGAAATAATCTGATTCTCAGCACAGTGCTTTTTTCTATCCAAGAGCATTTGCCTGTGCCACATGCTTGAGGGGGCGGTAGGTCACCAAAATCAGTTTAATTTAATTTCAGAGCTTGAGATTTTCAGAGCCATCCAGGTGACTTGAAGTCAGCCTGCAGTCCATTCAAGGGCAGGCTTATTTTTATTTCAGTCTTACTCCAGCTCCTAATCTTGGGGCCCTAATATTAAGTGTGAGGGTTTTGCCAGGGGCCTCATCCTTGGCGAGCCCTGGACTCCAGCTTTCGGTCCCTATTCTGCCAGAGCTGTCAGAGTGCTACCTGGCTTCTTGGCTACCTCCTCTGGGGGGTATCAAAGGCAGTCCCGGCTGCTGGGCTACCTCTCCGGATTGCCATCTACTTCTGGATCATGGCCAGGTGATTCCACACTGTGATAATAGCTCTTTCTTGCTCTTAGGAAGATGCTGTGTATGTTTCATCTTGCTTTCGTCATTGTCTTTATCAGGAGAATTGGTCCAAACCTTCTGGTCCATCATTGCCTGCTAGTACTTGCTTTGAAAAACCGGTTGGGAGCGGGTGGGAAAGGCTGATGAGACATTTTATAACAATGGTTCTTATAACGTGCCAGCGTCCTTTCAACCTTGAGCCTCACTTCCCTCTCATCCCCCAGGAAAGTATAAGGGTCAGACTCTGTGATGACAGCAATGATTGTTTCTGTTGGGGCAGAACACATAGATGTGGCTTTTCTCATCTCTGTAATTTGGGAGGTGGAGCAGAGCATTTCTTTTTTAACGGGAGTCCTGTGATGGGGAGTTTCTGCTACTGAGATTGCTCAGCCTTCCAGACACAGAATCTTAGTACGTTACATGTCAACCACTGGTGTCGCCAAAGCACTTTTCCATCATTATTATCTCTTAATCCTCAAAACGGCTGCCTGAAAAAGGTGTTACTCTTGGCCATTTCATTTTACAGGTGAGATACCAAGTCCCAGGTAGACGGGATGTCACAGTGATTAACCAGTTGATGGAGCCAGGAGTTGACCTCTGAATTTCCTGGCTTCATTTTCATTTTCATTCTGCTGGGCCATCTTGACAATTTGCCATTTTCTCTTTTTATTCCTCTCTTCTAGGTTCTTAGCACCATTCCTTCAGTAAGGAGGGAAAGAATGAGGAAATAAACGAGGAGCCTTATATATGATTCTGTTTTCTTCACCTGGTCCCACTCTTGGTTACCTGTATCTGGCCTTCTGCATTTTGGTGTTTACCTGTACCCTAGTGGAGAACCCAAGAAAGGACACTCTGAAACCTAAGCTTTCTTCTCTTTTCCATCTGTTCTCACAGTTTGTTGTGTATTTTATGCATACTAAAGAGTAGCTCCCTTGTTAATGATATTGGTCTAACATGAAGTCATCTAGCGTTCACTGGGTTTTACTGTTTCGTTGGGAAATAGCAATGAGCTGACAGTGCAGCTCACAAATAGACAAAGACAAAACTTTTTCAAGATGTCAGGTGCTGATGGAGTGAAATAGTCTTACACCTTATTTCAACAGATGTGAGATACAGATCACAGGCACTCAGCTAATTATAGAATGATGACTCTGTCAATGGGAGCTTAACTGCAAAAACTTTTTAGCATTTGCTGATATTGCTTTAAAAAGAAGTAAATACATGGTAAATTATCTTTTTCTAAAGGGTTTAAATTGATTAATTACTCCACTTAATGTTTGTGCTTTACTTCCATTGCATATTGTAATACAAGAACCTAAGAAGTCTTGATTAGAAATGGAAGTCTGATGACAAAACTAGTTTCAATCAATCAGTTACAGAATTTTAATTTTTTAAAATCAGCAGAGACCTGAGATGTTTTAGTTTAGTTTCATCCAGATATTGTCATAAGATTGGCTGCCTTATCAGAATCAATTGGAAATTAAAACAAACAAACAAACAAACCAAAAAAAAAAACCCTAATGATTAGATTCATTTGGGACCTCAGAATTTTTTTTCTTTTTACTTTATATCTTTTACCCTTTTTAAGATCCAGAAAGCCACAGATGTAATTGAAATATGCCTGCCCTATTAATTCTCTCTCCCTCGATTGTGTCTTTTTATTCTTTTTGAACCATTTATAAGGGCTTTATCATTAGTAAAGATGTTAATCATTAAAAATAAAAATTCCCTCCCTCTTCCAAGGTCACTTGTATCTTGAATTTGGTCTTTATTATTATCTAGGTATACTTTAGAAATACTTCTTACTTACAATGTCTGTACTCATAAACAAGAAATGATATTATTCTTCATGTGTAAAATTTCCATGTAAATGACTTCAAACTGCACGTGTTCTGCAGCCTGCTTTTTTTTTCACTCACTCATTTGCTTGCACCCTCTCACTGTCACGGGCAGTGTTCAGTGAGCGTTCTCATGCGGGTCACCTGGTCTCAGTGTCCTGGTTTCTCTAGGATGGAGACCATATATTGGAATTGCTGCTGTTGATATGTGCACATCTTCAGCATTACTAGAGCCTCACAAATTGTTCTCCAGGGTTGTTTGTACAGTTGTCCTTCTACCAGCAATGTGTGAGAGCAGTCACTTTGCATGTCTCCTTTGAGTTTCTTTGTACCTATGCAACAAATAGAAATGCAAATTTCAATACCCGTCCCCCAACCCTCATAAAAAGGGTGCAGAAACAAGGTTCTGCACCTTGTTTTTTTTTCCTAAATAGAGTATCTTGGAGATTTTTTTTTCTCCAAGTTAGAGAATAGAGCACTTTTTCTCTTTTACAATACATAGCATTTCATTTTATAAATAGAATATACTTTTAAAAAATCTTATCTTCTATTTGTGGATATTGGGTTGTTGTCATTCTTTTGATGTGACAGGGAGTTTCTATAATGTTAATCCTGTGCCCGCATCATCTCACGGTTTTGCTAGTCTGTAGACTGCATTTCCAAACAGAGGAATTGTTTGCCTGAAGGTTATAAGCAATTTTAATTTTGAGATACAGTTGAATCACTTTGTAGGTTTACCAGTTTACCTTCCCACCAACAGTGTGTGAGTGCCTTTTCCCCCCAACGGCATATGAGTGCCTTTTCCCCCCAACGGCATGTGAGTGCCTTTTCCCCCCAACGGCATGTGAGTGCCTTTTCCCCCCAACGGCATGTGAGTGCCTTTTCCCCCCTACGGCATGTGAGTGCCTTTTCCCCCCAACAGCGTGTGAGTGCCTTTTCCCCCTACTGTCCTGCCAGCAGCCTGTGTTATCAACTTTTGAATTGTTGCCAGCCCGATAAGGGAAAATGATATCTCATCTAGTTTTAATCTGCACTTCTCTCATTATGAATGACATTGAGCATCTTTTTATAGGGTTCAAGAGCCTATGGCTGTATTATTGTTTCTGTGAACTGTCTGTTTATATCCTTTGCCCTTTTTGTAGATATTCTGCTCAGAAATCTATTTTTAAGGAACCTCCCAATGCCCGAGGCCAAGCCAGGTTTGGTAATCACAGCTCTAGCCCAGCCTGCTCATTTCCACTTGGATAAAAGTCCTCATGGAAGAGAGCGTTGGAGAGCAAGTAAGTGTTTCTGCAGGCAGACAGGTTGTTAAGGTAAATGGCATTGCACAGCCATTTCCACTAAAGTTTTATTTGACTCTTATAACTGCTTCTGAAATTCATTATAATAACTATAAAGGAGCCGGGAAGGAGAAGGTGGTGAGCCAGCACTGTGTAGAAAGACAGTTTCGCTAGAGCTCAGACTGGAGTCCGACGCTGGGTTCTGACCTCCGCCCCGCCAGTCACTCACTGAGTGTCTAGATGAGCTCCTTGACTTCCCCGTGCCTCAGTTTTCTCATCTATGAAAATGCGAGGGATTGAAAGTAGCGTCTGCTTTTTAGAGTTGTTGTGAGGCTGTGACCACGTTAAGATATAAAGTGTTGGGGCTTCCCTGGTGGCGCAGTGGTTGAGAGTCTGCCTGCCAGTGCAGGGGACACGGGTTCGAGCCCTGGTCTGGGAAGATCCCACATGCCGCGGAGCAAATAGGCCCGTGAGCCACAATTACTGAGCCTGCACGTCTGGAGCCTGTGCTCCGCAACAAGAGAGGCCGCGATGGTGAGAGGCCTGCGCACTGCGATGAAGAGTGGCCCCCACTCGCCGCAACTAGAGAAAGCCCTCGCGCAGAAACGAAGACCCAACACAGCCATAAATAAATAAATAAAAATTAACAAAAAAAAAGATATAAAGTGTTTAGGAGAGCACCTCGCCTGTATGAGCACATATGTAAGTGCAAGCTGCTATTATTGGTGGTGGTAGTAAACATACAAGCGCCTGTTGAAATCTGTTTGGAAATCAAGATGACAGCAGGCTGTTTTTAGGGGCCAGAGCTACGAGTGTTCACATCCCTTCCTCCCATCCTCCTTTGCCCAGACCTGCAAGGAGTCTGGGAAACATTTTCCTGTGTGCCCACAGAGAGGAAACCATGTGCCAGTCATCTGCCATATCCCCTATTGCAAATAAATTAATAAACATCCCAAAACGACTCTTAAAGGTCTATACCAAAGAGGATATTGAAAGGAAATTAGCTGCACTGTGGACACCACTGTCCTTTTCTAATGAGAAGCCATGAGAGTCCTAGCGCTGACCTTGGTAAATTGCATCCGTCCTTTTCTTGCTTTTCTCCCCCACTCCTTGCTGGGTAATGTAGGGGTTTTACAGCACCTCCTGGTTTCAACCAGTTTTAGAGGAATACAGTTGAAAAGAGTTTTCAGCATGATTTAATGTGCTAGGAGAGTATCGTTGTGGTTTTGCCAGACTTCTCAAGGAGGATCACAAACAAGTTTATTGTATACTTGAGCTCATAGAAGCTGACCCTGTGTGTCCTTGAAGAAAGGTTGATCTTAGTTCCCCGACCAGGGATCAAACCTGCACCCCCTGCAGTGGAAGAGTCTTAACCATTGGACTGCCAGGGAAGTCCCAAGAAAGGTCTTTCGTATTCTCCCAGGCATCTCCCCTTACTTTGTTCCTTCCTGAAGAAGGGCCTCCATGTAGTATCATCATTTCCTTTCACCCTAAAGAAATTATTAAAATAAAATGATTTCTTACAGAGCAGACCTTCTGGAAATAACTCCTTTCCACTTTTTGTTTGTTTGTTTTTTTCTTCTCCTTTCAGCTTTGACTGGAAATGTCTTTATTTCACCTTAACTTTTGGTGAGAAGTTAGCCATCACTTGTATCAATTGTGCCTTTGAATGTGGTGTCATTTTTTTTTTCGTGGCTCCCTTTAAGATTTGCTTTTTTAATCTTTGGTTTTCAGCAGTTGACTGTGAGGTGTCTGGGTGTGGCTCTATAGGTTTTTATCTTTCTCAGAGTTTTTTTTTTGTTCTGTAGGTTGATGTCTTTCATCAGTTTGGGACCGTTTTTGGCTATTATCTCTTGAAATGTTTTTCTGGCTCATTTTTTCTCTCCTCTCCTTTTAAAATTTGTTGGTACATGTTAGGTCATTTGGAATATCCCATGGATTTTGGTTTCTCTCTTCTGCTTTTCTTCACTCTTCCGTGTGTTTCAGTTTGGGTGGATACTTTAGATTTACCCATCCTCAAGTTTACTGGTCCTTTCCTCCTCTGTGTCCAGTGTGCCCTTAAGCCCATCTTATGAATTATTCTTTTGTGACATCCTATTTTTCATTTCTAGCATCTTTCTTTTGCTTTTTTAAAAAAAAATAGTTTCCATCTCTCTTCTGAAATTCCCTGTCTCTTCACACATGTCTTAATGCCTTTTTCACGATCTGTTTTGACTTCCTATCATAGTTATTTTAAAGTCTTTTGTAATTCTGATGTTTGGATCATCTCTAGGACTGTTTCTATTGAATTTGTCTCATGAGTTTACATTGTATTCCATCTGGTTTGTGTAAAAGAGCAGTAGAGACTGAAGTAATTACTGTTTCCTTCAGAAAAGGGTGTGTCCTTTCTTCCGTCTGCTGCTCATAGGTGGGCTGCCTCCGTCTCACCTGTAGTTGAGGCAGATCTGGACTGGGCTGCAGCTTTACTTTGATTCACTTTGCTCTTGCCTTCACATGGTTTCAGGGCTGGATCTGGAATTTTCCATCAGCGTGGTTCAGGTTCTGAGCTGTGGTGGAAGTCTAGAGGTCTCTGTATGCTACAGACACATGGTAGCTTTCTGGACCAGCTTGGTTTTCTTTTTGGCCTGATGCTGGCCAGCTCTTTGGTTTGCTGGGGTATTCTCTCTGAAAAATTCTCTCTGAATATTTTTTAGAGCTCACCCACCTTGTTTTAGTTGTCAAGGTGAGAGTGGTGGCCTGCGTGCCTTTCTATGTGGCAACCAGAAGTCAAGATACCATGTGCTGCCCTTTTTTCTTCATCAGTCTTGCCAGAAGTTTATCCATCTTATTAGTTCTTTCAAAAAAACCAAATTTTTCCTCTTAATTTTTCTCTATAGTACTATTGTTTTCTATTTTATTAAGTTATCCTCTTCTTTCACTTTGTTTTGGTTTAATTTTCTGTAATTATCCCAACTTCTTGAATTGTGTACTTAGATAATTGATTGTTAGCCCTTTCCATATGTGTGTGTGTGTGTGTGTATGTGTGTGTGTGTGTGTGTGTGTGTATATATGGATTTAAAGCTATGCATTTCCTTCTAAGTACAGTTTTAGCTGCATCCTCTATTTTGATTTTTTGTGTGTGTGTTTTTATCATTCAGTTTAATGGTTTTTTTGTTTCGTTTTTTGGCTGCAGTGGGTCTTTGTTACTGAGCGTGGGCTTTCTCTAGTTGCAGCGAGTGGGGACTACTCTTCGTTGCGGTGTGTGGGCTTCTCATTGCAGTGGCTTCTCTTGTTGCAGAGCACGGGCTCTAGGTGCACAGGCTTCAGTAGTTGTGGCACGTGGGCTCTAGAGCGTAGGCGAAGTAGTTGTGGCACACAGGCTTAGTTGCTCCACAGCACATGGGATCTTCCCAGACCATGAATCGAATCCGTGTCCCCTGCATTGGCAGGCAGATTCTTAACCGCTGCACCATCAGGGAAGTCCCCTATCATTCAATTTAAAATATTTCCTAATTTCTGTTGTGATTCCCTTTTTTACTAATGGTTTATTTGGGAATATATTGCTTAGTTTCCAAGTATTCAGTGATTTTTGAAAAAATTATCTGATTGTTTTACATTTCTAGTTTAATTCCACTCTAGTCACAGAACTTTATATGGTTTCACAAAGTAGAAATTTATAGACTTGATTTATTGCTCAACATGTAGTCAGTTTTGGTAAGTGTTCAGTGTCTACTTGTAAGGGATGTGTATTATGCATTTGCTTGGGGTACTCTTCTATATATGGTTGTTAGATCACAGTCATTAATTGTCATGTTCAAATCTTCTATATCCTTACTAATTTATTTATTTGTTTTATCAGTTACTCAAAGGGAGAGACGTGGGAATATCTACCACTTTGATTATGAATTTATCTATGTCTTTTTTATTTCTGTTAGTTTTTGCTTAATATTTTTGAGGCTATGTTATTTGTTGCATACAAAATTTAAATGGTTATATTTACTGGTAGTTAAAACCTGAAAACCCTCTTTCTCTCAGTGTTTCTTGCCTTAAAGAATTACTCTCTGATTAATCTGTAGATTAATTATCTTCCTTAATGGTACCTTTTGATGGACAGGAATTGTTAAATCTGAAATCTGGTGTATCAGTCTTTACCTCTATAGTCAGTACTTTTTGCATCCTGCCAAACCACCTCCCCCCCCAATTTTAGCATATTCCAAGTCACCAAGATAGAACCTGTATTTTCTTCCAGAATTTTACTGGCTCAGTCTTTACATTTAGGTCTCTGATTCATGCATATTGGTTTTCATGTACAGGATGAGATGTGGGAGTCAAGATTCATTTTCTTCCATATGCATAGTCAGTTATTTTAGTACCATTGAAATGGACTTAATTGCCACGATTGGAAATCAGTTGATTGTGTTATGTGTGGGTCCTTTTCTGGGCTCCTTGTTCTGTTTCATTCGTCTGTTTGTATATCCTCATGTCAACGCCACATTGTCTTGATTGCTGCAGCTTTAGAGAGCCTTGAAATCAGCTAGTATGTGGCTTCCAACTTTTTTTTTCTAAATGATTAAAAACTTTGAAATCATAGTTTTATGTGTAAGAAGTCAATGCTGTCATCATGTTTTTTTTATTTCACCTTGTCAAGGCCACATCTTTATGACTGAAGTAGATTCTTCTTCGTAAAGAACTATATAAAAAAAACAACCCTTCTTTATCTTGATGATAGCGTGTTAGAGTGACAGAAGATTGAATGAAAAGTCTGGAAATCTGGAGTATATTCTGAGAATGCCTTTAACTCATTATGATATTTTTGGTCAGCAAACTCTTTCCCATTTATCTATCAAGTGGAAATAATACTGATCAGAATGGTCAAAAAGCTAGAATGAAAAAGTTACATAAACACACTCTTAGAACTGTAACAAACAGTTGAAATTTGTGATTTATTAGTATCACGTCTTAGGATTCCTTCTGTGAAAATTCTAACAACTCTCCGACATGAATTGCTTTGTAAAACGGATGCCAAGTCTTTTATTCATATAAACTCCTCTTCTCCCATACTGTCCTAAACCTATTATCCAGGTGTTCAGTATTTCAAAACGTGGCTTCAGTGTAACAATTAAAGACCTTTTCGGTAAGTCACACACACTCCCTCTGTCAGGTATGAGAAGCCTGGGGCTTTTGTTGGGCCAGTACAGGACTTGACAGACACTTCTTCAAGGATCGTTACCAAATTTATTTCTGTCCTTTTGGTCTGCAACTTCCATTACCAGCAGCTCTTGCCAAAGTTCACTCTCGGTGTGTGTGTGTGTACAGATGCTGAAAACACGAGCCATCTTGTTGGGGCTCACTCGGAAGACAAGAGTCAATGTTCCCAGAAATGCAGCGGTCAGATTTCCTTAAAAAATGTGCAGAGATTGTGTTTTTGGAGATGCAGGCTCAAGTTAAAAGCAAACAAAAATACCACAGAACATATAACAATTTGTATTTTGAGAGATTTGTGATTCTGAATTTGGATCCAGTTCTCTTAAGTACGTATTAAACTTCTCACAGAACATGGCTCTTTCAAAAGAAGTATATTAGTATGAAAACCTCATTTGCAGCTATTTGAGAAATTGGGTCATAAACCTTTTATTTACTACTTCTGAATGAACTCTGCAGGGGCAATATGGCAATAAACAGCGATCAGAGAAGAAAGACAGTTTCATGAAGATAACCTGAAATAATCCAACCGTTTGATAAAACCCATGGAAAGAAAGGCTGGTTTCTCTCATTGATCTTTTCAGCAGTGCCTTTCTCTGTACCTGGGATGTAATTACTGTTATTAAATAGTCTCATGTTGCTGGGATACGATGAATAACCCCACCTGGCCCCAGGCGTGCTGGTTCTCCTCTGGTCTACCGAATCCACCTCATTCTATTCTCTCCACGAGGAATTTAAGTTCTAGAAGGGAGAAACTAATAGGGAGGAAGGGGTATAGTTGATCTATGTACAGCATTGTAAGCATGCGGATATTTGGGTTGGCTTCATCAGGAAAGGCTTCTCAGAAGGGTGATTGCATTTTGTGAGTTGGCTTTGACGGCTCGGTAACCTCCCCTGGCTTCAGGGATTCAGAGCTTCAGAGATTCCTCAGTTCCCCAAACGTTTGTTTGCGGGAAAAACAGGACCTGATATGGGACGGGGGAGAGTGGAGGGGACAGTCCAGTGACCAGGAGAGTGGGAGGAAGTTGGCGAGGCTGGGATGTGTTGGTGCTGCAGGCATGGCTTTTAGCTGATGCTCTTTTTCTTTCTCTCCCTTTTTTTTTTTTTTAAATTAATTAATTAATTAAATTTTTGGCTGCGTTGGGTCTTCGTTGCTGCGCGCTGGCTTTCTCTAGTTGTGGCGAGCGGGGGCTACTCCTCGTTGCTGCACGCGGGCTTCTCATTGCGGTGGCTTCTCTTGTTGCGGAGCATGGGCTCCAGGTGCGTGGGCCCAGCAGTGGTGGCTCATGGGCCCAGTTGCTCTGCGGCATGTGGGATCTTCCCAGACCAGGGCTCGAACCCATGTCCCCTGCATTGGCAGGCAGATTCTCAACCACTGCGCCATCAGGGAAGCCCCCAGAACTTCCTTCCCCCTTTGGAAAAAAGAAAAAGAAAAAGGAAAGAAAAAAGACAACTGTGTTTTGCATAAAAGTTTTTGCCAGAGATAGGTTTCTGCAGGTAGTGTTTTGTGGGGTTTAACCTTCTAGTGTGAAACAAGGACCTCAAGACCCTTAGCAGTGTGTGTACAATTGAACGCATTTTCGTGTATGTACCGCTCTGGTCGCGAGAAGAGAGCGCACGTTGGCGTCCTTGTTGAGCTGTCCCAGTGGGCGTCGCTTTCACACGTTCTGGGCAGAGACGGAGGCTCACAGCCTGGGTGGCTCAGCCGTGCCTCTGGAGCTGGTGGTGGGACTGGGGTTTCAACCCCAGCTCCCGTCAGATGCAGAAGCCCAGGAGTTTTCCATTGCATTATACCCTTTCCCAAGAGGGAAGAAAAAATCTCATCCTTAGGTCAGATAAAAGTGTGCCTTGTCAATTGAAGGTTTGAGAAACACAGGGGAGGTGAGGGAATAAAGACCTGCTGCAAAAGAAGCAGCAGTGAAATTAGCATGAAACGCGAAACTGAGGGAATCTTTTCCGCTCGGAGACATTCAGGAGGCGCAGGTCACCTGGGTTGGGGTCACCTTTGCTTACGTTTTCACACCTCAGACTCAACAAGGAGAAAAACATTGCAGCAAGCTCTCTGGATTTCTTCTTTTCCTTTTTTTCCTGTTCTATTCTCCAACGTGGACCTCACTCCATTGCTTTTTCGTGAAGCAGCTGAGCGCAGGATGGCTGGAGATGCTGTTCCGGCCTGCTGTCAGTTCCTGGCTCCCATCCCAAGCCCAGAGCAAGCCAAGGGAATCTGGATGTGTCTGCTGAGATCATATTGCAAAGTCACTACACAGCTAGCTGGGGCTTTGGCATTGCTTTTTTATTTTTTTCTCCGAAGGCACTTGGGTTGAACCCAAATTGCAGCTTAGTTCCAAGAAGAATAGAAGACATTTTGAAAGCTTTGCCTGCTAGCTCTGCATTCACCAGAGTGTAAGTTGCACCAACCCGGGAGCTTGTCTGTCTTGTTTGCTGCATGTCCCCAGTGATCAGAACCACACCCAGCTCCTTGCAGGAGCTCAGGAAGGACGGAAGGGACAGTGGGTGGCCGCAGGGGTGGCTGTGATCGCCAGTAGTGCCGCAAGATGGTCCTGACACCTGCGGGTCTGGGCCAGGATCCCTTTCTGAGCTCTCAGCATAAACCGTACAGGTGCTTGGCAGTGATGATGGTGCTGGTGACAGCGGCCACCATGTCTTCAATGTACACGTGCAGGTGCTGGCTGAGGCATCTTGCATACAGGGTCACGTTTTCTCTTCATTCAGCCGTAAGTACAAGGCAGGTCATGTTGATAACGCCTTCCTTCGCTAGTAAGGACGCTGAGGTCGGAGAGGGGACGTCTCTCGGCCAGTACTGATGTGCTTGCCTCACAAAGCAGTCAGGCGCCTTCTCAGACTCCTGCTGCCGCCTGCGCCAGCCTTCCTGCATCCTCCCCTGCTTCTCTAGAGCCCCGTCCCCCTCCTGTCTCTGCAGAGGCCTTCCTCCACTCAGCTCCTCCCTAGGTGTCCCCTCCGGCCATGCCCACCCCCTCCCAGTCCCTCCACCTGCCTCAGACACACTCCTCTGGGCACCATCTGCCTTGCTGTCTCTCCCAGCTCCCTCCTTCCTGCTCCCTCTTCTTGGAAGTGAGCTCTTCTGGTTTGCTTCTGGCTTCCCTGTCCATTGCATCTCAGACTCTTCCAGATGCTTCTCTCCTTTGGCTCCACCCCATGTCCTGACCGGCTTGAGGTCTTCTCCTGGGTCTCCGTCCTGCATTGTCTCCCCCTTCCCCCGGTGGCTCATTCCATCCACGGCCAAGAGCATCAGCCTGTTGAGCTCCCGCTGGCCCCTCCCAGCCCATCTCCTGGCCCGTGGTACTCTGGGTCTTCCGTAAGCTCTTCACATCCCCCACAGGACCTTGCACCTTGTCCCCTCTGCCTAGAACCCTTTCCGCCGGTTCTTCACGCGGCTGCATCCTTCTGGTCGTTGAGCTCAGCTCTCAGCTCACGTGTCATCCCAGGAAGGCCTCTCTTGATCTAAATCAGCCACCCCTTTTTGTTAAAGACCCTCTTCTATTCTTTGTAGCACTGACTGCTGTCTTACCTCCATTTTTTGGTGATATTCATTGTTTATCGTGGTATCTAACTTCTACTGGAGCGGAAGCCCCATGAGGGCAGGACTCTCACGTACACCGTTCCCTTCTGTATCCCAGAACCTCTGTCAGTACCAGGATGGGATAGACATTCGGTGAATGAGGAGTGAAAGAATGAACAAACGAGTGCCTGGCATCCTGGAGCTTAAATCCAGATGCCTCTGACCCCTCGGACTTTCCTACCGCACCTCCTGCCTCTGCTTGGACCCTTGTGTAACCATCTCTGCCCTTGTGCACTCACCACAGGTGGTCAGAGAGATCTACAGCGGCTGCAGCGGGCCAGCAGACTCGGAATGTCCTCCCCCCTCCAGCTCCCCGGTGCACAAGGCAGAACTGGAGAAGGTAAGGGGCGTGTTTCTTTCTAGGAATTAACCTTACAGTTAACTCGGGCCTTCCTCGAAGTTTTCATACCACCTCTGATATTTCAGCACTTCTGGTTGAAAAAAGAAAAAAGGAAAAAAATAATGCAGGCCTGCTTCCTCTCTGCCTGCTCTGTACGAAGCTCAGGTTAGCTGTTTTACAGATTGCATGGGTAGTTTTATCCTTCCCAGCTGTAGATGCAGGAATGGCTGTAAAGGGGGCACAGGATCACCTGTGAGGTGATCAAGGTCACCTGCTGTTACACAGCAGCATGAGATCCGCAGGCAGCTCTGTGTTCTTCTGGAATACAGCAGGTGCTTCGTCAGTGCACCTTCCCAGAGGTTTATTCCCAACAGACGCGTAACACTTCCCGTCCTTCTCTGCTCTGTACTTGGGCGCCGTGAGCACGCAGCAGGTGGGTAGGGCTAGCCCTTCCTGCCAGAGCGCGTGAACCCGGCACTCCTGCTGTCTGTCCCTGATGGAGCTCTGTTTGCCTGTATGTGCAGAGATCTCGTTTCCATGGAGATCCCTGTCTTCCTGCCCCACCGTGTTCTGTCGGTAGCCTCTGTCTCAGGAACTTTCTGAGCTCTCCCTCTTTGGCCCCTTCCCTACCAGTGAACAGATCCTTTTTTGTCTATTCTTGTTTTAGTCAGGGTTCTGCAGAGAAACAGAACCAGTGGGGTGTGTATGTATGTATGGGTACACAAATTTTATATATATTATAAAATATACATAAAATTTCAATAAAAATAAAATTCTGCATATAGAATTATATACATACTGAGAGATTTATTATGAGGAATTGGCTCACAAGGTTATGGAGACAGGTAAGTCCAAAATCTGCATCTTGGGGCCTTAGGCTGGAGACCTAGGAGAGCTGATGGCGCAGGTGAAGTCTTCTGGAGGACTGCCCCCCACCACCCCTTGCTTGGGAGACCCATTTTTTATTTTTTTAATTCAGACCTTCAACTGCTTGGGTGAGACCCACCTACACTATGGAGGGCAATCTGCTTACTCAAAGTTCACCAATTTATTTTTTTATTTTTTAAAATTTATTTTATTTATTTATCTATTTATTTAGTTTTGGCTGCGTTGGGTCTTCGTTGCTGCGCGTGGGCTTTTCTCTAGTTGCGGTGAGCCGGGGCTACTCTTTGTTGCGGTGCGCGGGCTTCTCATTGCGGTGGCTTCTCTTGTTGCAGAGCACGGGCTCTAGGCGCGCGGGCTTCAGTAGCTGTGGCACGCGGGCTCAGTAGTTGTGGCTTGCGGGCTCTAGAGCACAGGCTCAGTAGTTGGGGCGCACAGGCTTAGTTGCTCCGCGGCATGTGGGATCTTCCCAGACCAGGGCTCAAACCCATGTCCCCTGCATTGGCAGGCGGATTCTTAACCACTGCACCACCAGGGAAGCCCCAAAGTTCACCAGTTTAAATGTTAGTTTCACCCACAGACACCCTCCAAGTTGACATATAAAGTTAACCTCACAACCCTCACCCTGGTATTGTGACATAGCAGGCCTATTTCTCTTTTTTCCTGATTACAAAACTAATGCCTGTTCACTGCAGAAAATTTAGAAAGTAAAGAAACAGAAATAGGATGGATAAAGTCACTTAGGAGTCTAGAGCTCCTCTCAAACCTCTGCATGTTTTTAAACCAGTTTTTTTCTATTCATGTGTTTCTTTTACAGTTTGGATAATTTGATGCATAAAATTTCTTATGCTGCTTTTTCCTTTTTTCTTTTCAGTTAACCTTTATACTGTTAGCAGTTTTCCAGGTTTTTGAAAACACATAACATGCAACAAGCATGTTTGCATTTTTATCACCTGAGTAATATCAAATTCATATAACTCTATTATTTATATACCCCCCCCCCCAACTAGGCTCTTTTTTTTCTTTTTTGAGTCGTGTAAAGTAACCTGACACTTTTGTGTAAATCTTTGCTGCTTCTCTGACTATTACCTGAGAAAAGATTCCTAGAAGCTGGCTTACTAGACCAAAGGATAGAATTTTTAAAGATTTTGATTCATGGGGCTAAGCAAGTTACTTTCCAGAAGTTTGATCCTATTCAAGCTTTGATGCTGGTTCTCATCAGCAATACGTCAGGGTTGTTCTTTCACCCACTCACACGGGAATTGGCAGTTCTCTTTTACTATCTTGGTTTCTAAGGTGGTGTTGTTAGTGCCTGGCTGGACCTGTTGACCCGGTCCCAGGGTCGCTTCCTGGCCTGAGAGCTGGGCTTTCAGTCCTACTATCACTGGAATATGGCACATACTAGGGTCCCACTAAAGCCATAATTCTTTTTTTTTTTTCTTTTTTAAATTAATTAATTTATTTATTTATGGCTGTGTTGGGTTTTCGTTTCTGTGCGAGGGCTTTCTCTAGTTGCGGCAAGCGGGGGCCACTCTTGATCGCGGTGCGCGGGCCTCTCACTGTCGCGGCCTCTCTTGTTGCGGAGCACAGGCTCCAGACGCGCAGGCTCAGTAGTTGTGGCTCACGGGCTCAGCTGCTCCGCGGCATGTGGGATCTTCCCAGACCAGGGCTCGAACCCGTGTCCCCTGCATTGGCAGGCAGATTCTCGACCACTGCGCCACCAGGGAAGCCCAGCCATAATTCTTTTACTTTGGCTCTTGCCGGTGCCGCTGGGGTTTACTGGCACCTGCCTGCCATCTTGGCCCAGCACTGCCTGGACCCCTTATCACGAGGTGAGCGTGTGTGTCCCTGTGTTCTGGTATCATCCGGATATTTTGATTGTCTCCCTGCTGGCCAGCCTCTGTGGCCCTGGGGTGTAATTTGAGGTTCTGAGGAGGGGTGTTCGGGAGCCATTTCCTTCACTGTGACTCCACAGGGTCTCTGGTTGGAATGGAAGAGGTTCTGCTCATAGAAGAACTATGTCTCTTCTCCTGATACTAACCTAGAGTCCTAATTATGCTCCTCAAATCCATATATTAGGACTAAAATAATTACAAGTATCCCTGTGCCCTTTGATGGTTTTTATAGTAACTCATCTCTCTGTGTATATTCTGACTGTATTGTTATGAGCAGATACTTGACACTCGCCCAGTTATTGGTGAATGCTGGGAGGAAATTAAATGAATGGCGTAGGATTTATTTCTGGAAGGATAATGTGGCTTGGTGAGGGGGAATATTTTATGTACTCCTAATATTTGTTTGGCCAAAAAGTTAGTTCGGGTTTTTCCGTAACATCTTACGAAAAACCCGAACAAATTTTTTGGCCAACCCAATATTTTTTTCAAAATTATTTGCAAGAAAAAGTGATTTGATTGAAACAAGCTTGGTACTATAGCATGTGTTAATATAATCACAGCGACTTTTTTCTTTGTTCTTTCGATGTTTTTAAAGCTCTTGTAGCAAACCAACCAGATAGTCCGTGTTATAGTTGAGCCCTGTCTCCAGATGATTAGGAATGTGGCCCACATTTTCTTTCGCTTTTGAGATGACTTTTGATGGGTCCATGATGCATCACTTGGTCAGTGTGGCCATTGTAAGAATAACTTAATCTTTTGATCCTCCTCACAGAAACTGTCTTCAGAGAGACCAAGCTCAGATGGGGAAGGTGTTACAGAAAATGGAATTGCTGTGTGTAACGGAAAAGAACAAGGTGAGTTCTGTTCATGCCAAAAATAGATAAACCAAAAAAAAAACCCAAAACAGAAGCACTGCAGCCGGGTCTGTAAACTCTATATGGAAAATGTCCTCGGTAATTCAGTTATGCAGATGTCATCATTCTGTGTTACACCCGCAGAAATCCAGAGAAACCCCTTTAGTTGATACTACTCCTCCGTGTCTTTCTTTCAGTCCTTCCAAACGTTGGCCTAGGTTTTCTCCTACTGTTTTGATATGGGCCCTGCGTATATTTTAATTTATGACTTACAGCAGGTTACTTCCTCACCTGATTTACCACTGAGACAAATTTGCTTTGGGGGGCCGCCAGCATCTTGCTGGGAGACATGATTTTCAGGGAAAAGAGCTTTGGATGATGAGACCGGGAACCCACGTGCCCATCCCAACGCTGCCTTTGCTGGAGAGTGAGATTGTGAGCAAGTGTTTCCTCTTTGGTGAGCCTCAGTTTCCCCATCCTTAAAATGAGATTTCTGATCTTTTTAAAAAAGATTGTCTGAAAATATCTTTATTTCACGTTCATTAAAAAAAATTCTTTTTTAATTGTGGTAAAGTACAGATAACATGAAATTTACTGTCTTAACCATTTTTAAGCCCAGTTCAGCGGCATTAAGTATCTTCACAGTGGTGTGCAGCCGTCCCCACCATGGGTCTCTAGAACTTTCCTCATCTTGTAAACTGCAGCTCTGTCCCCACGAAACACTAGCTCCCCATTCTACCCTCCCCCCCCGCTCCTGGCATCTGCCATTCTACTTTCTGTCTCTATAATTTTTGATGACTCTAGAGACCTCATATAAATGAAATCCTATAGTATTTGTCTTTTTCGTGACTGGCTAATGTCACGTATTTCACTCGGCATGCTGTCCTCAAGGTTCATCCACATTGTAGCACGTGACAGGATTTCCTTCCTTTTTAAGGCTGAATAATATTCCCTTGTGTGGACGGACCACATTTCGTTTCTTTGTTTATCCGGTCATCCATTGATGGACAGTTGGGTTGCTTCCACCTTTTGGCTATGGTGAATAATGTTGCTATGGACATGGGGGTACAAATACTGAATTCTTTTTTTTTTTTAAAGTCAGCTTTATAAAGGTGTAAATTATATAGAGTCAAATTCACCCTTTTTGGTGTACGGTTCTTTGACAAACACATGCATGTACCCTTCATCACAATCGAGATGCAGGACATTTCTATCACCCCAAAATGTTCCCTGGTAACCACTGGCCTGTTTTCTGTCCTGTAAGTGGAATCATACAGCGGGCAACCTTCTGGGTCTGGCTTCTCTCGCTCAGTGTATTGCATTTGGGATGTGTCCACGTGGTGGGTCAATGGTCTGTCCCTTTTCTAGGCTGAGAGGATTCCAGTGTGGATGGACCAGTTAGTTTATCCACTCCCCGACTGAAGAACAGCTGGGCTGCTTCCAGGTTTGAGTGGTTTACAAGTAAAGCCGTCGTAGACATCCACAAACAGGCTTTTGCGTGAACACGTTTTCATTTCTCTCGGCTGATACTGCGGAGTGGGACTCTTGTGGTCACAGGCATTCATGTGCCTTCTCACCAGCCTTTTATTGTCGTCTTTGTTTTGTTTTGTCCTTTTCTTTTTATTTTAGCCATCTTGATAGGTGTGTAGTGCTGTGTAATTGTGACTTTAAAACACATTTCCCTACGACTAACAATGTTGAACATTTTTTAGTGTGCTCTTTTGCCAGCCGTTTATTATCTTTGCATATTCTTATTGGATTTTTTTGTTCGTACTGACTTCTGAGAATTCTTTATCTATTCTGAATGCAAGTCCTCTGTCACAGTGGTCCCCAGCCTTTTTGGCACCAGGGACCAGTTTCATGGAAAACAAGTTTTCCACGGACGGGGCCGGGGCGGGGGATCATCCAGGTGGTAACGCGAGTGATGGGGAGCAGCTGTAAATACAGATGAAGCTTCGCTCGCTTGCCCACCACTCACCTTCTCCTCCGCAGCCTGGTTCCTAACAGGCTGCGGACCGGTGCTGGTCCGCGGCCTGGGGGTTGGGGACCCCTGCTCTATCAGATGTCTTTTGCACACATCTTGTCCTAGTCTGTGGCTTGACTTCTAGTTTCCTGCACAGTGTGTGGGCCCAGAGGAGGGGTGGGGTTAGTGGGTGGTGAGGAAGTTTTCCCTGTGCAAGGCCAGAAGCCTCTGTGCTTCCCAGGTGAGCAGTTCTGCCTGCCCAGCTCAACTGCACTCAGTCGCTGGGGTGGTGCAGGTGTCTTCTGGCTCAGAGAGACACAGAGGTCTCCTGGCCTTAAACCAAATAGCAATTCCGGCCGCTAAGAATCTTGGAGCCTAAACCATCTGGGCTATTGTGATATTTCAAGGTTCACGCCAGAGGGTCGTGATCTCTGCCTTGGCCCATGTGATTTTCTAACTCGGTTGTATCTTGAGTGTAATTTTAGTTCTTCCCATCGGAAGTTATTCAGTGGAAGGTATCATCTGTGTCTTCACAGGGCACATTATGTGTAATCAAAGACAGGAAAGCTATCTTTAAGTTTTGCCCTGAAACAGAACAACATACAATCTCAGGGTTCCTGCTCAGATGCCAAGGCTCAGCGGGCATTGCTTTGGCTGGTCTCTTTTCTTGTTTGTGATTTCCTCTCCCAGTGCCCCTGCATGAAATTAGGTTCTACAGAATGATATATACGTCTAGATATACAGGTAAGTGAATATGTCTGCATCTGATAGTCTTCTGTTTCCTTTTAACAAGAGCAGCCTTCTGTGCTTTGTAAAGGTGACCTTGGTTCAAACACTTTTTGCCTGGCAATGGTGCTTTGCCTATAGTAGACCCCCAATGAATAGTCACTGAAGGAAGCTAACAGCCTAAATACATTCTGACCGTCTACCTTAGCTTTTATCCTTGCTGCGCTCTCTTGATTAGCTTGTAATTGAGAAATTCTAGTAAAGCTCCCTTGATCCCAGCCATGTCGTGACTCAGACAGATTTCTCTGCTGGTTGCATGGGAGTAATCCCCAACTCCTGCAGCTTCTCCTAAATGTTAGACTGTCAACTGTACATGGACACCATCCAGATTCTGTGACCAAAGCCACAGGCAATGACTCTAAAACTCTGGTTTCTTCTTTCAAGGTGTCAGGCCCTGGCACGTAATGAGCCAGTATGGTGGGATTTGGGGTGAAGTTAGTAGAGTTCCTACAGATACCGCAGCTGACATGAGCAAAGAGAATTGAGTCCCTAGGGCTGATCTGCGTGGAAGTGACAACTCTCCCCAACTCGCATTGAGCACGTGTACCATTTAATCACAGGTTAACGGGTCTGTTGGTAGACTTAGCAAATCAGTAGTCTGATGATATTCCTCCCACCTGCCTAAATACCAAAACACCTACACTCCCATTTATGTAGGATAAGAGGGAACCATCTGGGTTTATGACATTTACAGCTTTAAAAATGCTGCGAATTAGCTTTGCTTCAGTGCCTGTCAACACCGCCTCCACCCCAGCGCACCACATTGACACTGATGCCATTTAAACTCTGCAGCCTTTCTATTGTACAGCTTCAGTGAGTTGAGAGTTCTGAGTTTTTAGGTTTTTCTTCGTAATTCTATTATGTGTGCTAAATTCTGAGTTTTGTTTATTGAATAACATCAACATATTCTCGTGATTTCTTTCTCACGTTCCTACATCCTGTGGCTTTTTCTTCCAAGGACAGCCTCACTTTTGCTTTTGCAAAAAAGCAGTGGACGTTCAAGGAATTAAAAGTCTTTATTATGTCCTTTCTTTGTAGCCAGAGTCCAGCAAGTACTTTCCCAACAGGAGCAAATCCTAGTAAAACTGGAAGTAAATCTAACATCCTGGCTTTCTCACTTGTCACTCTGAGATGCAGGGAAGGACTGATTCGTGCTCCTGAGCTTTGCAGAAGGTCCCTTCCGGGCACTGACTGTCCTCGCTGAGAGGATCTTCTCTTTTTAAAGCTTATTAGCTTGAGTGGGGTTCTGGTCAAAGACCAACTTCAGGCTCTTTAGAAACAGCTAAGAAGGGTCATCCACTGCTGCTTTCACTGTGGGTTTGGTTGAACTGAAATCAATGATACCGGTATTCCAACCTCGGACTCCATGTCTGATGGCAACTGGGGAGGAGATGTGCCTTCAGACCAAGAGATTAAAGTGGATTCTTGGTGCTTTATTTTACAAGGGGTTGCGTGTGGTGGGAGAGTGTCAGGAGCAGGTGGGAGTGACAGTCCTGTGTTCTGTGTTTCTAATATGACCTGATTTGTTTAAAATAATGTAGAAGTGCTTGTACTAGTCAACTCAGGCTTCCATAACAAGATATCACAGACTGGGCGGCTTAAACAACAGAAGTTTATTTCTCACAGTTCTGGAGGCCAGAAGCCCGAGATCAAGGTGCCATCAGTGTTGGGTGCTGGTGAGGGCCCCCTTCCTGGCTTGCAGACGGCCATCTCTCACTGTGTTCTCATGTGGCCTTTCCCCACGAGTACACCAATCCTGTCGGATCAGGGCCCCACCCTTAAGACCTCATTTAACCTTCAGTGCTTCCTTAGGGACCCCATCTCCAAATACAGCCACACTATGGGGTTAGGGCTTCAACATGTGAATTCTGGGGAGATGCAAACATTCAGTCCGTAGTGCTGATTACCCTGAAATGTAGTGCGGCTTCTTTTTAAAACTATAATGTAGCACCTCCTGCCTCAGACATTGTTAACTGTCGTTTCTTTCTGGAGAGGAAATAAATGTTCAAGCACAGTGACTGGCCTCACGGGACCTCACTGAGTCCGGGGGGTGGGGTGGGGGGAAGAAGATCTGCAGAGCCCAGACGAGGCAGGCCCGGGCGTGGGCGGATGCGCGCTGGCCTCGTTCCCTGGGCGTGGGGCGGGTGGCAGAGTGGAACTAGAGAAGGGGACGGCTTCCCCGCCCCCCAGTGAGAGCAGCTCATGTGGTAGAAAGGAGGGGGGAGGGCATACGCTTTTAGAGGGTAGGTTTAGGAATGAGGCCCATAGTTTATAATCTCACATCCCTGAATCCTCTTCCTCTGAAATTATCCTGTGTGATGTTCATGCATGTTCTGTGTCCACAGGGAGAGGGGTGGGGAAGGAATTCTTGACTTTCATTACATTTTCCGAAAGGTCCGTGCCACCCTCTGAGTTACAGAGGGGTGAGGGGTCCTCCTGGAGAGGACCGAGCAGGGGCTGTTGGGGGTCTCGGGGGTTCAGGTGATGGTGTCTGGCCTTGATGCTGTGGGTCCCTCCAGGGCCCTCCCAGCCCATCCACACTGAGCGAGGCCCTTGGTCCCAGCACCAGGCACAGAACAGCCCTCAGGTGACAGCTCACCTGCCCAGAAGTGCTCTGGCGGGAGGGGTCTTGTCCCTCAGTCCTGGACACATCCTTAGCGTCCACTCTGGTTCTGCGCCTGGTCCCCACCCCTGTGATTCTGTCGGAGGTCGTAGACAAAGCCCGCAGGAGCTGGAGAGAGCAGATTGCCGCCACGGGTCAGACACAGGATAGCAGCCGGCCGCTGGCACTCAGTCGGCTGGGGTCCGGGGAATGTCGTCAGCTGGGCACGTAGGTCCTTGCGCACGGCTGCGGCTTCTCAGGCCCTGTCCCCGCCCGCCGTCGCTTACCAAAATGTGGGTTCAGAGTCACCAGACCTTCCCGTTTTCCAAGGGAAGCCAGAAGTCATTCATCTTCATGCAAAACATTCCTGAGTTTTGTGCATACGGTTTAGCACTGCAGGCCAAACAGAACACACGGGGCTGGAATGCAGGCTGCTGGTCTAAGAGCTCCGGATGGGGCGGAATCCCGTGTGAGTCTGACAGGTCAGTGAGGGGCTGGTGGAGGCTCGCTGAGTCCCCCTGCCCCCTCACCTACCGGACCCCTCCCTGTGCAGGCCAGGTTGCAGCTGCCCGAGCCTGTCTTGTGTTTCTAGACATGTCCGGCTCCTTCCAGCGTCACAGGCTCTGTGTTAGCTGATGCTCTTCTTGCCCGGACGGCTCTTCCCTCGGGTTTCTGCACAGATGCTGCCTTGTATTGGTATTTAGCTCCTCTGCTTCCTGACGGCCCAGTCACTGTACCACGTAACCCTAGTTTAGGTCTACAAAGGCCTTTCCATCATCCGACCTCCCTCGGGGGTGTGTGTGCGTGTGCGTGTGAGCACGTGTGTACACGTGTGTGCGTGTGTGTGTGTGTGTTCTCAGCCTGCTGTGGAACACAAGCTTCCTGGGAGCGCCTGTTTTCTGCTGTGTCCTCTCGTATCTAGACGAGTAGCTGATGCACTGCAGGTGCTCAGTAAGTAGAAATTTGGGGAAAGAAAATCGGCCATGAGTCATGCTTCATTTTGATGTTTCTTTTCAATTAAAGTCTATCGTTGAAACATGCTCTTTTGTTGTCACCTTTCTTCACAGTTAAGAGGAAAAAAAGTTCCAAATCAGAGGCCAAGGGAACTGTGTCTAAAGTCACTGGGAAAAAAATCACCAAGATCATCGGTTTGGGAAAGAAAAAGCCATCGACAGATGAACAGACCTCCTCAGCGGAGGAAGATGTGCCTACTTGTGGTAAGACGGGGGTGCGTGGGGTTGCCAGATCTGCGCCCTCTCCCCGAGCACGCGGAGACCCTCTCCGGGGAGACCTCTGTATCATGTTCTTCTAAGTCTCACTGATGGGGCTCTTTTGCATTGGTCTTGTGATCAGTTAAATTGTGGAGAATGGATTATATTTTACTGCTTATTAATGAAGGCCTTGCAGGGGTTTGAGATGATCTCTGAAGTTCTCTCAAAACAAAAAACAAATTCTCTCTTTGATCCCATGAGGTTCTTCCAAATCCCTTTTTTTTTTTTAACTTTATTTTTTGTTGTATAATTATTTATTTACTTATTTATTTATTTGGTTGTGCAGGGTCTTAGTTGCGGCTCGAGGGCTCCTTAGTTGCGGCTCGAGGGCTCCTTAGTTGCGGCATGGGAACTCTTGGTCGCGGCATGCACGCGGGATCTAGTTCCCGGACCAGGGATCGAAGCCGGGCCCCCTGCCTTGGGAGCCCGGAGTCTTCACCAGCGGACCGCCAGGGAAGCGCCCAAATTCCTTTTAAGCGTCTCTAAAGGGAAACGTACCGTGGGCGGTTGGCCAGCGGAGGGGGGTGTGTAAGGCGTGTAAGAGCGTTTACAGGGTCCCTGGCAGCCCCTTCCCTTGGCCTGACGTCACACGACTCAGCTTTCTGGGGCTGCTCCACTTCTCAAGCTTCCGCCTCCAGTCCAGTCGGGCCGGCTGACCCCCTCCCCTCATGGGTCTTCGTCCAGTAAGTGTTCTCTGGGCAGCTGCTGGCGGTGGGGCTGCGCCCGCGGGGCGGGGGGCGGGGGGTGTGATGACCAGTTGGCTCCTGCGATCCCGCTGCACCCACTCTAGCGCCCGGGGGGCGGCCCGAGGCAGGGGTCACGGACACAAACGTGTGGTGACTGACGCTGGTCACGAACCCGGCGGGGATACGAGAGGGGCAGCGGGAGAGTCTGGCGGGGGTGTGACTTACACGGAGGCACCGCAGGGACCACCTCCCTGGAGAAGTGAGACCGTACATGCGCAGTGTTTCCTAGGCAACCGCGTTTGCGAGAACATGCGACCCCTTTAAGGAGAAACGCTTTAGAGGCTGAAAGATGGATATTTACCCTTTAAGAAAAATAAGAGAGGGCTGTACTTTCCCTTGCGGACCACAGGGCACATCACACGTCAGTCCCGCAATGCCTTTTGTGTGTGCTCGCTGTTTACTTCTCTCGCTCTCTTTTTTCCCTCTCTCATTGAGCATCTCTTCTGTCCACGGTTCTGGGTAACTGAGGATGCCAAAACATAACAGCATTTGGATGCCGCCCGTTAGTGCCTAAGTTGGGCCACACACGCAAAAATGCGTTTATTCAGCCGATATCACGTCCCAGGGTGTGGCTTGTGCTGAAAGGGCGGCGTGAGCCCAGAGCTGTGCCGGTGGGCAGGAAGGGTCGATTGTGGAGTGCAGCGCAGGTAGACTTGGGGTGGGGGGGCTCCGAGGGGAGGGCAGGGGGGACTCGCAGCCCCTCACAGGCGTGACCCTAGGAAGTCGTGACAGACTTTTGGTGGCACGGTAACCCCCAGGGGTGCTGTGCAGAAGTGCGTGTGGAGTGGAAGATGGCTGGGCGGGCAGTGGTCGAGGCCCCTCGGGGTTGAGGTGCCATCCCAGGGAGGCCCCCATGAAGCGCCCGCCTGTGGGTTCAGCTGGAAGGGGAGATGGTGACCCCAAATGGAGGCCAGCGGTCTGGGAGCCCCCGTGCACGCAGAGGTCGTGAACTTGCCCCTGGTCTGACGGCGTCGGGTCACAGAAGCACGCTGACTGATGCCCTTTCCGTGGAGAAGAAGCGCCCTGCAGAAGGTGAGCCAGCGGGACAGAGCCCTGGCGGGAGGGCAGGGGCGGGGCAGCTGTGGACGCCAGCGGCCTGTGGCCCTCTGCCTTTCCTGGAGCGGCTCACAGCACTGGGTGATCTGCGGTTGTTTCCCTCTGGCATTAGCCCTGGAGAGGAGATAGGAGTTAGGGGTTAGAAGTGGAAAGACGGAATTACCCAACAAAAAGGGAACTCCTTTTTTAGGTTTTTTTTTTTTTTTTTTCTTAAAACTGCCCTAGGTCAGCGAAGGAAATAGAGGTTCTTTCATGAAAAACAATTAAACATTCATATGGAAGGCAACTTAGCAACTGTGGTCCAGACCCCTCCTTTTACAGTGAGGACACCGAACTCGGGAAGGTCGCGGGACTTGCCCTGAGTCACACGGCCAGGCCCGCTGGCCAACCCTGTCGCTGTCCTGCAGCACAGGTCTTCCCCGTCCCCCCCACCGTCCCCCAGGGCTCGCCACCCTCAGGACTCCTCATAAACAGCCGTGTGGGCACTTGGCCTGAAGGCGCAGTGGAATTGCTCAGAGAGCAGGCCTGGTGCAGCCGCGGCCCTGCACCATCACCTGAGGGTTTCCGCCCGGCTCTCAGTGGACATCTTTCACCTCCACTAAGGAACCATCCTCTGTCCACAAGGTTTTAAAATTGTCCTCTAGTTCTTTGCTGGGCCAGGGGACGGGGGGGGAGGTCTCTGGAGAAGTCGAGGGGGAGAATGACTGTCTTCAGTTAGGTTAGGACAGGTGCCAAGTCTCAGGCAGGAAACGTAGCTGGATGAAGGCCCAAGACCCCCATCCTGCCCAGCGTGCCAAGCGGACGGGGCACAGACGAGAGCGTCCCCAGGGCAACTGGGAGCTGAGTCCAAATCCCAGCTCTTCTGGGAGATGCAGCCCAGTCAGCTGGGGCTCTGGGTGTGCAGGAGAAATGCCGGCAGGTAGGAGAGGGTTCTCTGCAGATTTCCCGCAGGCGGGGTGGGAAGAGGCGCCCGCACCAGCCCCCCCGCTCCGCCTGTCCTGCCTGGCTCTCACCCCTTTCTCGGGCCCTCAGCCAGCGGTTGCTGCGCTTAGTCCCAGCCGGGTCCGCTCCCCAAACAGCCACTTGGACTCTTAAGATGATCCGAGACTTGCACACAAACCCCTAAGCAAAGATGGGTCCTTTGTTTTCCCACCTCCAGTGCTCAGGAATTCCGGAAGTATTGTCACTGTATAAAGGCATCAGGAGATGCCTTTCACGTTTTTCTCTCTTCCCCAGCCCGTTTCTGTCTGTCTGTTTGGACTCGTCCACAAGCCTCTCGACTGTCCACCTTCTTCTCCTCTGGATCCCTGCGGGCCACCCCGTGGGAGTTTTGAAACCTTGGGCTAATCGTATCATCCTGTGCTCAGTCAGTTCAGGGCATCTAACAATCTTGACTCACTGAATTTTCCAGCTTTTTCCTCTCATTACTGGATTAAGATGCAGGTCGAATTCACCCACCAGTTGTGTTCCCAGCACCGAGCACACAGCCTGGTGGATAATAGCAGCTCAGTAAACACTTGTTAATTGAATGAATTAACTTAAGCAAGTCGCACGCTTCTCTGAGCCTCAGGTTCCCCACCTATGAAATAGGCTTATACTTAAACTACTTTCTTTTCCTTAGAATTGAGGATAAAATCATGAAACATTAAGCTCATTGCCTATTTCATAATTTATGCTCAGTAAATGGTCGCTATTATTATTCATTTGTTCACCTGAAAAAAACCTAAGTGTACCAGACATAGTCAAGCTGACATGAGGGCAATGCCAGAGGAGTGGCATTGATAATATCGATAATAGAAATACAGAAGCTGAGTGAAAGGAGTGGTCCCCAGGTGCTAGGATGGAGGGCTTCCCGAGGCAGGGTAACCCGGGCTAGTTGGAAGGACCTTCTGGTTATTTCTGGGGCCACTTCTGGCTCTAATGGTCTGTGACTTTGTGAAGTTTTCAGCAGTAGGATTTTTGGTGGATGTGCAGGAAAGTTACATGCCTCTCACTTTCTATCGTAATCCACCCGACAAAAGGTCAGGTGACATTTGATCAAGGAGGAGGGATGCGTTCTTGACGTCAGTCACCACGTCAAGGGTGTCTCGGGTTCTTTGGGTGCCCGCTGGAGGGCGCGTGCCTCTGGTGGAAGGGAGGGTTTCGGCGTCACGGAGCGGGGATCAGCTCTCGGCAGCCCCTTTCCTCTCAGCCGATCACAGTCTGAGGCTGGCTAAGATGAGACGAGCAATTCGGTGAAAGTCCTCACAAAAGTGTGACCAGAGCACAGGAGACGCTGCCCTTCCCGTGCTAGAGAAGAAGTCAGGGGACGCGGGCCCCCCTTCGGTCAGGCGGCCCTGCCTGCTCGTCTGCAGCTGCTGGACCAGAGGCGCCAGGTCCCCGCGCAGCTGACCGCGGGGGCGTTCACATCTGTCCCCTCCTCCTGTGGTTGTGTGTGTTTGGTCAGCCTCAGGCCGTCCTCATGAAACTTCACACGCACTTGTCACCAAGCTTTTGCAAGAGGCCTTGGAGTTCTTTCTTTAGAATTCGGAGCAAAGATAACCTCAGAACATCAAACCGAGATTCCCAGATGGTTACGATACCGTAACATCTCACCATAACGTGATAGGTGGGAACAGGCAAACAAAAAATCAGATGATACTGGAATCGCCTTATTAGCAGGGCGCTGACCTGACCTGGGCGAGCCTGCGAAGGGGCCCGACTGCTCTTTGGCACCACCTGGTGGTGGGTGTCTGCTCAGGCTGATCGTCTCCGGGCTGATGGGGTCCTGTGTCGGCAGGGATTCCATCACAGCCTAGCCGTGTCGTGGCGGGGAGAAAGAATATTAGGGGACATGGGACCTGCCCTCTGACTCCAGGGTACTTCGGTGAGCCACCTGCCATGTCCGTGCGTGGTCCCTCCCTCATCCGGGGTCCCTACCCAGAAAGTAGGAATTTCGGCCACCTCTTTGGAGAAGGCGGTGAGCCTGCCAGGGGGGGCCAAATGCCAGATGTGGGCTTGTTTCCGTGGCGTTTGCTGTTTACAGAAACAGGCCTGTTACCCACCGTGATTCTCGTTTTGCTTTTCCCTTTTGGGCAACTGTAACTCATTATGAGGAAGGCGTTAAAATATGGTAATTTCCTTTGAAGTCATGCTCTAACTAAAGTGTGGATCTGTCCAATGTAATCATTCCTTTTGTGACTCACATGTCAAGAAACCCATGGCATTTGGTGAGCCGGTCAGGGAAGAAAACCTGATGAGCGCCTTCCCCTCTTCAGGAGATGCGTCATTCGTGTGGCTGGCCGAGCCATACTCAGAAACTGCGGCCCCCCTGCGCTGGGGACAGGTGCACCCACGTGGTGAATTCTAAGATCCAGAAGTCCTGTGGAAGTTGAGAGGAATCCCCTCACTGTTCCTGAGAAGGCAGATGTGCTTAAATTCCTCAATAAACATTTTGGCATCTCCTTCCCCATTGTGACCCCCGCTGTCTTCTGCAACAAGGACAGGCCCCTACAAGTAGCTGCCGAGGTTTTCCGTGACCAGGTCACTAGACGTCTCAGGTCTTAGTTCACCGCGCTCCCCGCTTCTCCAGGCCTGAAGGGATCGCCCCACCCCTTAAGGCCCAGGTGAGGACCCGCCCCAGAGCACATGTAAGCCTCCACTCTGCCAGCCCCAGTGGTCACGTCCATCAGTGCCCTGGGCCTGAGTGCTTCCTTCTACAAACTGTTCACTCGCCTGTCGACCTTGTGTGCCCAAGAAGACTAAGTTAGTTGAAAGCCGTCCCATGCTTCCATTTATTTCTTCTTAATCATACGCCATCCTACTGTCCATAGGCCACGTGTGTCCATTCATGCTCGGAACATACTTACGATGGATCCAGTTGCCAGCTATTTCATAAAAATCCAAAGATGTGGGGCTTCAGCATGATTAATGACTTATAGACGGAGATATTAAATAGTTCTAATAGCTGTTGCTCAGATGTTCAGCTATTATATTTGACTATATGTTTTAAGTAGAGCTTAAAAAAAAAGAATAAGTTGTATCAGAACTATGTCATTTACAAATAGTATTTCCCAGAATGAAAATAGCAGCTCTTTCTCTTCCATCTTTGACTGTCAAAAGAGCTTCAGGTCGGTCTTCGCTGGGTAGCCGTGAACAGGAAGGAAGAAGATCAGGGTGTGAGCTTCCTCCGTTTCTTTCTGGACTCTGCTTCTCCAGCCTGTCTTCACCTCCCTCCAATCCCTTCTAATTGTGCAAAATACAAGGAGCTTCAGGTCCCAGGCACTTGAGCTGATAGGCTTGCTTCTCCATTTTCTCTGTAATTTTACAAGTATGGCAACGTGTGTCCCAAACTGAAGTTTTAGACCCAGGTACCCTTTAGGATGTATTGGCAAAACTGATTTACATTCAGCTGAACGTACATTTAAGTATTATAAGCATTTTCCTAGTGAATTCATTGAGCTATTATGTATAGTAATGTCTGTACGTAAAAGAGAAGGCATCATTCTGGGCCTTCTAACACCCCTATTTGGGGTTTTGTTTTCGTTTGGTTTTTGCCTTTATAGCATTTATCCATTGCTAATAAAGTGTGTAAGGTGTAGAACAGAAAAGAAGCAAAAGGCGTCGTCCAAATCCCTTTTGGAAAGACATTTTAAAAAATCAGGATCAGAAAGGATTTTATTTATTTATTTATTTATTTATTGAGCTGCACATGTGTGCACGTGTGTGTGTGTATGTGTGTGTATGAATCGAAAGAGCAGCCGAATGACTTAAGGAATCCTTGTTTCCCTTCTTCCTTGTTGACCTGGACTCTATATGCTATTCCACTCACTTCCTCATCTTACTAGCATTATGGACTGGTCAGAAGTCACAGCCACCCTGTGAAATCTGTTTGTCATGCCTTGTTATTTCCAGAAAAATGCACCGTATGTTTGTGACAAGTGAAAACGATCAGTTTCTTGTCTTTGAGGCGATTTCCTTTTTTTAAAAATGAGGACAGTTCTTCTTGTAATTCCATCACATTCCATCCGTAATGCACTGAGGATGTGGTGCAGCCTCAGAGGCATGGATGACGAAATTCCACATGCATCAGACTCAGGCCTTTAGACCTCAGCGGTCAGACAGAGTCCTCCAGTCAGAGGGCACTGAGGAAGGGCATCTCTGGCCTCCAGGCAGGAATCTCATCCCGAGGATTTGCCGTCATTTGCTGGAATACTTCCAGTGGTGGGGAACTTATCACCTCCCAGGGCTGCCTGTTTTGTGGAAAGCTTTCATTTTCAGATAGTTTTATTCCTCATGTTAAGCCAAACTCTGCCTGTCTTGTCACTTTTGCCCTGGTGGTGTCATTTGCAGCTACTCGGAATGAACCCGAACCCTTTCCTGGGTGAGGTCCCTTCAGCTATTTGAGGACGGCAGTGTGTCCTCATAGCCTCTCTCCTGCCAACCACTGACGGCTCAGTGACCTCTCGTACCCCGGGCAAGCTCCGGGTTCCCGTAGACGGTCCTCGGCACGCGTCACACGGTGCATTCGGGCTCCTGGGTGGCCTGTCCTGTCTCAGCCCCCAGAGCTGATGGAGGTCAGTCATCTCGCAGTGGCGGCTCTCGCTGCTCCCAGGAGCCTGCACTTGCAGACGTGCTGTGTGCGGGGTTCGTTCCGTCTTCGCGGCCTCCTGGGGCGCATCCTTCCTGGGGAGGCTGACCGGCCTGCTCTCGTTGCAGGCTACCTGAACGTGCTCTCCAACAGCCGCTGGCGGGAGCGCTGGTGCCGCGTCAAGGAAAATAAGCTCATCCTCCACAAGGACAGGGCCGACCTGAAGACCCACATCGTCTCCATCCCGCTCCGCGGCTGCGAGGTCATCCCGGGGCTGGACTCCAAACACCCCCTGACGTTCCGGCTACTTCGCAACGGCCAGGAGGTGGCCGTGTTGGAGGTGGGAGCCACGGGGCATTTGCTCGCGGTGGTTTGCCTTCTAGGGTCCGGCCTGGACGCCCCGTCAACTCCTCACACCTGGCTGATGGCAGCTTTGGTTCTGTCCCGTCCCACGTGTCCTGCTTTTCTTCTCCGAGGGGCCCCAGCCGTGTGGACGGCACAGCCAGTTCTCTGCACGGTGTCCACGGTAGACTGCCTGCCAGGTCACCTCCTTGTCTGATACCCTCTCTGTTCGTGTTTGCGTGGAAGTTCAGTACACAATTCCAGGCAGTAGATTGCTTTCTAAGAGTGGCCACAAAACAACTTGTTTTAAAATTTCCAGTAAAACTTCTCCCCTAACCGTGGTCTGCCTCTGAATTGGTGGCATTTCCTTCAAGCTGTCCTTTGGAATGTTCTGGGCTTCTTCACAGATGGAGCAGGTGTTTTCTGACTACCAGTTGCCTATCGACAGTGGCCAGAGAGCCAGATTACAAAAGAACAAAAAGAACACCTTTGGTTTTTAAGAACCATTGGCTTTGCATGCATTTTATCGTTTGGCTGCTTTTTCAGACCTCCTTATTCACGAAAGCAGAGAAAGGCAATTAAAACTAATTTCTTAGCTACACACTTAAAACTTTCGTTTTTGAAATTTAAAATTTTTTGTTTATCATCTATTATTAATTTATTTCTACCCAATATTAATTCAGACCTTTTTTCCTTTGTCTTTTTTTTTTTCACTTAGCATTATCATGATTAAGATACAAAGACACACACATGTATATCCATGCATACACAAATATCAGAGTGTAGAATTTCCGGAGTACATGTAAGTATATTTATGCTATACAGTTGATAGAAATGAGGATGTTTTGGGTTTGGTGGCATTGCTGATGTGTGTTCTAAATTAATCAGATGCAGAGCGTAATCTAAATGACTGCAGTGTTACTGACCAGTGAAGGAAAGGGCATGGGCTTATGACCAAGATCAGAGGGGCCCCATTAGCCAACCTGGAAGGTCTTGGTAGGAGTTAGGAGTTAGTTTCAGAGACTGCTTTTTTTTGATGGGGACAAAAAAGAGATTAAGAACATAGTTCTTTCTCACACACAGCTCCTTGCCCGATGGTTTGGATGGTTTGAGATAACAGGTCGAAGGACCGAGCCTGCCCTAGTGGCTGACTTCCCAGAAGGGAGGCCAGGCCTGACTGGAATCAGGGTATCTGGGCCCCAGTCCTAGTTCTGTTGCAGACTTTGATCACAACCCAATCTGTTTTTCTCTCTCGGCTTCTTTATTTGTCTGTAAAACAGAGCATTGGGCTAGAGTCGGTGTGCTTTGTAAGCATTTATGAGGGCTGAAAGCTATAGGGTGGATGAGAGAGGAAAAAAAGCCAAAAACGTAAATGAGGAAACTGTACTCTTGATGCAAACAGCTCAGGTGTCACGTGAGAGCTCTGGCAGCAGATCTGAGAGAGGCTGCGAGGACAGGAAGACACACGCTGTGGGTTGGCACACGCTAGATTCGGGGGTGAAAAGTGAGACGTTGGCCTGGACACCGGGTGGTGACGGGAGCCCCCGTGGGGAGGGGCAGGGGCAGGGCGGAGCTGGGTGAGAAGGACCCTGTCCTGTCTTTGCTCCCAGCCCTGTAGGTGCAGCCTCATGTCCCCCAAAAATGGTGGTTGTGTTTCACTGCCTTTCCCTATTCCAGTTATTGAATCAAATGCGCACACACACACACACACACACACACACACACACGTAACCACACTCAGCGTTCCAACATAAGCAAAGAGTTTGCCTGAATCAGTTAGGAAATGCAGTGATCCGACCAGTAAAGTTGTATTCTGTACTTTTTCTAAGACCGTTTTATCTTAACTTTTGAGATAATTTCAGAATTACAGAAAAGTTGTGAAACTAGTACAAATAATTCCATATACCCTTCACCCATATTCCCCCAATACTAACATTTTACCATGTTTGATATCTCTTGCATGGTCTTTTCCCCTCTCTCTCCCTCTCTCTCTTTCTCTCTCTCTGTCTGTGTGTAAATTTTTTCAGAACCTTTTACAGACGTGTTGCCCCTTTATCCCTAAACACTTCAGTGTGAATTTGCTCAAAATGAGGGTATTTCTTTACTAAAACCACTGTATAATTATCAAAATCAGGAAATTCACACTCATGCAATACAATTATCTGACTTACAGATTTTAATCAGATTTTCCCAGTTATCCCAATAATGTCCCTTGTCAGCAGAAGGAAACCCCAGGTGGTGTGTTTCATTCAGCTGCAGTCTCTTTGGCTTTCTCCGTCTGGTTTCATGACATTGATACTTGGGACGGGTACAGGCCATTACTGTGTAGACGGTCCCTCAGTTTGGGCATATCTGCCATTTTTCCTTGAAATTCGAATCTGGGGTAGGCATGCTTGGTAGGGGCACGTGGAAGCAGTGGTGTGTTTGTCACTGCATCACTTAAGCAGGTACGCCCGTCAGTTTGTCCCACGACTGTTGACGTTAACTTTGATCTCGCAGGTGGGATGTCTGCACGGCTTCCCCACTGCAAAGTTACTGTGTTTCCCGTTTGTCTTTAATAAGCTTCATGCGGGAAGATCCTTTGAGACTCCTTCAATATCCTGTCACTCACAATTTCACCCACTAATTCTTAGCGTCCATGAATGACTCTTCCCTGATACAAGAGTTATTAAAATGACAGCTGCTAAATGGGGACTTTCTAATTCCATTATTCCTTCCATTATTCCTTATTAGTTAGTATCTACTTTAAGGAAGATTTCCCTTTCTCTCAATTAATTATTCATTCATTTATATATATATATGTATATCAGCAGGGGTTCATAGGTTATTGTTTTAATCAGTGATTATAATCCTTTATTGTCATGATTTATCCTGGTCAAATGAACAGAGTTGGTCAGCAGAAAGCCCTTTGAGCCATGTGGCCTTTGCTATGTCCCTGTAATAAAGGGACACAGTCCGTGGTCCCCTTCATTCTTTGAGCTCTTTCCTCATGTTATGATGCAACAAGATGTTCCAGGCTCATCTTGTACTTTTCTCTGCCCCAGGCCTCTTGGAATCAGCCATGTTCCGAAGAGCTCTTAGTGAACAACTCCTAGTGGATAATGGTATTTAGAAACCAGGATCTGGGTAGAAGGTGTGCTGAGAGCTACTGGGGTGTCATTGCGCCTAGGCCTTTTCAGTAGTCATAGGAAATTGTGTGTATGTGTATGTTTGTATATACATATATTCAGGCATGTTTCTATGTTATACATTTTACACACACGTATATGCATATATACATGTATACACCTGCATGTATACCTATTTATATACTAAAAGCCACAAGATCGTAACTAATACTTCTAATTTTAGTCCAACACCACAGAGTTATTATTTTTTAAAAGTCTACGAGGAAATTTCTTAAACAATGAAGAAAGCAGTTAACAGTGTAATAGTATCAACCACATCTTAGATATTATGTTAACATACTTTTAAAAATGCTTAGATGAAATAGTTATAGATAGATGGATATAGATTCAGTCGTAGATACATTCTTAACATAGATTTCGTTTGGGGGAGGACAAAAGACCAGTGAAGAGAACATATTTGTGATTTTTTTATTATCCAAGCACTCAAATCAATTCATTTCAATTTAGCAAACATTGATTACATTCTTACTCTCCGTAAGGTATGTAATTGGAATCCATTCACTTTGTCCATGGCCGCATATGATACTGTTGCTTGTACAGTATCAGTAGCCAATTCTGTCAGCACACAAAAAACAACTGCTTCCTTGTCAATGGCTCTTCCTCCCGAGAGCTTTTTGTGCCTGCCATGGGGTATATATGATTGCTTGTATTCTGATCAGTGTTCAACTCATCAAGGTTATAATGATGAAACCCAGTTTTCTTTAAGTCTTGAAGCTAAACTTACAGATCTTTCTTTATATAAAAAAGTTGTAATTTTTGCAAAAAGCTAAATATTCTTTTTTCTTTGACATTCAGTTAACTCACACATTTGATAGCTCAATTTCCCCTAAACTTTGACTTACATAGTTGATTAGCCAATAGTATTTAGACATTTGAAATACCATTACGAATGTAATGTAATTAATTTTCTAAATCACATAAGAAGGACGGCTTAAAATTTTAATGAACCAAATCTTAAAGATATATTTCAGACTTGCAAATTAGGCAGATGACATCCGGGAAGCATTTCAAACATCTTAAAAAATAGCATGCACAAAGCAGCCCAACGATTATAAATATTACACCTATATAAACACAACTAATATGAAAGTGAAAGTAGGTTAATTTTCTGTACCATCTAATCGGGGAAATAAAATTGCCATTTCAGGCCCATTTAGGAGACCACAGCAAGGGCTACTGGCCACCAGAGTTGGTGACCTACAGGGGCCGTGGCCTGATGTGGTTTCCAGGTTAAGGAGCTGTGGTTGGAGGGGCTCCTGCTCCCCAGATTTTGTTGCCAAATTAAGGAGCCTTTCTAAACAGCTTCTTTTAGCTGAGATTTAAATAATCCCATTAATTTCCATGTCTTCCACCCTAGTGCCTTTCCCCAAAATAATTGGGAGGCATCTTAGGACCTTGGGTTTTTATTTCCTTGGGAATAACCGTTGTGCAGCTTCCTCATTAAGGCTTGGAGTGAACGCGGTGTTAATCCCGTGGCTCAGGCAGTGGCTGCCTCCTTGTTGTCGTCTACATCCTCAGGTGCTTCTTGTTCCACCGCCTTTCCTGTTAGGTTGTCTCTTTTTTGACATTTTAATGAAAATGTTAAAGCTCTTTACTGTTACTTAAGTAAAATGCACTTCTCCCCCCTTCACCTCAACAGGCATCTTCTTCTGAAGACATGGGCAGGTGGATTGGGATTTTGCTGGCTGAGACGGGGTCCTCCACAGACCCTGGGGCCCTGCACTACGACTACATAGACGTGGAGATGTCGGCGAATGTCATTCAGACGGCCAAGCAGACCTTCTGGTAAGATCCACTGCCGTGCGAAACGGCACTGAAATTGAACAACTTTATTTTTTCCCTAATTTTCTTTTCCTTTTATGTACGTGTATAGCCTTCAAGGGGGGGGGGGGGAACAGCTGAAGACTCTCCTTTTTGTACAATATTAACCCAAATTTTGCTGAAATGTTTGTCATTTCAACCATCTGTGTTTTCTATTAGGACAGGGGTTGGCAAACTTTTTCTGCGAAAGGCAAGATAGTAATATTTTTGGCTTGGTGGACCCAATGTTCCCTGTTAAAACTACTCAGCTCTGCCACGGCAGTCACATACGTAAATGAATGGACATGGCTGTGTGCCAATAAAACTTTATTTGCAGACACAGGCAGTGGGCCAGATTTGACCCATGGGCTGTAGTTTGCTGACCCCTGTATTAGGGGAACAGTTCTATAAAGCATAAATAATTTGACATATTGGTGTAGTGACGACTGAGTTTTCAAAGCCATCAATCATATACTTTTAAAACTTAAATGTGATTTTTTTTTTAAAAAGTGCTGTTATGTACAAAAACATTCTTTTAAACCATGAATATTTCCTTAACATAATGATGGCAAAGAAAATTATAGCAGCAGTTCTCAAAGTATGGTCCACAGACCCCTGGGGGTATTCAAGACCCTTTCAGGCAGTCCCAAAGATCAAAACTATTCTCATAATAATGCTAAGAAATTATTTTTCTTCTTCGCTGTAGTGACATTTGCATCGATGGTGCAAAAGCAACAGCAGGGTGTGGGGGGGTAGATTGGCAGGTGTTAGGACCATCAGTGGTCACTCCGCACTGTGCTGTGACCGTTGCATTGCCACTGCCACTCGCTTGTAGCAAAAGGAAATGCTGTGTTCACTTAAGATGTCCGTGATGGGGACTTCCCTGGCGGTCCGGTGGTTAAGACTCCACGCTTTCACTGCACGGGGTACGGGTTTGATCCCTGGCCAGGAAACTAAGATCCCGCAAGCCGTGCAGCGCGGCCAGAAGGAAAAAAAAAAAAAAAAAAGATGTCTGTGATGAAGCAGTACAATTATTACTTTTTCTGTGAAGGGCCAGATAGTAGATATTTTTATTAAATCTCTTGAGTACGTGTCTTTTTAACATGTACATAGTGGGCAGGACACACAAAGCACTTACATTGACTGGACTGTCATGTTGTCTTGAGGAAATGCTCTTGTAAGACTGAGTTGCTAACTCAACTAGCTGCTCCCTAATCCCACCACCATTTTTTTCACTTTTACTTGAAAGAACAATTAACAGGTGAACTGTGGTTATTCAGACGTAGGTATTTGCAGACACTTTTTCAGAAATGAACCGAGTGAGCCTCTCACCTCGAGGTTGGCAGTGTTTGTTGCCTGCAATGGAGTTGAGCTTGCACTCAGAAATGAGAATTTGGGGAGATTTGTATCTGCCACTGTGAGCTAACAGCTTCCCAGTACTCAGACTTTTCTGATAAGATTGGTGGTGATATTGAGTGTGGTTTTTTTGATATAGTATAGTGAAGTGTGTGCATTTGACAGGTACGCATAAGTCATGCACAGGTAAAAGGTCCATCTCACGAGCAAGAGAAACTAATGGGTTTTCATGTAAAAGAGGACTAAAAGTTCATTGATACAGTTTGAGGTTCTACATGGCAATTAATCATTAAGAAATTACCACTTGTCGAGTTTTGGTGTAGCATCAAAGAATATCTACCGTGACCTGGAAAAGCTATTAAAATACACCTCACTTTTACAACTGGATATCTGCGGGAGGCTAGATTTTCTTCATGTGCTTCAACCAAAACAACTTGTTGCAACCAGTTGAATGTTGAAGCACGTGTGAGAATCCAGCTGTCTTCTCTTAAGCCAAACATTGAATAGATTTACAAACATGTATAACTACCACTTTTCTCACTCACTTTTTTTTATTTTGGAAAATATAGTTCATTTTTATAGAAGTATGTTTAAATATGGTGGATTTATTCCCATTATTTTTAAATGAATAAAAATGAATACATTTCTGAGTTTCAATTTCAAATACAGTCAACACTGATCGCAAACACCCACATAAACCAAAGCTCTTTGGGAGTCTTCAGTAACTTCGAAGGATGTAAAGACTAAAACACTTGAGGATTGCTGGTTTGTAGGAACGGATCTGTGAAATTAAGAAGTGTCTGGTTCCTATTTCATGCTGTCCACTGTCTAAAGCAGGGGTTGGTCATACTTTTCTGTGAAGGGCAAGATGGTGAACATCTTCAGCTTTGCAGACCACATGTTCCCCACTGTGACGACTCCTCTCTGTCGCCACGTTCAGCTCCGCGTGGCCGGGCAAAAGCAGCAGGACAGTCCTGAAACCAGCAGACGTGGCCATGCTCGGCAGGAGTTTGCTGATTCTTGGTGTAAAGTGGTGCCCGTGGGATTGCGAGGGGACACACTGGGCCAGGAGGAAGGAAATCGGGTTCTGGTCCTGCTGCAGTAGTTACTAAATGGAAAGTCTGGGCAAGTCATTCCTAACCTGTTAGTGTTCCAACTTCCTTGTGTAGAAAACAGAGAGTTTAGGCGACATGATGTCTGAAACGTCTAGCTCCCATAGCTCTGATCTCTTGATGCCCACTTCTGTTTCCCTCATCTTTAGAGAGTCTGGATTGGGGCCGAGGAGAGGCAGATTGAAACAGAGCAGGTGATGGAGTTTCATAATCAACAGGTGATGATAAACATTCTATCAACTTCCTACCCTTTGAGTAGGAAGAAGATAAACTCAAATGTTTACGCTGTTATTTGCCTGTTTAATGAGAACAGCGCCATCTAGTTTTTCCACCCAAGTGGTGTTTATGGGAGATTGGAGCATTCTTCCTTTGTATCTTGAATGGGGTTGTAGAATGAATGTTTATTTAATGATTGCCTGGGACATTCTGGGGCTGAGTAAAATGAAGATAACGTTTGCCCATATTAGGAGTCAAGCCACCATGTTACACCCAATTAAGGTAAATAGCCTTGACAAAATGAATTAATCTTGTACAACTTAGCCGGGAAATCTCCAGTAATGCTGGAGGATTTCTGAAGTACAAACTACTTATTCTCACTACTGTTCTTTTGTGTGAAAACCAGGGTGACATAGTCAAGTGCTGACTGTTCATCCTCGTTATTTTTTCCGTAATAACATTCTATCTAATCAGCAAGGTGTAGGTAAATTACAATGAAACTCCTAATCGTGCAGTAAATAAAGCACATTTAAAGTAGCTTTTTAAGAAATGTAATATCCTTAAGTCCAGTTTTGCAAAATCTACACACCTAGAGTGACATAAAAGAAAGGAGCTTATGGTTGTTAACCGTACTATTTTGGACCTTATTAGTTTCCAAAAAGCCTCTCCTAAGTCCATATGTAACTTCAGCAATAATAAGCAAACTGATAACCACATTAAAGGGAAACCCTGACTAAAAATGTTTCCCCTAGAACACAAATGAGTGTGGAATATTCACCTAAACCAAATGTGGGAAGGTCACATTTTCGAAAAAGGAATGTAGATTGCATTTCTGAAAACTGATTTATTAAAAATATGCATGTAATGCGTTTGTGGCTGCAGGAGTCTTTGCTACCCCATTAAAACCTTTATAAGAAAAACCTTTATAGGAGACGTCACTTAGCAATAAAGTTTATTTTTATTTATTAGTTTTCTGCCAAACCTTCTGTAAAAATTGAGAGAAGAGATTTAACAAGGAAACAGCGTTCAAAATATAAAATATGGTAGCTTGCCAATGTGATAAATAATCTGAGGTTAAATTAATTTTTGCCTTTATGTAAATTGGCAGCCAGTTAATGAATCTTCTCAGGGTTATTAGTGGAATTTTTTGTACATTGGATTATGTCTGAGGGAGAAAGGTCAATGGTGTATTTTGGGAAGAGGACAGTAAAAGAAATAATAGTCATGTAAAGTCTCCCAGAAAAAGTGGTTTATTTAAGAGTACTAATAATAGTAAACATTTGAAACATACTTTCCTGTGGCCTATTTTTAAATGAGATGTATATAGATGATATGATACAGGGCAAATGTTCTGAAATTTTCTTCTGGAACTCTTTTCAAGTCATGCTGGGTTGGAGCCCCATAAGAAAGCTGTGACAACATTGATGGTGATAAAAGTGGTAGATCAGTGTGGACACAGAGAGGGGAGCAGGCAAACGGACAGGAAGCTTTCACCTTGAGTCACCCTCTCATCTGAATCCCTGGGAGGTTTTATTCTAAAATATATTTCCTGAAAACATGAATGAATCTTGAAGGTATTAACGCTAAGTGAAATAAGCCAGACACAAGGGGACACATACTGGATGATCCACTTAGGCGAGGTACCAGAGTAGGCAAATCCATAGAGGCAGGAAGTGGGGTGCTGGGTGCTGGGTGCCAGCGCTGGCGGTGGGGGAGACAACGTTTCAGCTTTTTGGGAAGATGGCAAGTTTTGGAGATGGGTGGTGGTGATGGCTGTACAACAGTGTGAATGTACTTAGCGCCCCAGACCTGTACACTTAAAAGTGGTTAAGATGGTAGGGACTTCCGTGGTGGTCCAGTGGCTAAGACTCTGCTCTCCCAATGCGGGGCGCCGGGGTTCGATCCCTGGTCGGGGAACTAGATCCCATGTGCCGCAACTAAGACCCGGTGCAGCCAGATAAATAAATAAATAAATAAATAAATATTTAAAGAAACGTTAAGATGGTGACATTCCTGTCATGTATGTTTGACCTATACTTTTTTTTTTTTTCTGTCTTATGTTTTTGGTTTAATGAGTGGCATATGGTCTCTTATCTCATTTCCACTTTCCTATTTGGCTAAACATCCTATTGTAGGAAAAGTGCCAGGCCAGAAGGTGAGGGGCCTCTTACTCGGTCTTGGATCCACTCGCTGTTTCGGGCCCAGAGACTTGTTCTGGGGGCCCAGGTCCCTCTCTGTGAGACGAGGGGCAGCCTAGCTGGTGGCCGAGGTCTCTTCCAGCTGGGACAGGACATCCTGTGTGTCTGTGACCTCCCCTTACGTTCCGTGGGTCAGAAGCAGCCTGCTGGTGTCCATTCCAAGTGAGTGAGCCTCTGTTCTGCCCCCTCATGGTCCACGCTCCTTCCTGGCATCTGTGTCCCAGTGTGAGTGCCAGGCTGGGCGCCAGAAACCAGAGACACAGATCAGGCAGGAGACAGTCCCTGGGCAGGGGGTCCGTCTGCCAGGACGTGGCACAGATCCGGGTATCAGTGCCCACGGGCAGTGGAGCGTCCTGGGACCACAGGCATGGGGAGGGCGTGGTCATCCCATGTCCTGCCTCTCACATGACCAAACCCTCACCCCCAAAATACCCTCAAACGGGATGTTTAAACCAGAAAACTTCCAATATGTATCTAAAAACAAGGAGAATCTTTCTTTCTTGTATTCTTTCTTTTCTATACGTTTTCTTTTCCTAAATATATGTTAATATATTTTAAGTATAGAATAATGATATACATTTTTGTATCAGAAAAAAGCAAGAAGAGTTATTTTGTAAATTAAAGAGAATACCGTGTCCAGGGTGGGACTCGCCGTGTGTGCTGTGTTGTCCCAGCAGAGGGACACCTGAGCCGCCTTCCTGCAGCCAGGGCTGGGTGAGTGGAAACTGCAGCTTGAGCCGGGGGTGGGGCTGACCCTTCACAGCCCCTTCCTCTCACCCTCTTCAAAACCAGAAATCCCAGTGTCGTTTTGTTGCAAGACCTCTTGTCAGAGAGGCAGTTCTCACCTCCCCTCTTACTGCCCTCACTTTTTCTCATTTGCTCTCTTTTTTATTCATCTAGTTACCATAGAAATGTAAGATCCCAAGAAGAAGCAAAATTGGAAAAAAAAAAAAAAAACTATTTTTTTCATTTCAGGCTGTTTTAGTTTTCCCAGTTAGGAGAAAGATGTTATCTAGATGTTGAGGTTTTTCGCTTATAACATCATGAGCAAACCATTCACGCATTCCTTCCTTCATTCATTCCCGTGTTCATTCATTCGTGCAGCTCGTACTTGCCAAGCACCTTTTGTGTGCTGGATGAACAGAATTGGCAAAGGCCGTGTCCTCCTGAAGCTCATGTTCCGGTGAGGAAAGCCAGACAGCAGACACACGATTGTGCAACACGTTAGGTGGTGATTAGTGGTAGGAAGGAGTACAGGGGACAGGACAGGGACGCAGAGGTGGGAGGTTGTGGTGACCGGGAAGTTCCCACCGAGACTGAAAGAAGGAGGGGTCTCAGAGAAGCGCTGTGGGCAGAGGGGGTGCCCTTGGCCAGCGAGCGAGAGCTACCAGGAGCCTGGGGTGAAGGCAGCGGACACGGCGCTCGGAGCCTCGCAGGCCATGCAGCACTGGATTTTTCTCGGAGCCACCGGGGCTTTGAGCAGAGCCGTGACACGCGGGACGGAGGTGGCCACTGTCAGAGGCTCCCAGAAGTTCAGGGCCGTGCAGGGCAGAGGGGGAGGTGGGTAGTGACGCTGAACGAACACTGAGAACTCAAGAAATGCTGTGGGACAGACGTTCTAAAACGCTTACAGAACAGGTCCGTGGACTTTTCCTGAAAAAAGCCAGAGAGCAAATATTGATACTTCAGTTTTGCAGGCCAGATGGTCTCTGCCTTTGAGAATTAACAAGCTCATGAAAGAGGCATGTGAAAATAAAAGCAGCCACAGACGATTCGTCAACGAAGAGTCCAGGTAAAGAAAGGTGTTCCAGTAAAGCTTTGGTGACAGAAACAGGCTGCTAATACAAATGGTGGTTATTTGCTGAGTGCCGGGTGTTTGCGGGCCTTGCTCGGGGAGCCCGGCCGGGTCATCATGGGTCTGGGCCGCAGTCCTCCGGGCGGGTGGTGTCCTGTCCTGCAGGTGAGGAGTCTGGCCCGTGGCTGTAGGAACACCCGACTCTGCCTGGGTCCTGTGCTAACACTTCTGTACCCTGCGGCCTCAGACAGAGCCCGAACATCCATCAGAGCTCCTGGAAGCCTTGGTGATCAATTGGAGGGTTGTAACTCGTTTCCTCTCTTTCAGTTTCATGAACAGGCGCGTTCTGTCCACTAACCCGTATGTAGGGGGCACCGCCAACGGCTACGCACACCCCAGCGGGACGGCGCTGCACTACGACGACGTCCCCTGCATCAGCGGCTCGGTGAGTGCGCCGCGTGCAGAACGAGGTCAGCTGTGCGGGAAGGCGGGGGTCTGCGGATCTCTGTGACTTACACCCCTGCTTTCTGTCCAAACGAGAGAAAGCTTTCTTACGCTCTGAGGCAAGATGAAAACTCCACCCCATCTCTCTCCTTTTTGACACCCTGTTCATCTTAATCCGCATCCGAACACGCAGGTAATCGGACACCAGTAGACAGTTTGTCATTCCTGTCAGTGCCATTAAACACCGTCAGAAATCACCATCAGAAAGGAGACGCCGCAGAGTAACGACCGTACTGCCAGCTCCAGACAGGGTCCCGCATCCTCCGGGTGGGATGCGCTTGTAGCTGGGGCCCCCATCTGGTGGAGAAGGAGGGGAGCGGGAAGGAGGAGCCAGCCCGCCTGGCAGGGTGCGTTCAAGCGCAGATTAACGTGAAAGGGGCTCACGTTAGGACGTGGGTGTCGGGGCGCGGGCCCACATTGAAATCCCGTCCCAGCTGCAAAGCCCATGGGATGGCGTCCCCTCTGAGTCCGGAGTGGTCTGGGGTGGCTGGGGCATGGGTCCTGTCCCACAGCAAGAACACGTTAGGCCCTGTCGGTCCCCTCCTTGCCCCTCCCCGGTCCCACCACCACCTTCGCCTCGGGGTCTGCAGGGCTGGAGGGGCTCTGGTGCCCACTGTGGCCGTAGCCGTCCGCCCTGCAGAGAGTCTTGTGGAAGCCCACACTCGGGGAAAGCCCGTGGTGGCCCGACAGGAGCCGGTCCCAGTCCGGTCTCTGTGCCCCTGCGTCCTGGCCGCTGTGCCCTTTCCAAGGGGGCCCGGCTCTCAGCCTCTGCTTGCTGGTCTTGGTGGAACCTGCCCTCACCGTAGACCTGACTGCCACCTCATCCTCGTAGGACACTCTGAGCCTTGATCTCAGCGCAAGCTTTTTTGGAAAGATAAAACACGCAAACCTGTCTCTGAATCTTCCCGCCCGAAGGCCCCCTCGTGTACCTTTCCCCAGAGGGGTTTCTCCCCATGCACGTGGTTTAGAGAAACCATGGACCTACACAAACGCTGGTCTAGTTCCCCCATCCCTTCATTCCCGTTAATACTACACAGGTTCAGGCACCCCCAGGAAGGAGCTTTCTTTAGGTCACGCACAGCTTAAGCTGGTTTAGAAATGAAAAGCTGCCCTTCTCCAAGGCTCTGCACTTAGGAGTTGTTTCTGCGTATATATCGCTGGGCGGGCGACATAGGAGATTAAGACAGAACGTCCAGTGCCCAGTGTTTGTGGCTCACTTGCTTGTTAAGGGCTTCCTTGACGTTCAGGCCTCTCTTTAAACTGTTGTTCTTCTTGCTGGGCTCTGTGACCGAGCCCTTTGTTTTGCGAGAGCCTGAACTTCTCAGTTTTATAAGGTTCATACTTTTGAGCCAATACCTGACATTTTAGCAATGTTTCAACTTCAGTAATTCTTACCCATTCAACGTTCCCCCTGAGGCCTAGATGAAAGTGAATCTCAAAAAGGGTCTTCTGACAAGCACACACACACTTTTAATCTAGAAGTTCTCTGGAGTTTGTTTTCTAAGTCTTCCATGTGACTTAATCCTTCGGTATTTTAGGAAAATGATGGTCTGGTCTAGACCATTTTAATAACCCTGGACAAACATATGCGAGGTTGTCATTATGAAACTCACATCCACGTTTATCTACATGTACCAGTATTTTTAGGTTGTAGATGGGTCCCCGGCATCACAAAAATAGACACACTGAAGTGATTGCAAAGGAATGAAAAACACTCTTACTGTGAAATTTTAAACCTTTTCTATTTTTATAACAAAAGGCTGTAATTATATCCTGGCAGAAAGGAACTCTGCAAGAAGGATATAAAAATAGAGTCAGATAAGTATATGAATTAATATTTTCTCTTTTTTAAAAAAAATGAAAGCAATTCCTTTAAAACTTAAAAGAATCTGGCTGTGGTTGTAAGTTTGGGTTTTAATTTATACTTTAATGTCCATGTTCTAAAGTGGCTTGTAGCTATTTTAATCCTTTGTAAAAAGGTTTTCCACTAAAGTAATGCCATTCTGTCATTTATAGTTTGAAACATCCTATTTTCTATGATTATTCGATTTCTTTCTTTTAACAGCCTGTGTTTTTGGTTACTGCACTTTCTTCAGGCATAACCAAGTGTGGAACAGGGGTGGTGCTGACAGTCGCCCGTAGAACTTAAATCCCCGATGCCCACATAGCAGGCTTGGAAGGGTCCAGAGGTGTTCTGGCATCGAGCCCCTCATGCTATCCTGGAGTAGCCTGAGGTTCAGACCCCAAGCAGTGTGTAGTTATGAGCACAGCCCTAATCCAGCTCTGCCTCTTACAGCTGTGCGACCTCTCTGCCTCAGTTTCCCCCTACTTCATAAGATTCCTATGGGAATTATGTGAGTCGTTTTTACTGTGAAATAAGAAAAGGTGCTTTGGGGACTTCCCTGGTGGTCCAGTGGTTAAGAATCCGCCTTCCAATGCAGGGGATGCGGGTTTGATCCCTGGTCGGGGAACTAAGGTCCCACGTGCCACAGGGCAACTAAGCCCGCGTGCTGCAACTACTGAGCCCACATGTCACAACTAGAGAGCCCGTGTGCCGCAACTAGAGAGAAGCCTACGCGCCGCAATGAAGAGCCTGTGTGCCACAACTAAGACCCAACGAAGCCAAAAAAATAATAATAGTAATAAAATACAGATAATAATATCTGTCAGTATTTAAAAAAAAAAAGAGATAAAGTGCTTTGCTGGGATCTTAATGTGTTTTCTCAGTAGAATCAGAGCCCCTGGTCTCTGGACGGACCCCAGTCCAGCATCCCTTTCGTCACATCACATTGCTTCAGCTTTCTGGGTCAGGAGGACTTCCGAAATCCAGTTCTTTAAAGAAGTGTCAAATATATATATATATATATATATATATTTTTTTTTTTTTTTTTTTTTTTTTTTTTGCCTGCTTTAACAAACAAAACAAAAAAAATTATCGTTAGCCAATGGCCCTGGGAACGACTTAAGGAAAAAAGAATCCTTAAGTCCCCAAAGGTAGAAAAGTTCTTCTGAATCAGTCCACCTAGTTGAGTGTGTGTGTTTTACTGGGGGTACGTGCACGTGTTTTGGGGTGCTTGCTGATTACATCTCAATGTGCTTTGCTTCCTATGGCCGAGGCTCTAACGACACGCTGTGTGTGTTACAGTGGGGACCCGACGGTGGCTTTCCCGCTCCCCGTGGCCGAGGCCTGGGAGAAGAGGCGCTCTATGATAACGCGGTCCTGTACGATAACTTGCCGTCTCCGAAAATCTTTGCTCGCTACCCTCCTGCTGACAGGAAGGCCGCTAGGCCACCTCCTGACAAGCTGTCCTGTAACCACTACAAACACCCTGCCTCTTCCGGTCCGCCGTCCTCCCCGTCTGTCACTAACACCTCTTCTCTGGGGAGGGCATCTCTCGGGCTCAGCTCACAGGTACAGCACCTCCTTCTGTCTTCTAGAATCGCCTTAAGTCACGGCCCTCCCTCAGGGCTTTGCAGTGAGAGCTCCCGCCACCAGCTTGTGGTCAGTGAGCCCCATCAAGGGTTAAAGCGCAGTTTTTTCCCTCAACTAGAACGTAATCTGCAAATACACAGCGTTTGGCCACCCAGGAACGGATTAAATACAGTAAGTCCCCTACATATGAACCTTCAAGTTGTGAACTTTTCAAAGATGCGAACATGCCCCTGTATGCCAGCTGTTGTACTGGGCTACTGTACTTTTCAAGGTACTGTACTGTAAGATGAAAAATGTTTTCTTTATTTTTCGTGGGGTTTTTTTTGTGTTATTTGTGCGATTATAAACCTATTATATAAACCTATACAGGTATTACTAACCTATTATATAAACCTATACAAGTATTATAAACCTATTATAGTACAGTACTATATAGCCGATGGTGTTAGTTGCGTACGCAGGCTAACTTTACAAACAGATTGGACTTACGAACACGCTCTTGGAACAGAACTCATTCGTATGTAGGGGACTTACTGTACACCTAACTAGTTCATGGTTTAACGTTCTGTATTTCTTTGCCTGTGCCTGGCTCTCTTTCCATTCTTGGGAAGTTCCCCAGTGAATTTTGTGAATTACGGCAATTAAAGGCAAAGATGTTAAAGAGGGCAGGGACAGTGGGACAGTAAAAGTCTTCAGAAGATTTTTGAGCTGCAAGTTCCTTTCCTGTGTTTCCGTAACACGTAAGTGAGGAATGGTGGGCTTCACGTGGCAATTGCTTTTCAATCTTTAAACATTAAATAGGATTATTCCGAGACCTACAGTATTTTCCCATAATGTACTCCCTAAAAGTGTACTCCCTAAAACCAAATAGATAATAAGGATTTTGGATTATAATTGAATGGTCAGTAACCTTGATATTGAACTATTGTCCATCTCACACCTCGTATTTGGGCAAATGGTAACATTTCAGTGTAAATATAATTTTGTGTTTTCATGCATGTCAACCTAAGATTTTTTTATGCTTTGAGTAAAGATCTAAGCACCACATGGAAGAATATTCTACAAATGTAAAGCAGAGGGGCACATTTTTAATTTTTTTCTTTTCCTTCCATTTTTGGAGTAATCTTAAGAAAACGATGAATGCCAAGTAAGATTCTAGAATTTCAGAGAGTTATAGCAGTTCTTCGAAACCAATTCTTTTCATCAAACTCATGTGAGAAGATTTCTGTTTGTTTCTTATTTAAAACAACCGTTAGAGATTCTCATTCACTGAACTGAGGGGCCCAGGCCGATGTATGGTCAGACATGGGAGCCGTTGGCTTCTAGTTTTTTTGAGTATTTAGTAAAAAGTCTGGTAGGTCATGTGCTTCACCCACTAAGTGAATGTGTCTCTGGCGATGTATTTATCTGTCTTTTTATTGGTATTAGAGTCCCCTTGGGTAAAAATTATGGGACAAAATATACTATCTTGTACATTTGGATTGTCCCCAGATTAGTTTGGAATCAGTCATTCGATACGTGGTTCATGTATGTTTGTATTTTGTTCATTTTTATTTTAAGTAGGAAACACATTTGCAAGCCGTTTACCTTTAGCTTTTGTGTCCTCATTTCGCCGTTTGAATGGGGGACCTACTATTTAATGGAGAGAGCTCACACTCCCTACACACCTACCATATGTGTGCTGTAGGTGTGTGTGCTGTGTCAGTTAACCTTCTGAGGAACCGTGTGGGAGACATCAGTATGTTTATATTTTTAAACGAACACACGGAGGCTCAGAAAGCGTTAATGATGTGCTCAGCGTCTCCTATGACGGAGCGGGAATTTGAAGCTTCCAAAACCCAGGCCCACGACAGTAAGAAACGTGGTGCAGCAGAGGAGCTCGGGCTTGGACGTGTAGAGTCAGCCTTTGCCGTTCGGCTGGACTTACGACCCAACCAAGGTACACGTGCATCACTTAAGCAAAATGCAACACGGGTCGGCTTGCAGACATCAAAGAAGTTAGGGGTATGTTGAATTTTTTTTAAAAACCTGTGGTTAGTTAAAATTTAGTTCATACTGTTTCTATATTTTGCCTCTTTCGCTTCCTTCCTCAGACCCCGTCAGTGAATCAAAAGGTAGTTATTTATCCAATTAGGACATCAGTATAGAAACCCTGGAAGCTGAACTCTTAAGTGCATGGTCATGCTACTTCCCCGAAGAGCATTCCACCAAAATTAAAGCTGTTTATCTTTGGAAACACAGACTTTTAGTAATCTCAACCAAATGCTCTCAGATACCCACTGTCTGGGCCAGTGTCTTGATCGGCGTGTGTGAGCTCCTGGTGACACACCAGTCGAAATAGGTGACTTTTGGTGCGTTCCAGCTGAAGACATCCTAGTGTACCTCGTTTGCTTTGAACCTCGGTGCTAGAACCTTCTTAGCTGCTCTGGGGAAGTCACAGCAGTGCAGTGTTGGGAAAGCAGATTGGTTTTCTACTGCCCGCATTTTTGTCTGCCCATGCTACGTTCTACTTGAAGAACTAGGGACGGAAACAATTTACTGCAAAAACCCCAAAGTTTTTGTCTGTTTGGTTTTAATTCTCTCATTTGTTTATTTCAACAGTTGAAGGGTAAAAAGCCGCCCCCCGTGGCGTCCAACGGGGTTACGGGAAAAGGCAAGACTCTGAGCAGTCAGCAAAAAAAAGCTGATTCAGCGGCTGGCGTGAAGCGGGCGCCTTCAAGTAAGTTGATCCTTCGATTTCCCACGTTCTAGCTTCGGGTGCAGCGTGCAGAGTTGGGGCTGTCTAGCCGCCTTCCTCCCTCACCTGACCAGGTGGAGAATGCCAGGTTGGGGGGCCAGCTGGAGAGATGGCACCATTTGCATCTGCATCCTTCCCCGTTTGCTGGATTGAGGAATGGCCACGATTTTTAACCCAGCTTTTATTCTCTGACTGTTGCATATACAAGGAAAGACAAAGCTGGCTGAACTGTAGAATTGGCTACGCGTATTTCCGGGTGAGGCAGTTTGTGGATGCAGCTGGCAGTGCTGCTGTGAGCGGCCCTGGACCGGTGGGTGGGGACACCTCGGTTTGTGTCCTTGATCTGCTGAGTGAGGGAGTGACTTGGGTTGAGTCACATAGACTCTCTGAAGCCAGCCTCTGTGTGTTAGAGGTGTAGACAGGTGGCTGCTATGTTTTCTGTGGCTGAAATAATTGGGGTAACTCGTGTACCTCAGAGCACGGGAGACTATCAGGATCTGTAAGGACTTCTTGCCCCCGCTGTGCCTCCTAGCCTTCAACCAGCTGTGATTTCTCTCCTCCCGTGTCATTCTCCTGGCCGCTTGATCAGGGCGGTGCCGTAACCTACCCCACTGGGCAGATGTAGACATAAGCTCAGAGAGGTGGCGTGGTTACCCCGAGGTCCCACCGCTGGCAAATGACAGAACCAGCGTGAGGACCAAGCTTTCAGGTTCCAGACCTGGCAGGGGCTGGACCGGGCAGAGGAGCGGCGAGGAAGCGCGCTCAGCTTCCCCCCGCATCTGCAGATACATGACTCTAGGGGTACTGTTATCGCATGTGTTTGCATTTGCTTCAGCCCTGGCTGTGTTGGGTGGATTCCTCTTCAGCCAGCCAGCCCGGCCGTGTCTATTCATTCCGGCCCTCTGCTTGCTGCGGGGACTGCAAAGGTAAGACAGAGCAGAGGCCGGGTCCCCCACGCAGACGCAGGCTACGGGCCTCAGCACAGGCTCTTACCAGGCTCAGAAGCTCCTCAGCGGCTGTGGGCCTGTCGGGGACGGTTCCCAGGAGAGGAAGATGGGAGTTAGCCTCGAGCGCAAGGAAGTTTGATGTGAACACCTGGGAAGCAGTGTCGACACTTTCTGAACCTGGTTCAGCCGTAGCTGGTGGACCAGGCTCCCTCCAGGTAGTAACCCTACACCAGGTGACAGGTCACCTAACTGCTGAGCTCCCTGTGTGCAGCCGATTGGATTTCAGAGTCAGCACATGGGGCGGTGAGAGGTGGCTTTGTCCTTAGCCTCACGTGGACGGACGAGCCCACCATTGTTCCCCCGGGGCTCCTGCTTCTGCCCCGAGGAAGCGTGCGCTTTCTTTTTTTTTTAAACATCTTTATTGAAGTATAATTGCTCTACAATGGTGTGTTAGTTTCTGCTTTATAACAAAGTGAATCAGCTATACATATACACATATTCCCATATCTCCTCCCTCTTGCGTCTCCCTCCCTCCCACCCTCCCTATCCCACCCCTCTAGGTGGTCACAAAGCACCGAGCTGATCTCCCTGTGCTATGCGGCTGCTTCCCACTAGCTATCTGTTTTACATTTGGTAGTGTATATATGTCCATGCCACTCTCTCACTTTGTCACAGCTTACCCTTCCCCCTCGCCTTATCCTCAAGTCCATTCTCTAGTAGGTCTGTGTCTTTATTCCCGTCTTGCCCCTAAGTTCTTCATGACCTTTTTTTTTTTTTCCTTAGATTCCATATATATGTGTTAGCATACGGTATTTGTTTTTCTCTTTCTGACTTACTTCACTCTGTATGACAGACTCTAGGTCCATCCACCTCACTACAAATAACTCAATTTCATTTCTTTTTATGGCTGAGTAATATTCCATTGTATATATGTGCCACATCTTCTTTATCCATTCATCTGTTGATGGACACTTAGGTTGCTTCCATGTCCTGGCTATTGTAAATAGAGCTGCAATGAACAGTTTGGTACATGACTCTTTTTGAATTATGGTTTTCTCAGGGTATATGCCCAGTAGTGGGATTGCTGGGTCGTATGGTAGTTCTATTTTTAGTTTTTTAAAGAACCTCCATACTGTTCTCCATAGTGGCTGTATCAATTTCCATTCCCACCAACAGTGCAAGAGAGTTCCCTTTTCTCCACACCCTCTCCAGCATTTATTGTTTGTAGATTTTTTGATGATGGCCATTCTGACTGGTGTGAGGTGATATCTCATTGTAGTTTTGATTTGCATTTCTCTAATGATTAATGATGTTGAGCATTCTTTCATGTGTTTGTTGGCAATCTGTATATCTTCTTTGGAGAAATGTCTATTTAGGTCTTCTGCCCATTTTTGGATTGGGTTGTTTGTTTTTTTGATATTGAGCTGCATGGGCTGCTTGTAAATTTTGGAGATTAGTTCTTTGTCAGTTGCTTCATTTGCAAATATTTTCTCCCATTCTGAGGGTTGTCTTTTGGTCTTGCTTTCTTGACATCAGCTCACCTGCGCTTCCCTTCTCCTCGGACACACATTCAAGCAGCCGTTTGGGCCAAAACCTCCTCCTCATCATTCGTTTACTGTGCTTCTTTTTTCACCTTATTTTTCTGGCAAATCTTATTTCCCTCATGCAGTTGGGTGTATTTATATTCACTTAAAATTTGAGTGTTGTCCACTTGGGGAGGGGCAGGTGGGGGGAGGGAGTAACGTGTCTGAAAAGCTTTGTTATGTGAGACCTGAACCGCAGGAAATCTCTGTCTGCATAACATCCCTCTCTCTCTCAGCACCTGTGCTTATTTTATTTCTTAGATGATGCATTCCTTTATTTTATGAGGGCTTCTGTAGGGAATTTTTATTAACTTTGGTGACATCCAATGACGAAAAAAGGGAAAAATAATTGTGCTCCGTGTTTTTTGCTGAATTCAGGCAGTTGCATTATAGCCTGGATGGGGTTTATTGCATGGGGAGCAAATGATGTGGAAGGTGGTAAGGGATTGCATACAGGTTTGTCGGGGAAACATCCTAGATCAGAAATGAGTGGACAGAGTTTGGACTGTGCTCTGTTTATAGAACCTGTGGTTACCCAAGCCACTGAGAGCAGTGCTTTTGTTGCAAGTTGTTGATTTGGTCATCCTCATGCTGCGATCCTTTTAATATCATTCTGTGTGTGGGGTTGGTTGGTTTTTAGAGAGGGGAAGATGGAGCGGGGAGTGATGACTTTGTACCTGCCTTCATAAATGCAGTTTTCATGCATTCACGATGACTTGCCGTGTAAGAATCGGTGAATTCGGTGTTTAGGACGGGCGCTAGAAATCGTTAGCAATGGCTCACCATTGTCTGGCAGAGTGGACGGGGTTCCGGGGGCTCCGTTATCACTGACAGGGATGAGAGCCGCCAGGGAGTGTCCGCCACGGCCCAGGCATCACATGATTCTGTTAGGTGGGTTTTAGTACATGTATCGAATTTTTTTTTTTAACCCCACAAGTTAGGCCTTAGCACTTCTGCTTTATAGAGGGTGAAGCTGAGCCTTCGGGGCATTAATTGCTTGTCCACAGTCATGGTCTCTTCCCTGGTCAGCTGCCTTTATTATTAACCATTACACCGCCCTCCATGGCTTCTCCCCAGAAGTTGTTTCTAGTCTAATAAGGGAGTCAGACATGCAGATAAACCAGCAGGGTATATCATGGCATGTGAGCTCACAGGTACAGGAGGTGCAGGTGGCCTTGGGTCGTCATCAGGTTTGAGCCGTTAGCTGTCAGGAGTCATTGGGAGACCAGAGAAGCTGCAGAATTGTGAACCCTTATTACTATTGAAAGGCCAGAATAATTCGAGGACAAGGGCGTTGGGTCAGGATTTTAACACACTATTAACTAGCAGTGTGATGTTGGCCAAATCTCTAAATTTTCCTTAAGGCTGGTTTCCTCTTCATTCATTTATCCACTGACTTTATTTAATGAGCATTTACATAGTGCCCATTCAGAGTTCTGTATAAGTATTACTTTAATCCTCATAACAACCCTGTGAAATACCTGCTCTTATTACCCCCATTGCACAGATGAGGAAACTGAGACACGGAGAGATGAAGTGCCTTGTTGAAGGTCACACAGCTCAGGTGGCAAGCTGGGATTCCCACCTAGGCGGTCGGGCTCCAGACACTGCCCTGGGTGCCCCTTCATTTTCTAATTGGCTCAGTCACTCACTCAGCGGATATTTATCGTGTGCTCCATCCACGCCAGGTACCCACCCCACTGGAGGTGGGGATAGCGCCATCAGGTCAGCAAAAGAGTTGGACAGCACGGTCGTAAGGATCAGACGTGACAGTGTAATGGAAGTGTTTTGAAAAATACAGAGAACTACACACATCGAGAGATTATTTCTGATGTCAGGAGACCCCCTCTATTCAGATTACAGAGTGTTTTGTTCACTCTCGACCTTGCTGAAGATTATATGTTGCATGCCTCAAAGGGAGGCGTTAAAGGAATTTCCTAACATTCTGTTTTCCTTTTAAAAATTTGTTTCAAAGAATATTGGATAATCTGAACTGGTCACTTTTCTGTTTGGTTCAAACCTGTCCTGTTGTCTTTCTTGTTGAATCAGCAAAATGACTAGCTTTGAGTTTATTTCACTGAGTAGGCTGATTAAACGGGCTTTATGAATTACCCTATCAGCTACTTGGTTAAACCTAATTTCCTGTTGATGCTTTTTTTTTTTTTCAAGATGCTGACCAGTACAAATACGGCAAGAACCGGGTGGAAGCAGATGCCAAGCGACTGCAGGCCAAAGAGGAGGAGCTGCTGAAGAGGCGGGAAGGCCTGCGGGAGAGGTTGGCCCAGCTGCGGAAGGAGAGGAAGGGCCTGAGGGCCGCCATCGAAGTCAACACGGGTACGAGCGGCCTGCTTCTGCCGGCGCCGGGGTCTAGGCATCTCCTCTTCCGCCCTCGGGGTCTGCGCCTCGCGGGGCTCTCCTCTTAGTAAGGCCGTGTCATCCCACGCCGTGCTTCTTGCAGTTCGGAAGCCTGGGTGCTAAGCCCAGGGCGGGGCCACAGTGTGGAATAATGGGCCAGGCCGGGCCTGGACCTCAGCTCGCTGGCTGAGGTCGGGTAGGTGCCGGGGAGCTGTCCCAGCCTTGGGGGCTGCCGGCAGAGGTCGTGGGGAGCGCAAGCCTCCGGGCTCAGGAGTTATGGTCACTGTGTGTGAGGGGTGGTGTCTCAGCCATGAGGACGGGTGATACTCAGAAGCCCAGCTGAGAGCTCTTTGCGTGGGTAGAAGGAGCCCTCCGTTCCCTGAGGAGGGACTGGGGAGGGCCAGACCGCGATGGATTCGTGGAAGGGACCAGGGGAGTGGGAACAACCCCAGGGAGGAAAGAAGAGGGAGACGCGGGTGAGGACCACAGCTGTGTCTCTGGATCAGCCCGTCTGTCCTCGTTGGCAAGAGCTGGGCGTGTGGTTCCTGGTTCCGGCGCTGGGGCTGCTGAAATGTATGTCTCCTCAGCTCAAGACTGAGTCTGATCCTGGGGCAAGGCCGACCCTCTAGATTTCAGTTTTTGGCCTCGGGGGGTGACAAGGAGGAATGTAGAGACCAGGATGATCCCGAGAGGAAGAACCTGCTTTCCAGCAGCTTCTATGCCGGAGGAGTTGGCGTGTATACAGCAGTTAGTCGTCAGGTCCAGCCTTTCCTGACTTGGTGCCTATATGGTTTTTAAGAAAGAAAGTGCTTTCAGAGTTTAAAGAACGGGAAGCTGGGTGTGGGCTGAGCCGGTTCGAGACAGCCCGTAGGAGGGGCAGGAGGTGGCATCTCCCATGAGGGCCCCCCGGGGGATCAGGGGCTCTGTCAGAGAACTGGACGGGAGCCTCCAGGTCAGCAGGACAGGAGTAGAATTTCTCCCCACTGTTGTTTCCAGTTCGTAGGACAGTGAAGATGCAGAAAGATGAGACCAGCTTTGGGCCTTGAAAAAGAGATTGTCACGTGCTACCAGGCGGTCGGCCAGGGCCATGCTCACAAGTCGGTTAACCCTCGGGATCACTTTCCTTATCTGTCCGGAGGGCAAATTGCCTGCCTTCCTGTGCCACTGTAACACATTTCGAATAAGATGAATAAAGCGAATGTGCTATGTGCTATGGAGCTGCAAGCTCTACCGTATTCTGACCATAGGGGCAAGTGAGATGACTCAGAGTAGAGAAACATATTCGGACTTTTCAAGTCAGTGGCGCCTTTGGAAACCACCTGGTCCAAGTTCCTCATTTTAAAATGAGTGTATTCATATATACGATGGAATATTACTCAGCCATAAAAAAGAAATGAAATTGAGTTATTTGTAGTGAGGTGGATAGACCTGGAGACTGCCATACAGAGTGAAGTAAGTCAGAAAGAGAAAAACAAATACCGTATGCTAACACATATATATGGAATCTAAAATAAAATGGTTCTGAAGAACCTAGGGGCAAGACGGGGATAAAGATGCAGACGTAGAGGATGGACTTGAGGACACGGGGAGGGGGAAGGGTAAGCTGGGACGAAGTGAAAGAGTGACAGGGACATATGTACACTACCAAATGTAAAACAGATAGCTAGTGGGAAGCAGCCGCATAGCACAGGGAGATCAGTCGGTGCTTGTGACCACCTAGAGGGGTGGGATAGGGAGGGTGGGAGGGAGACGCAAGAGGGAGGAGATACGGGGATATATGTATACGTATAGCTGATTCACTTTGTTATAAAGCAGAGACTAACACACCATTGTAAAGCAATAATACTCCAATAAAGATGTTAAAAAAAAATTAAAAAAATAAAATGAGTGTATTGGGGCCCAGACCCCAAACTCCTGGCATTTGTGAGAATCAGGGTCCCGTGCTTCCTGGTCCGTATTCTTCCAGCTGCGGCAAAAGAGAGCAGTTAGGAAGGGACCCTGCTCCTTTCAGGAAGGGCTGGATTTGAGTTTTGTGGGAAGGACCCTCGGCAGGGGAGCGCAACCCCCAGATTGTGCTGAGCTCCTTTCAGGGGCACCGAGTGTCCGTCCTCTGTTACCTGGAAATCTCTGCCTTCGGCTGGAGCAATAGCATTTCTCCGGGATTTCAGGCAGGAAGACGCAGGTGATCCTGGAGGAGAAGCTGAAGAAGCTGGAGGAGGAGTGCAAACTGAAGGAGACGGAGCGCGTCAACCTGGAGCTGGAGCTGACCGAGGTCAAGGAGAGCCTCAGGAAAGCCCTGGCCGGCGGGATCACCCTGGGGCTGGCCATCGAGCCCCGGTCGGGGACGTCGAGCCCGCAGGTAACACCTGCCGCTCCCCGGGAGAGGGCCGGGGGTCGCTTTCTCAGGTCGCCTCTCCTCCGTCGTCCTCAGCATCAGCACCGCAAAGACGCGGCTCCCGTGTCCATTTCAAACACTCTTCTTGGCTGTGGTCTAAGTTCATGGATGTGGAATTTTCTTATGTCTTTCACTGAACTTTTTCAAAGGCGGTGGAAACACTGAGTCTATTTTCTTTCCCCCCTTGTGCAAAATCTGAGTATAATGGGTGCAGTTCTTTTTATCTCTTCTGAGCCATGTCCTCATTGGATGCCAGTTCATTAGATAGAAACCTTTGTTCAGTGTGGCAGATTTTTATAACATGTCTAGCATGTGTGTCCTGAGAATGATGCCAGGTGCTGGGGACATGGAAGTGAGCGAAACCATCTGTAACCTCGGAATCTAGCAGAACGAACAAATTAGACGCGAATTAGCACCTCGAGTGATTTGCTGCTCACTGTCATTGGAGAACTTGCTCTTTTCCACAAGCTGTTCCGTCGAGTCAGACGTGATGGCTTCTGTTTTCCAGATGAGGAGCTGGAGGCCCAGAGAGCTTGCCTAAGAGCACAGCCCTGGGCCAGCTCCTCCAGCGTACTGGGGCTGGGGGGGACCCACAGGCAAGGTTTCTGGGTTACGGGTGTGTGGCACCCCTGAGGTCCTGTCACCCACCCTCACCGCCCCCCCAGGCAGTGGTCACCTCATTCTCCCACTGTCTGCAGAGACCATCTCAAAACTCCAGTCGCCGGTCCCTCTCCAGCGACCGTCCCTCACTTTCAGAGGATTCCCCCTCTACCCCCAGACCGCTTGGCAGAGCAAATTCCAGCAGCAAAGTGCGGGCTTCCACCACCAAAACCATGACATCAACCAGCCGCCCGTCCTTTGGGGCACAGCATGGCAGGGAGTTTAGGAAAGCAGGCTCTGTGAGCAAAGAGGCCAGGGCTCGAGATGACTTCCCTTCTGTAGGCCTCGATTTTCCATCTGTGAAATGGAGATGGTGCTGTCGCCTCCTGCGTGGGCTCGTGTGTGCGAAAGCTCTGGGCGTGGTGCCTGGCCTACGAAAGTATCCATCTACTTGTGTGTTCACCAGCTCGTAGATATGTATTCACTCCTTCAACAAATTAGATACAGTGTGCTGTGCCCCATCTGCGTGCCGGAAACGGTTCCAGGCGCCAGCAGTGGACCTCGTAGATGAGAATCTCTCTTTCCGTGGAGCTCGTATTGTAGCAAGGGAGGACCGCTAGACCAGGGAAACGCGCTCACATCAGGCACTGAAAGGTGCCGGGGGGAGCAGTCCAGCAGGGGAGGGGGCTTTTCAGCGTCCGGCCGAACCGGGGACCGAGGGTGTAATAAGGTGGCCGGTTCTACCCGAAGAGTGGTGGCGGGGCTGTGAGTGCTGCTGGCCCATGCGGGGCAGGGGTCTGTCCCAGGGGCCCCCGGGGACCTGTGTCGGAGGCAGACTGGAGGCAGGAAAGCCTCTTGACCTCCCAGGAGGGGCCTGAGGATTCGCTGGCGTCGCCGTCCGTAGTCCCATTGGATGGAGACGTGGCTCCAGACCCACCCCCTGCTGACCCCGCAGGCACCTGCCACGCCCTCTCTGCTGGCTCGTCACCTCTCGTCCCTCCTCGCTTCCTTCAAAGCATCCACAGAGTCTGTAGTGTGTCCCATCTTACATAACAGATACCGCCCCAGCCCCACGTCCCCTGCAGACACTGTCCTGTGTGCCCAGGTGCCCACTCACCCACCTGCGGCGGTTTGGCTGCCCTGGAGCTGCCTTCCCTGACGTGACCCCCGCCCTCACCTCCCCAGGTCTGGGCGTCCCCGGGCACCGCTCACCGCTCTCTGTGTCTGGGGTGACCGCGCATTCTCCGGGGCTCTCCCTCCCTCTTGAGGGTCTCCCCCTCGGCCCCCTCTGGTCAGCTCTCCTTCCTTTTGCCCTGTCCGCTTGAGGGTGCAGCCCCGGCTTGATAAAGCTCCTGCTCTCAGGCCACGGGGCTGCTACTCCCTTCGGAGGGCTCCTCCTCGGACCTCGTGCCACTCTCTGGCTGGCGAGCGGCTCTCTGCCTTCTCCCCACCCTGACCACGTCCTTGGGCCAGCAGCTCATTAGCCGTCCTAGGGGAGCGCCATGGGCCGCCCTCCTCGGAGCCCAGCTTAGCCTCCCGGGGATGGGCGGCGTGGTCCTCTCCTTCCCACCGGCCACGACACCCACACCCCTCAGCCAGCGTGGCGTTTGCAGGCATTTCCAAGTGAGCGAGCACGTGGGGAAAGCTGGCCGCTGGGGACTCGCGGTTAGTCGCCCCGAGAGGGGTTCTAAGCAGCCCATTTGCATGATCATTAAAACACCGTTCTCCTCAAACGACGTTCTGTGTCATCTAACCGGTATTTTAAGTCACATGTTAACACAGCCAGAGCAGGGAGAGGTCAGTCTGCGGAGACCTCCTTTGTGGGGGAAGTACAGCAAATTGTCGACTTTCTCCCCAAAGAGCAGCTTGTAATCTCACGTGGAGACTTGGCGACTGCAGATTCACTTTGTTCCATCTTAAGTCTTGCTCTGACCTGCGGAGACCGTGCTGTAAACAGTCGGGGGAATCCTCGGTATTGATGCATTTGGTCGCTGCGGGGAGCCCCACCCTGGGGAACTGGATCCCGTGAGCTTGTGCCCCCCCCATCCTGGTCACCGGTGGTTTCTGCTCCCGGTGCTGTAGCCTAGGAGCTCCTTGAAATCGGAAAGGTCTTTACAGGCGTTCACGAGGCTGCCCCGCAGGGTTGGGAGAGCCCGCGCTGAGTGCGGGGCAAAGCGTCCTTCAGAGCCTCAGTCTTTCCATCTGTAAAATGCATGTTTTAAAGGTGCTTTTAGAGTGGGGCTCTGTGAGGTGCTGCTTATTACTGTTGTTACCGTTTTTGCCCATTTCCAGAACTTGTTTTATTCTTTAAAATAAGCCATTTTCCTAGGGGAAAATACTGATGACGTGGAAACCATACCTCACCCAACGTCTTCTCTTTCCATGAACAGTCTCCAGTTTTTAGGCACCGGACTCTGGAGAACTCGCCCATGTCCAGCTGTGAGACCAGTGATGCAGAGGGCCCAGTGCCCGTGAACAGTGCGGCCGTCCTGAAGAAGAGCCAGCCGGCCCCCGCCAGCTCCCCCTGCCGGGGACACGTGCTTCGGAAGGCCAAGGTGAGCTCCCGCCCCTCCTGCTTGCGGGGGAACGCCAGCACCGATGGGGAGCAGGCATCCCAGGGCAGGTGGGGCACGCCAGCACTGGCACAGGCAAGGTGTGGTGAGGCACTTCAGCCTCAGAGTTGGTGGGTGGGGTGCAGGAGCTCAGTGTGGCCTCCTGTTCCAGTTCTGCAGCTTCTGTATTAGATGCCATTTCACGAGTATCTACCCAGTTTTTTCTAAAGTCAGACCCTCCTATAGGAATCTTCCTTTTCAAAGGCAAAAAAGACCAGAACTTGTCTCTAGGCCTGGACCATCGATTTTCAGGAAAACCAGCAGTTCTGGTTCTATGTCCTGGCTTCTCCTGACCTGTTCTTTCACTGGTGAAGTAGAGATTGGCCAGTGACCGCTGGGATCCGTTAAAAAATCAAAAGTCGAGGCATAGACTCTTCTCCATACCCTCTTCTCCCCAGCCCCGCCACAGCCTGTGATCCTGTACCCGAGGGGCCATTCTGTCCTACCTTCCAGTCTTCTGATGGGATTGGCCACTAGCGATTTTTGATGCTAAGCTTAAAAAATCTCAGAAAATTAAAAAAAACTATAGTTTATCAAAGCAAACAGTTCCTGACGGCTGAACTGAAAGCGTCTGGTATGAAAAAATCCCACTTGGTAGTCAGGCTAACGCATCCAGATGAGTTTAATTTGTTGTGACGAATGTGGAGGCCAGACATCTTCCCTGCACTGTCTCTGGGACCCTCTCTTGCCGTCGTTACCTTTGTTCTTTGGCAGCTTTGGAACCCATTCCAAATTGGCTAGCAATCTGTTGTTTTCTGAAAAGCGGATGTGGTGTCAGATAAGAATGTGAGAGTTAACCTCTGGCTGCCGTGTTCACGGAGGGTCCCTGCCGACGGTGGTTATAAACAGCATCCTGGAATATCTGTCTTCGTATCACGTGCGTTTGACTGAGCCTGTGTGTTGGTAAATTCGGGGAAAAGAAGAATTGCTGTGCATCATTTTTACTTTCCTTGGCATGCGTCAAGTGTTCTTCGTTTGCAGAGGAGTACATCTTGCCTGAAAGATGTTTAGAATAGAGCTGTCCCGTAAAGTCCCCCTAATTATTTGCAGAAGGGAAATGCAGTAAAAATATTTCATTTATTTCTTTACTGTCAAAGAAATCAGTTTCCAGTTCTGTAAGTCCAGCCTCTGAAAGGGCTGCATTTTCCATGCCTGCTCTCACCGTCCCGAGGCTCAGTACTTTGCACTTCCTGCCCCCTTTTCACGATAAATGTAACACGTGTGGTTTTGGCCTGTTCAGATGCACAGCTGGCCGTTCAGACCGGCCCACATCCTTCCTGAAGGAATGGGATCAAGCAGGGGTTTCCCAGGATTCCTGAGAATAGTGGCAGGGGACCCACGGCTGGAGGGCGGGGCGGTGGCCTGGCCTCTTGCCTCTGGGAGCGTCCGTCCGCCTGTAGGTGCATCACACACGTGACCTCCTCTCGCACCCTGGCCTTTTTCTGAGGACCTTTCTGAGTCTGACTCGGGAACCGTTATCCCAGGCTGTCTTCCTAGAATAATTTCCAGTTCCCGATGAGGGGTGCTCTGAGCGTGAGAGAGCGCGCTCCTGAAAGTCAGAGGGTTTCAAGTCACCTGTCATGGGGTTTCCCGGCCGAGAAGGGGGCTGAAGGGCCCCGACGTCCAGCTCCAGGCCCAGCGTTCTCCCCGCAGCCTGGGAACTCCGGGTGCCGAGGGACGTCCCGGGAGCCGGGGCATGTTGGCTGCAGCGCTTTCAGAGCTGACACACGTGCCCCAGGTCCCAGCGTACCAGGACTGGGCCACCCCGAGCGCGGGCCGCCCGCCTGCGTGCAGCCTTTTCAGTGACACACACGGCGGCCTTGGGTCCTCCCCACGTCCCCCTGGCTGGGCGTGTCCGTGGAGCGCCCTGCTTGGTGGCCAGCGTGACCTGTGCTTGGTCACACGATTACACGCGTAATCGTGCGCGTGAGGCTTTGGCAGCGTGTGCGGGCACATACACACGACTCCTGTCCAAGCCGGCGCCGCCCCGGAGGCTGGCGGCTGAGGAGGGAGGCTTGCCGGGGCGCTGGGTCCCCTGCCGCCCGGAACATCGCCTTTGCGTGGAGCCGCCGGGCGTCCTCTCTGGGGAGCCCGGGATTGGGGGTGGGGCTGTGGGAGAGGCCGCGAGGTCGTCCGCGCCTCTGTAGGACCGGCGCCTGCACGTGCTCACGAGGTGCAGGCGGCTCAGTTTTGGTTTTGTTTCTGCCACGTTGGCTAACGCCACGCTTTTAACCATTAATGAAGCTTGTACGTTCGACGCTAGAAAACAGGTGAGAAATTCCTAATTTGATACAATATGAGAAGGTGTGCAGTGTCCTCACGGCCCAGTTAATGACCCCCTGGGGATACAGTAGGAGTCAGGCACTTGCATCAGACCAGCACTGCCGCGCTCGGTGCCCCCAGGGCAGGCGGGAGAGCGCCGCTTGGCGCCAGGCCCCGTGTGGGGGCCGCCACGCCGCGCACACGTTCTCTAGATTTGCCCAGAGTCCTTAGTGGGACGCGGGCCGATCTCGGTTTGGGCCGTGCGCTGATTCTCGGCCTGTTGCCGGGGGGCCTCGGCGCTGTTTCCACGGCAGCTGCGCCCTCACCCTCTGGGGCACAGGTGTGGATGGGATGCAGCCTGACGTGTCTCGGCCCCGCCTGTGCCCTTTTGATCTGTACATGCTTCCTCTTGCCTCGCTTGGCAGGAGTGGGAGCTGAAGAACGGGACATAGAGCTCGCGGACGCCCAGCTCACACAGCGTCGTCCCATCGCGTGACCGCAGGGAGCTGGCCCGGGGGCTCCAGCAGCAGGACTCGGGGTTTGCGGCCGGACCAGGACCCAGGACCTGGGTGCCAGGACCCAGACCTGCCCGCTGTATCCTCTCTACTGTATAATGGTCCCCTTTAAAGAGATTTACTTGTAACACTTTGGCTTCCAACTTCATTTGTTTAAAGTCAGAAAAGGGACGGAAGGTATTGTGAGAGCCTCCCCTGGCGGATGGAGAAGCTGCATCTTCCCACCCAGGTAAATGATTGTTTTCACCAGTCTCGGCACTCCCACCCCAGACTGAAGATGAACGGCCAACGGGCCCTGGACATGCTCCGCGCCCCCGGCGGGGGTGTGAGCGTGAGGCGTGGGCATTGGGCTGCCCGCCCCTCGGCCAGGAGGATCCGGGGATGTCGCTGCAGCGCCAACAGCAGGAAGTCGCACCCCGAGTCTCCGCGTCCCTCTCCCCACATGCCCGGCCCCCTCATCACTAGGGGTAATGGCGCGACAGAATTGTGCTGTGAAGCATTTTTTACCTTTTTCAAAAAAATTTTCTGGACAGATGCTTCTGTCACCAGGACATGAAAAGCTGCCACTCTTCTTTAAACTTTAAAAAATTTTCTCTTTTTCTCCTGTGTCACGCTTAGCTCCAAGGGTTTTTCAGAGATTCTGTATCGTATTGTGTTACTTGTACTGCTTTTGAAAGGCAGCAGAGTGTTTTTGATATTTCACGCATATGTGTCCTTTCCGCCTTTTGCCAGCATCCAAACCCCTTCTACCCCTTCAGAGCCGGCGGGTGGTCCTCAGAGACCTGGTCGGCCTCGGGGTGATGGTCACACTCATTCCCGAGCGGCGTGTATGCCCTTTGAAAGGCAGCAGGTTCTGGGAACTGTGCAGCTTTAGGGCAAAAGAAGGACCCCTGAGAGCTTCTCTCCCAGCCCCACCCCTGTGACCCGCCAGGGGACTTGGTTTACTGTTTCCCTCGGGCGCGGCCGCCAGCCAGGGCCTCTCTGAGTTTCCCTGTTTGCCTCCAGAGGGATGTTTCTCAAAGCCTTCAGACACTAAGGCGTGAAGGGGACAGGCCAGTTCACAGGTAGAGGTAATGTGGGTCCAAGAACCAGGCCGGCTCTCCTCTGTCTGCAGAGGGACCTCTCAGGAATTCTCCTTGTGCAGCCACTGCCCAGAAAATATATCTGTCACCCCGGAGCCCTCTGCAGACTGACCGGTGGGACCACATCACACGTGGGGATGGGCTCTTTCTGCCTGCAGCTGGTGCAGGCCTGCCGTCCTCTGCTTCTCATCAGATACGGGAGCAGGAAGCAAGAAAGCAGGGCGCCTGCGAGCACATCCCGGGGCGGCCACGGCTTCCGCAGGCCTTGCCAGTCAGGGTTGGAGTGGCCCTCGACGCCAGCACGGGCCCCGTTTGGTTTCACTGACCAGAGCCGGAGTGCGATCTCGGCGGCTAAGAAAGTTCTGCCACAGGACCTGCAGGCTGTTTAGCTGGGGTCCACCTGAAACCTGGATTTGTTGCGAAGCCATCTGCCAGGTCCGTGGGCTGCCTGCTGGCGGCCTCACGCGCAAGCTCCTTCTCCGCTGTTTACAGGACGAAGGGGTCGTGTCTTACCTGCACGTAGCACGTTGGGCCCCCCAACCCTGACCCCGGGAAATCCAAGTAGGAAGCGGGGAGCCAGGGGCCTCCCCAAGCCTCAGGCCCATCTTCCCGGCCCTGCTGGGGAGGAGGAGCCCCCCTCCCCATGTTCTTCCATCAGCGTAGGAAGCTGGCATCATAGGAAGCTAATTTTCTGTAAAGGGGAAAAGTGTGATCTTCGCTGCCTTCCGGTCAAATGAATGTTCTCCAAATAAGGCTCTCAGGCTATTCTGGTTGGCAGCCAACTTGGCCCACGACAGCAGCCAGATTTGGATTGTTGCTCAGAAGGGAAGACATGACCTTAGCCCGGGAGCAGGTGGGCACAGGTGGGTGGGCCGTTAGCAGAGGTCACTGCAAATGTCACCTCGACCATCGCTGTGGGTCACGCCCAAGGACACAGCCAACTGGTGCCAGAGCCAGGATTTGGACCCTGGCCTTAAGACTCCTGGTGTACATATTTTGTGCTTAAAAACACCGGGTTTTTAAATTCACTTTCACAGCCATAAGCCTTTTAAAGAGGATGGTGGATTCAATCCTGTTACGTCCCCTGGAGCCATTTAAAACGGCCCCGCGGAAGCCAAGGCCGCCAGCGTCGGGCTCCTTTGATGCCCTCGAGGTGTTCCCCTCGATGTCTTTAGATTTGATCAGAAAGTTAGTTTAAAGCATTTGCTTCAAAATAAGTTATTTATTTGTATATGTTCAATAAATATAGTTTTTAATTTATATCTGTACATATTAGACACACCGTGGACATCCTGCCAGCATCCAGACAGTGGTCTCATTACCCCCCTAGATGTGCCCCAGGGACCTGCCCCCCTTATCTCAGGGCAGCTGGGAGACAGCGGTGACAGAGCCGGGCTGCGGGGGTGGCCCGGGGTGCAGGTCACCATCCGCTGGGAGAAGTGGATTCTTGAGAAATGTCCCCCTTCCTCAGACAGACAGTCATGGTTGCAGAGTGCTGGCCAAACCGTAACAGGATCCTCACCGAAATGACACACGTGGTGGCCCGACCGGGGGCTGGCGTGAGGCTGCCACCCTCTGCGGGCCACGGGGCCCTTCCCTTAGAACGGGGGCCACCATCAACCTCAGGCTTCTGCTTCCGGCTTTGGTAAGGGGTCATCACCTTCAAAGTCCTCTCCATTTTTATATTTTTATAATGTTTTTCATTCACTCACCAACCTTTTGCACAGAGATACATTGATGGTGAGAGGGCGTGCTGTGTCACCCCCGACGTGGGCTCAGGTGGAGGTGACCACCCCCTGCCCAGAGGCTGCAGACGGTCGGCCAGGGCCGGGGAGCCAGCAGCCCTCCCGCCCGGCCCCGGGACGGTCCTCTGCGGGGACCCGGTGGGTCTGGGGAGGCTCCCAGCTGCGGGGCCTCCGCACAGCGGTCTGCCCAGGGCTCTTCTCTTGGCCGCATGTGTAGAGCTGGTCGTGGCCCCTCGGTTCAGGCACCTTGGCGTTGTCCAGCTTGACCATCCGCCTTATTCATCTCGCTGGTCCCTGAGTCATTTTGGGCTCCTTCTGAAAACCCGAGACGATTCTGATAGGTTGGAATGTGCCACCTTTGAAAAGTCTGTCTCAAAAACCGTGTGTCCTGGGCCCTGAAGACCGCCCCCAGGGAGGAGTTTCAGATTTCCTGTTAATCGTGACAACAGTTTGGAATTTGTGTACAGGTTTCCAAGGGGACAGCTTTGCAGCTGGGGTAGGCCCGATGGCCGTGGGCAGAACTCCTTTGTTGGCGGTCCCATTTATTCTTTCCAGAAGAGTGACTCTATCAGCACGCTATTTTGAAGGAAATGTAAGTTTTGCCTACGGACCTACTTCACCAGGCAGCGTTCTCTGGTTATTCCACCACGTCCTGCGACAGGAACCTTCCCAGGCTGGGCACGGGGGTGGGCACTCGGGCAGGACCTCTCCCGCCAGAGCAATCAGGCGTCTGCGGCAGCTGCATCCCAGCCCGGCCCCTGCACAGCCCAGCGGACGCCTTTTCCAGGAGCAGGAGGCCTGCCCCTCTCCACCACGGCTCACATAAAGGTCATGGCAACACCTCAGTGTTAAACTATTGCCTTCCTCTTTTTTTTCTAAATTAAGTTCTTTAAATAATTTCAGATTGTGGCATAGTTTTAAAGAGGATAATTCTATTGTTCTTGTTGTCATTACTGTCTTATTATCCCCACAATGGGCTGGGTTGATACTGTGAAATAAACTAAAAATAAATAAACTAACATTTTCATGCCCCCCCCACACATGGTGCAGCATCACAGAAAGCCTCTCGGTGACCCCCAAGCCATAGCGGGATAGCGTGTCATTCGTGAAGATGAGGGAGCTTCACGCCCAGGGAATTGTTGGCCTCACATGCACCCTCTTGCTCATCTTTTGTGAAATAATTCACTTATGTCCTTCCAGAAAAGCCCAACTTGACAGCATACAAGTATTACCAGGTATTTCTATTAGTTGCCATGGAAGAAATTTTCGAGATGGGATCATCAGATCATAACTCTTAGGGACCAAAGGTGTTTTTAATAAGATAATCTTTGTATTTGATTTTTTTAACAAGAAAGGAAATATTAACTTTAAACTTTAGCATCAACTTTTAAATTATAGAGATTCAGCGTTAATTGACCATGGCTATAAGTTGTAAAATGTTTTCATATTAAGAATGTAATTATTTCCTTATTGTATTTTTTAAAAACTAAAGTCATATTTAAAATTCTCTTTGAAAGAAACAGGCAAGAAACAGGAAAGATTTTTTTAATTAAATATGTTGGCAGTGTCCATTTTAAATAACTGTAAATATATTTTCACTGTGTTTCGCAATGTATTTAATTCATAAAGTAAAAAATTTTATCAGAAGAAACTTGCATTGGAAATATTCGTTTTCAGTCCATTTGCCCGGATTTTGTAATAGCCTCACTTGAATTTTCTGCTTTACTAATGGATTTTTCTGCAGTTTTACATGGTGTAGCCCGCAGACTGGCGCCCTCGGGCGTGCCTCATTTGTGTATTGCTAATAAACTCGCTGTTCCAACTCGGCCTCTGCGTCTTGACCAACTAGGTTTGTGGGCAGACGGAAGGACTTTCGGATGAACGGAGGCATTTTGCTGACAAGGCATTTTGCTTGCCAAGTAGGGAGGGGTGTAAGAGAGATCAAGGTGGGGCAAGTGTTTTATTTCTTTGGCAAGAATCTTCTTTCATGAAAGAAACGTTGTGTATTTTTATTTTATTTATTTATTTAATTTTTGGCTGCACTGTGCAGCATGTGGGATCTTAGTTCCCCGACCAGGGATCGAGTTCGTGCCCCTGCATTGGGAGCACAGAGTCTGAACCACTGGACCGCCAGGGAAGTCCCAAACATAGTGTTTTTTTTTTTTTTTTAAAAGGTGGTCTTTTTTTTTTTTTTTTTAATTAATGGGTCTAAGCCAATGAGGTTTTCCTCTTTTATTTTTTATTTTATTTATTTATTTTTTTTTTTTTTAGAATTTCACTTTATTTATTTATTTATTTTTTGGCTGTGTTGGGTCTTTGTTTCTGTGCGAGGGCTTTCTCTAGTTGCGGCAAGCGGGGGCCACTCTTCATCGCGGTGCGCGGGCCTCTCACTATCGCGGCCTGTCGTTGCGGAGCACAGGCTCCAGACGCGCAGGCTCAGTAGTTGTGGCACACGGGCTTAGTTGCTCCGCGGCATGTGGGATCCTCCCAGACCAGGGCTCGAACCCGTGTCCCCTGCATTGGCAGGCAGGTTCTCAACCACTGTGCCACCAGGGAAGCCCAAACATAGTGTTTTTTAAAAAGTTGCTTTTAGTCCAAGGACCCGAATATCCGGGTCAAGGGGTGTCTGTGCTCCTGCTGAGTGCAGCTCTATGCCCCGGTGCCCAAAACAGGACCAGATGGGATGTGACTCTGTTCTCAGGACATTCACTCCAGCCAGGGACACAGACGTGTCAACAGGTAACTCTGAGTGTGGTACTGGAGAGTTCTGGAACCACAGGAGAAAGAGCGGCTGCCTTTCAGGCGGTTGGCGGTGGGGTTTGCGGGTATGGGTTTTTGAGCTGGGTCTTGCTGTTTAAATAGGAGTTCAGCAGGGAGAGAAGCAGGGGAGGCGTAGCAGGAGCCCAGGGTGGAGGGTGAGAACATTAGCCGCAGTGGAAGGCGGCTCTAGAAGAGCGGGCTGGATCAGCTGGAGGCCTCCTGTCTGCAGATGGTGGGGGACTCAGGAGTGCATGCAAGGCCTCTCTTGGGGGTGGTGGTTGGCCATGTTTCTGGTTTTAGACCACTGCCAGCGGGACGGGAGTGAATCCCACTGAGACCCAGGCAGGCATATGTGGCCACGCTGGCCGGGAGCAGAAAGGCCGCCGCAGATGCACAGCCCACCCGAGGGCTAATGGAGATACAGACGGAGGAGCCCCGAGGAGCTGGCCCTGCCGCCAGCCAATCTGTCACCCGACGTAGGATACAGGGGAGCAGAGCCTGGCCAGAGCGGCGAGGATAAGGTGTCATCTTGGGTCCTGCAGGACACCTATGTCAACAAACGGGACGCCAGGTCTGATAGCGGGAGGCGTGGCCTGTGTCTGTGTGTGACTTGGGGATGTCAAGGTGACACATTACCCACCTGGACCCACCTTTCAGCGGTCAAGGACCAGGTGAGTGGGTGGTGCCTCCTTCGCCCCCATTCTCCTCTCCCCGGGGATGGGGTGGGCATTGGCTGGTCGTGTCCCAGATAATGAGGGGCCTCTTCCATTGCCAGAGTGAAACAACCGCCCTGAGTCGGAGGTGAGGTCAGTCCTCCAGCCCACCTTAGATGACAGGAAAGTCACTGTCTGCGTGCTCTCAGCTTGACCCGATGCCCTACGAGCAGTCCTCAAAGGCGGTCCTCTGCCCCAGCATTCGCTGTCCAATGACGGGTCATTCGTCTCAGCGAGGGGCCTGGTTGAGCTTCATTAGACCTGTTTTTAATTGATGCTCCTCCTTGGGCTTGAACATGGGGCACGTCCCGGTGGGCTGCCAAAGGAAAAGGAAGTGCCTCTTTAATTTCTTTTAAAACTTAGCAAAAGGACACCAGAGCTCTCGGTTTTGCTTTTTAAAAGCATGGAGATGACTCAGGGATATCACGCAAGTTATAATTTTGGGAGCAGGCAACACAAAGCCTCGCCGGCATAAGTCAGGAGCCCAGCTCTTTAATGGGAAGCAGGGAAAACATTAGCTGATGTCTGTGATCCAGAGATTTTATGATGGAAACTTCATCAATTTTATGACGCTGTTTAAAATGGCTGGCTTTTCACACAAAGGGACCAATTAGTCAGAAAACAGGGCAGGAAACATAGCAGGGATGAAGTGGGTCAGGTATACTCACCTCCCCACCTGGGGGGCTACTTTGAGCTGATCCCGGACACTGAGAAGTTGGTCTGTCCTGGAACCACCCCCAGGGGTGGGCGGGCAGTGCAGCAGAGCTGAGAGCTAGCCGCTTCCTTCCTCAGGGAGGCTGGCCTCTGGCTGGGGGCGGGGGGGTCTGCCCGTGTGCTGAGTGTGCTGAGTGTCTCTTCTTTTTCTGATGCTTTGACACCTGGGACCTTGCTGACCACGGAGGGACAGCCCTTCCCAGGGCCACCCAGTCGCTGGAGACGTCAAGGACTTGCCTGCAAACAGGCCTTTCATATGTGAACCAACCAATGCAGAGCCCACACCCCAGCCAACTCCTTTATGAGGTTCACACATGCTGCACCACTATCCCCTGCCCTAATCACCCCCGGGCCAGGTGCCTGACAGCTGGGACAGCCCCTGGTCCCAGAGCTTACTGAAATTATTCAGACCAGCCCATCCTAAACCTGTTTGCCCTGCCTCACCTATTCCTTCCTGTGAAAACCACAATAAAGGCTCTTGTTCCCATTTTTCCCCCTCCCTCCGCCTCCTGCCCTGCCCTGGTGCTTCCCCATGTGGCCCTGTGTGGCCTGGCGTGGCCTGTTGTGGTGTGGCCTTATGGGGAATGGGGAGTGTGAGAAACTTTCCTGTTCAATGGCAGTCATCTGCTGATCTGTTGGCCCTCCCTCCATGCTGCGGGATAATAAAGCCTACGGTTTAAAACCCCCTGGTCCTGTGGAAAGGGCATGGGCTGAGATTCATGCGTATCAAGTGATGGGAGATGACCCATCTGTGAAATATCCTGCAACACCTGTAAGACTCTAAATGAGCTGAAATCCTTTTCTCTGTGGGTTATCTTTCCAGCAGGATAAATACTGCCATTTTCTTCAACTAATCATTCATTCATTTATTCATTCGGGGACTACTTATTGAACACCTACTGTGCCTGGGGCACTGGAGACAGAAAACTGTGAACAAAACTGTTAGCACTGGTTCCTCACTGCTGCTGGTAATCAACACGCACCTGGCACAGGTGACCTGGCTAATAAACACGCAATTATAAACTGTGAAAAGCCATGAAGAGTGACACCCGGCTTCCGGTGGTGACAGACTCGAGCCGTGGACAGCCCTCCATGGGACACAAGGAGAAGAAGTCTCCCCGGGGCGTTATTGTGCTCATTCCCACCCCTCTGCATCAGGGACCTCGCGGGTCCCAGGAACACTCCTGCACCAGTGCTGGGAGAAGTTCCCTGGCACAGGGGGTATTCTTCAAAAGCTCCGTGGTGGCTGTTTTTGCAAATCCGAGCTGAGAGTAGGAGCTCTCACCCCTGAACTCGGGTCCCTGGATTCCGTGGGATGAAGAAGATTCTGGAGGAGGAGGGCCCAGGTGATGTCAGGGTACCTCATTGATCGTGGTGTCCCTAGGATTGGGATCCACAGACATCCCACTAAGTTCCCAACCTGACCGCTACAGAGCAACCTGCCAACACACTCTGGACCTGGTGATTCAAGACCAACTTGAGTCACCACGACAGCTGGGACCGTTAACACCTCCCAGACCTGGATGGTCACACACCTGGAGCCCCGGGAGTCCAGGGGAGGTTGCATCCCCTTGAAGCCTGATGCCAAACTGGATCTGTAATGTGCATCCCCTCCTAACCCTCCCCACGGGTGCGCACGTTGGGGGAGACTGCGCTGGGGGTTGGGGGAGAGCCCGCACACTCTGGGGGGGGGTGATGGACACTGGCTCTCGTCCGAGGCAGGTTCCTGGGGATCCCCAGTTCCATTGAGGCCCTCCGGCCAGAGCAGAGTTTGCGGGGGTCGGGTTCTTGGTGGAGCTTTGGCCCCTGCCTGGGCCACAGGGGTTCTCGTGTGATGATTCCCCTGGTTCCTGAAAGTGTGGGTGGAATACAGCCTGGGCCATGGGAAGAATCCCCTCTTGGTTTCCAGACACAGTCGGTTCCTGTGGTAGGAAGCCCCCCCAAAGTCCTCTTCCTCCTAAAACAGGGAACAAAGCAATCTTTCGACCCTAGAGGAACTGCAGACAGTCCTGCCATCCGGGACCTGAAGGTCACAGGGCAGTGACTCCGCCCACATCCCCATCCAATTGTCCATTTTCCGTGTGAGAGGCGGTGGTGAGCGCATTGCAGCTGCTGATGCAGATGTGGCACCTTTTACAGGAATACGCACAGCTCCCAGTGCCTGGGATGCAGCTGACCCTTTTTGTTCCGTGCCTGTTGGTGAAGTTGCTCCCACCTGGAGGGAATCAGCGCATCTCACAGGTCTAGGCAAACGCTCCAGCTCTTTCTAAGCGGCCAGGGAGGCTGGCATCTCCTTCTCCAGAACCTCAGCAGCACCAATCACGCTGATTGGGTCTGGTGAGGAGAAAACGGCAAGTTCTCTCCAAGCCTTCGTGGGACACAGATGACCAGTGGCTCTGGGCATTGCACTCCTGGAGGATTTCGGAAAGGGAGCTAGAGGCTTGTGCAGCTATGAGAAGGGCTGGTGGCAAGCAAGTCAGGAATCACTTTTGATTCCCTAAGTCATTGGCGCTAAAGAGGGCAGCTCTCGAGAACCAGAAGCTGCTGCAAATCTCAGGAACCTCTTGGAAATTCTCAGTAACTGCCCGAATCTACGGCAGCAAAGCAAACGTTCCCAATCTCGTGTCCACCCGTACATCTACCTGTATCCAACTCCTGTGATAACGGGACCCCAGTCCGTCCAAATCCACACATGTGCCTCTTGTCGGGCAGATGCCACCTCTGTCCCAGCTTCTCAGGAGACCTTCCAAGGGGATGTTAGTGATGCTGGGTGGGTGACAGACAGTGCGGCACGTGGAACAGTGGAACAAGTAAAGGCAGCAATGCATCACCTCGTGGGCCATTCCTGTCACGACGCCAAAACAGAAGGCGCAGGAGCCAATCTAAGCACCCACATCTCACCCTGCAGCTGTCCTAAGTCTCACACCAAACCTTGGGTCTCAGGCAAGTGCACAGGGACCTTTGAACTTCTTGCTCTCTTTCGTTTGCACATTTATTACGATGAATATTGTCACGTGGTACTGATGCCACCGCCGTCCCCTTCTGCCTCCTAAATTGCCCACGAGGGGGGTGCTTGCTTTTGAACCACCCCTTGGTTTATAAAAAGGTGTCTTTGAGGTTTTTTTTCCTTTGGAAGGCGCACAAATGATACGTTTTTGAACGCTTCAAATCTACGTGTGCCCTACTTCCTTTACAACGGAGTAAAACCCAGGCAGAGCTGACTCATCACAACCCTCCCAACATCTCCCGGCCTCCGGAACAGTAGAGAAGCCTCAGCCCTACTCATTCCCCCTGGTAAGTATTCTGTTTATTCTGTTTAGGACTTTTTAATCTTTATGGTTCAAATTCTGAAATTCTTACAGGATGGACTTTGGCCCAATACTACATAAGCCTTTTGATCTGCGGGCTCAGAATTTTTCCAGCTCCGCTTGTGTGCCCTGATTCCCAAGGAAGCCTGTGTTTCACGGAGACCTCCTTCCCTCTGTCTCTTACAAGGCTTGTATTTACTCTATTTCTCATTCCCTTGTTATTTTTAGAGATTCGTAATCCGTTCTCTTCCGTGGTGACATGCCTTCACTTTCTTTTTTTTTTTTTATAAATTTTTTTTTTTTAATAGCTACTTTATTTATTTATTTATTTTTATTTTTGGCTGTGTTGGGTCTTCGGTTCGTGCGAGGGCTTTCTCTAGTTGCGGCAAGTGGGGGCCACTCTTCATCGCGGTGCGGGGACCGCTCTTCATCGCGGTGCGCGGGCCTTTCACTATCGCGGCCCCTCCCATTGCGGGGCACAGGCTCCAGACGCGCAGGCTCAGTAGTTGTGGCTCACGGGCCCAGCTGCTCCGTGGCATGTGGGATCTTCCCAGACCAGGGCTCGAACCCGTGTCCCCTGCATTAGCAGGCAGACTCCCAACCACTGCGCCACCAGGGAAGCCCGCCTTCACTTTCTGTTCTTTATTATCTTTAATGCAAATAAATGCTAATTCCGCTCCTGCCTTTTCACTTTCCTTCTCACTCCAGTGACTCCCCTCCTACTCAGCCTGTGAACTTCTACTCTCTGGTTTCAAAGAGGGCACATTTTCTGACATTCATATCGAGACACGACGCATACAATTCTGAGCTGTGGTTGTGTTTCTCTTCAGTTACTTATCCTTGAATGAGGAGCACTCCCTCCAGGCCAAGTGTTTTCTGGCTCACGAGCTGTGTCCTGTCTCCTCCTCGCTGCATTCTTAGCTGCTGCTGGAATCCTTCTTTTCCACGTTAATCTCAAAGGCAGCGTGATGCGCAGCCCAGACCAATTGTGGGTATCTAGCAGGGCATCGCTGTGTGTGCACCTCTGGAATTGACCCCGTGGTCTGGGGTTAAGACTGCAGCCGAGCGTTTACATCGGCATCATCATCAGCCCTCTGCGGTGGTTCCTTGTCCCGAATGCAGGGATACGTGGTGACCCCATCTCTGGCTCGGGGTGAGGGTGGGGGAGCATGTAGCTCAAGATTAAGACAGCGAGCTACAGGGATTCCTCCAGGATGACCATGTGACCTAATCAGAGCCTCTAGACTTTATGTGAGGAAGATGCCCAGGCTGGAGCTGCTGCAGCCATTTTGTGACCTGAGGACACCTACGTGGCTCTGTACCCCAGCAGTGGACTGTGGCTTGGAGAAACAGAGCCATGCCAAAGATCTCCATGTAACACTGTGACGCAAATCTTCAGTGGGGCCTCCGCACTGCTGACAATTTTAACAACTTCCTTAGCCGATCCACTTTCTCACTCTCCCGATAAAATTTCACACCTTTGGGACTTCCCTGGTGGCGCAATGGTTAAGAATCCACCTGCCAATGCAGGGGACACGGGTTCGAGCCCTGGTCTGGGAAGATCCCACATGCCACGGAGCAACTAAGCCCATGCGCCACAACTACTGAGCCTGCGCCCTAGAGCCTGTGAGCAACAACTACTGAGGCCACGTGCCACAACTACGGAAGCCTGTGCGCCTAGATCCCATGCCACTCGCTGCAACTAAAGCCCGTGTGCAGCAACGAAGACCCAACGCAACCAAAAATAATTAATTAATTAATTAATTATTTTTAAATTTCACACCTTCTCCTGTTTCCCTGGCCCCTTTCCCTCTTCTCCCTTTCAGGGATGACCTTACCTGTAACTCCCCTGAGAACACAGAGCAGCCGGAAGAGAAGCTCCCACCCCACGTGCTTCTAAGCCCTCCGGTTCCCCAGGGTCAGGGGTCTCCGCTCCCACGCGACCTGGCCCCTCCGCTCGTGCTTGGGCTCTGTCCCGCTCACCCCTCGAGGACTTGCTGCTGGGTACTCCCTCCTCCCCCTCCTGCACCTTCTGTCTCTCCACGTCTATTAGCTCATTCTCGCCCACATGCCCCCTTAGCTGCTGCCCCAATTCTCTGCCCTTGAGTCGCCAGAAAATTCCAGAAAGCATTATTACGTGCACTGGCTGTCCAGTTCCTCACCTCCCGTGATTCCCTCGACTGGCCCCCAGGAGGGGTCTGTCCTCACGCCTGCCCGTGCTCTGTCCTCACGACTTGCCCGCTTGGCAGCCCCGGCCCTGCTGACCCAGCCCTCCTCTGAAGCACCCTTCACGTCCCGACACGGGGTCCTCCCTCTGCCTGCAGAAGTGCCGTGGTCGGCGGAGGGCCTGGGCTGCCCAGGGGTGTCCGCCTGAATCCCAACTCTAGATTGCTTTGCACCTCGCTGCCCTCGACTCTGGGGCACCTATATGGTGGGCTTGCTGTCAGCGCGGTTTACAGGCCCGTGCGTGGAAGTTGCCCACATCGGACTTGATACACGGCGGAGACTAAGTGGGAGCTGCTGTCACCACTGCGGTCACCTTGGCTTGTGGCTCTGCTGCCGGCATGGCCCCTCCCGCGCCTCCGCAGGCAGGTACTGCTGGGCCGTTGACAGGGCTGAGCGCCGGGGCCGTAATCTGTGAGCTGCAAATGATGAGAACGGTGCTGCGTCCCAGCGTGGAGCCAGGGGGGGTTTTGGAACGAAGTGCCATCTGCCCAGCCCGGTACTGTCGGAGATTAACAACCTAATTATAGCATCATGCAAATGCCAGTGGGTTATGAGCACAGGCTATTAAAACACCTGGGCTGGTGCACTTAGTGCCTGCAACAGGCAAGTCTGAGCTCGACGGGCTGCCAAAGCCCCCGGGCCTCGCGGGACCCGGCTGTGGAGATGAGGCAACAATGGGCCACGCACAGCCGGGAGAGGCTGGGAGAGGCTGGGCCGGCCCCTGGGCATCGCTTCCCGGTGGAAACGGCAGCGCGTGGTGATCGTTCTAGCAGGCCGGGGCCTGTGAGGTGTTTTCACGTCTAATGGAATCGGGATGAGCAGGGGCTGAGCTGCAGTGGCCAGAGCCCCGCCCCGGCCTGACCCTCACCACATAAGCCGGGTGGGCGCATCTGGCCGCTCTCCTTGGAGCTGAGCTCAGGGGACGTGGGTTTCTCCTCCGGCTGGTCCTGCTGAGTGGACAGCAGCTGCCGCACAGAGACTGCTCACCCCCCAGGGCCACCCCTGTCTCCTTAGGACCAAGGGTGCTGCCGCGGGCACGGCTGGTCCTCATGAAGCGGGGGGACCATGCCCCTCGGAGGCCCAGGGTTGGCTGGGGGTCCCAGAGGTGCTGGGAAGGCCTGGCCGAGGGTGGGCCTGGGGAGGGGATTTGGGGAGGATGGAAGAAGCCGGATGCCTTGTTGTCGGGAAGCGGGGCCACGCGGTGACTGGGCGGGTCCGTGACCTGGTCTGGAAGGAGGGGCTCGGGGCCTGAGCCGTGATGGTGAAGGAGCCGCCCCCGTGCGCTCAGCTGGACGGCACGAGGTCATCAAGGTCATCGCCGGCTGGTCTGTGTGCAGATGTGATCACGGCTGGCTCTCAGCTCCGTCGCAGAGGCCTGGTCTGCTGCCGGTGACCCTGTCTGTGTCGGACGGGGGAAGGCGCAGCGCGCGGTGTGCGCCCGGCGGTGCCAGAGGTCAGGGGCCACCGTGCTCTCTCTCATCTCAGTGGGGTCCTTCTCGAAAGGGTCTTGACCCTGACTTTACACGAATCCCCACCAGAATGGGTGTTGGCCTTGACACCAGACTTGGCACCTTTCGGGGGAAGCGTCACCGTGTGCCGGGGCGTCTTCTGCAGGGGTCCCTGGGCCGTGCCACACAGGAAGCAGGTGACCACCTCCCCTTGGGGATCCGCCGTGGGCAGGGGGTGCTCCTCCGGCCCACAGTGTCGCCCGCTGGCCTTGCAGCTGCTCCCTGGCCGGAAGGAGGCCCCCAGGTCCTTGGAGGGGGACCCTCTGTTATTGACGACACGAAACTGGTTGGGTTTCCGTTTTAGTGACAGAGCTGGAGGGATGAGCCCAGCGGATATTTGAGGAAGTATTTCTGCTCCTCTGATTCCAGTTTGTCAAGGGCATTGCATGTTTCTGTCTGTTCCTTTGAGATTCGTTGCTACCTGATGACTCTGGACGCCAAACTTGGGTGTCTTGGGTGAAAACCAGCTTCAGTCTGCCTGGGATTTGGGGTGTCCCTGGAGCTTTAGAGCAATGCCTCTTATTTGGGCTAAAAATAACTTCCCCCTCCGAGCGCCTCAGTCTCCTCTGTGAACAGGGCACACTCATACCTGCCCCGCTCACGGGAAGCTCAAGCGTGATCACAGCACCTGCACTTTGTAGCCGGCCATGTGGGCACGTTTGTGTCCTCGACGTCCTACCACGAAGCTGTCACTGACTGCGACGTGGGGCGTCCTGAGAGCCAAGGCCCCTACGTGGCTCCCTGGCCCCGGTCTGGTCCATCGTTGAGGAAAGTGTTCCAGACGGATCGACATGGGAACAGCAAACGTCTTATCACACCCACCAGCCTCTGCCAGGGAGAAGACCCCCGACAGAGCCGCCACGCACGGAAGTGGGAATCAAGATCATCCACCAGAGGGGGAAGGAATTCTCCCTGCCCCCCACTGCCCCGAGGCCTGGCAGCTATGACAGGAGAGGAAAAGGCCAGTTTCTGAAGCTCTCCAGACGCACCGTGGGTGCCAGCTCCCGGGTTCTGTCTCTGTCTCTCCACGCACACCACACAGACACACACACACCACACACACACCTAGGCACACGCACACCTAGACACACACACACCCCTAGACACACACACACACACGCCCCTAGACGCACACACACCACACACACACCTAGACACACATACACCACGCACACCACACACACGCCTAGACACACACACACCACACACACGCCTAGACACACACCACACACACACTACACACACGCCTAGACACACACACACACACCTAGACACACACACACACCACATAACACATCACACACAGACACCACACACACAGACACACACACCACACACACCACACACACATACCACACACACATAGACACACATCACACACACCCCCATACACACACACAAACCACACATCTCACACACACACCTAGACACACACCACACCGCACACACACCCAAACACACACACCACACACACCACACGTCACACACACGCACATACACGCTCCACCCTGGCCTTGGCACAGCACCCCCACCCTCGATGGTCCCACGCACCCCCTCCTTCTCGTCCTGCTGGCCCCACTCAAACATGGGCTCTGATGGAAGGATTGGTTGGGGCCACTGCCCCTGGCCCTCACCTCCCTGTTGGACGCTGTGGTCATCGCCAGCTTCCCCGCCGGCCCGGGGTCTCCTTCAGGCCCAGGGACTTCGTCTCGTGCACTCATGGCCCTGGCCCAGGGCCTGGCACCGGTTTGCAGGGGCAGGAGATCTGGCAGGAAGTTTTTGAGGATGTTGATACTGAACTCCACATACTGTGGTCCAGAGAAGGAGGGGGGCATCTGTATTTGTGTGAGTCAAGTGTGTCCGTGTGAGTGTGAGTGTGCGTGTGCACGGGCGTGGTGAGCTGCCCACGTCCAGCCTTCTCCTGTCTGCTCCTGGCTCCTCTGCCTCCTCGAAGACAAGCGGACGGCATTTCAGGGACAAGGGGCTTCGGTCCGGCTGGGGTGCACCTGCCAGGCTCTCAACCCCTGGCCTCTGTGCCTCACCTGCAAACGGGCTGTGCTCCAGGGCCCCTCAGCCGGCCATCAGGGGAGAAGTGAGGTGACACGGGTGTGAGGGTGTGGTGACATCACTGCTTTGGGGTGGCACGTCCCGATCCCGTGATGGAGACGGTCAGTGTCACGGCACCTGCCCCCCAAAGTGCGGGAATTCCTCCTGACCCCTCCCAGTGTCCCTGACACCGAAATTCTAGGGCCCTGGGTGAATGTTTAGGGAAATATTGACACAGCTTCATAATAAGGCAAACGCTGATCGTGTTCATTTAATCTTTGTTAAAAGCATCACAAATGATTTATTGTTTTTTAAAAAGGAAAAATAAGAAAGAATCGATCGCATCTCTGTTATGTGCATATACGAAGTATGGGCTCAACCCGGTTGAATGAAACGTTAGCTGCCCAAGCCCAGCCCATTATTCCCAGGTGCCTGCGTGTACCTGTACACCAAATACACAGAACCTCAAATGTAGAACCAGATAAATCCATAGACCTATGTGTTGATCGATATGATTATGAGGATGGGAAAGTATCAGGTTATAGGTGCCGACTTATTCCCAGGTTCTTGGGTCCACACACCCAAAATGCTCTTAATAGAAATAATGACATAAAATACATGAAAAACACAAATAGCGAAAGCGAAAACCCTACCCCAACAGAGAGAATGAAGCTGAGGGTCAATGAAGGGCAAAGGGGTCGTCGCCCGCAGGCACTGCTGAGCTGGGGGCTGTGTCCTTGCTGACCTTGACCTTGGACCTGGACAGTGCTGACTCATGTCTGACCCTGGTTCTGACACTCACAGGACGGGCCGGGTGCGGGTGGACAGCGAGACACAGGGTTCCTAAGCCGTCTTTGGCGACCTCGGGCAGGCTGTGGGGAGGCAGAAGTCCCGGAGAGCCCAGCCTCTCCCACACAGCCCCCCAGCTCCAGCCTGGGGTCCGCTGCCCCAGCCCTGACCCGAGGAGGGTCTTGAGGATGGCTTGCAGGGCGAGCTCTGCGGGGCTGGGCCAGGAGCTCCAGGCGGTGGGCCGGCAGGGTTGGGAGAGGGACGCCACCGTCGCCTGCCCCGTGACGTGCAGTGACCCCTTCTGAGTTGGTTTCGGGTGGTCTGAGTCCCCGTTTGTGACACAAGGAGCTGGACTCCAGGGGTCCCCCACTCCACAAGGATTCAGGGCCCCCCACGTGTTCTGGGTGTGAGAATGCATCCCCTCCCGCAGGCCACGTTTCTTTTCTGGGCAAGTGGGCTAATGCCCCCCAGGCTTCATTCCGGACTTCCCACGGCCAGGGAGTTCCTAGCCTGGGCTCTGGTGTCCCCACCTCTGAGGGGAAGGCCCCGGCCACCTGAGAGCCCAGCCTGGCGTGGGGGGAGGGGGAGGAGGGAGAGGATGGGGAGGGGATACTGATTTCCAGTTTCAAGGCAAAAGGTGAAAATCTGCCCCCATATATCCCTAGTGTCCCTGATTCTAGGCGTCTGTGAGTGAGTGGAATCACACTGCACGGGCAGCAGGGGGCTGGCTCCTGGGCACCTCTGCTGCCGTCTTGCTGTGTGACCTTGGGAAAGTCACTCCCTCTCTGGGCCTCAGTTTCTCCATCTTCAAAACGAGGAGCACACTACTTGGCGGCCCTTCGGGCTCTGCCATTCGAAACCCCTCCTGGTTCCCGGTTTCTACGTGCGTCCCTCAAGCTACGAGGAAGCACAGAACACTTTGGGCATCTAGAGGCCGTTCCCACCGCGGCCACTAAGACGGGATCCCGCAGGCGGGAACCCCGTGCGAGGGCGCCGCCTGCTGGCTTCCTTCGGAAGTGCAGGCGCTGGATCCCTAGGACCCTGTGGGGGGCTGGGGCGAGGGGGGGGCAGGGGGGAAGCCAGGGAGAGCCTTGGCCTTGTGGGCCCCAGGAGAGAAGGCTGCCAGAAGGGGTAGAGAAGCATCCCTGGGCATTCTGGAAAAGGGGTTCCCGAGAATGGGGCTACTGCCTGGCAATAAGAATAGGAAGTTGAACAGCCCCCCTCCCCCCACAAAATGCAAACAGCTACCTAGAGAGGTATTTACATTATCTGCAGTTTAAAAAGAGGAAGGACAGCGGGAGGTGTGGAAGGCGGTATTGGGAGGGCCTACCACTGGCTTTCTGGATTCTGGAGGGGGCGGTGGACACCCCTGCAGAGGGACGGCCCTGTGGGTGGGAGCTGCTTTCCTGGAGGTTATGAGGAAGGAAGCAGGGCTCCGCTGTCCCTCTGCTGGGACGGGAGCCCGCGGCACAGGTGATGGGGCGGGTCTGCGGTGCTGAGAGCCCGGCCTCTCCCAGCCTCAGGGGGACCAGCCTCGGCCCCGAGAAGTCAGGCCCGGCTGCGGTGACCAGCCGTGGGCAGCCAGGGCGGCCGTGTGAGGTCCAGAGAAGTGCCCAGAGTCTGGGGGGGTGGGCAGGCGGCGCAGCGGGCGGCACGTGGCCTGGTGTCCGGGGGGGCGGGAGCTGGCGGGTCTCCTGGGCGGCCGTGGGCTGGGCGGGCTTGAGCTGGACAGAGGCGCATCTGTCGCCTTGCGTGGACACAGCTGGAGGAGGAGGCTTTTCCGAGGTCTCTGAGGGGACGCCGGTCCCAGCCCCGTGCCGGTGGCACGTGTGGTCCTGTGCCCTCCACGGGGGATGAAGCGGCGGAGAGGAGAGAGCTCTGGGCGCGGCCTCCAGCGGCATCAGCCCACCAGGTAGCTGTGCATCTCTCGGGAGTTGACGCTCAGGACCACGCCGGAGTGATTCCCTGGAGGCACAGAGACGCCAGGCGTGAGCACACGCCCGGCCGAGGGGCAGAGAGAGGACGGAGGGCCGTGCGGGACACGGTGTGGCCTCGACCGGCGTGTGGGGCATCCCGCGCTTCCTGCAGCCCTGCGGGTCGTGCCCGGACGCGGGCGCGGAGGGGTGGGCGTCTCTAGGTTTCCTGGGGGCGTGACTGAGGGTGGGCTCTCCTGGCGCCGGCACAAGCAGTGGACCCAGGGGGCCTCCGGGGGTGAGGCCACGCCCACCAGCGTGCACCACACCCACTGCCTTGCAGTGGCCGGCCCGGCGTCGGCAGCAGGGGGAGGTAGGAGGGGCTCTGTGCCCCCCGGGCAGGGGGCACTGCAGGGCGGCGAGGCAAGGCCCCGGGAGGCAGCAGGAGAGAGAAGGGCACAGCGACGGTCAGAAGGGCAGGGGTCTGCCGGGGTCCTGGGCGGGGCTGCCTTCTGAGCCTGGGGGCCGGAGGCGTGGCTGGTGGAAGGAGCCAGCACGGGCGGCCCAGAGCCCCCCAGCTCCCGGGCACGGGGGGGGAGGAAGCGGCCCAGAGCTTCCGGCGGAGCCGCGGGGGGGCATGGGGTGGTAAGCCCCGCGTGGCGGGGGAGACCTCATCAAGGCGTGTCACCTCACGGCCTCGGTTTTGTCATCTGTAACTTGGGGACGATAATATGGCCTCCCGTAAAGGATGGTAGGGGGGTCCAGAAGGGACTGCCCCTGAGGATTTGGGCAGGGCCTGGCGCACACTAAGTGCTCCATTGAAAGAATCCCTTATTATTACGCTATCGCTGCTCTTCGGGGCTTGGGGGCAAAGAGCTGCGGAGGCAGGAGGGCCGCTCTCTCATCTCCCTGGGACGCCTAACCCTCTGCCCGAGCTTGGGAAGCCCGGGTCCACCGGGAGCCTCTGCCACCACCTTTCACGTGGGGTACGACACCGCCTGATGAAGATGGGGGTGACCACTCGGGAGGCCGCGTGGGGCCCCGACACTCTCCAGCCACCGCGGCCCTGGGCTGAGGGGTCTTGGGGCGCACGGGGGAGCTGGCCCCGAGCCTGGGCTGCAGCGCGGGGGAGGGGCACAGAATCGGCTGCGCCTCTTATCGGCTAAGTGACTTGGGAGTCTGAGTGGCTGCTGTGAACCTCAGCTGTCCCATCTGTCAAATGGACACACGGCCAGGGCCTGCCTCCCAGGCTGGCTGCGAGACCGTGTCGGGAAGCACTGGGCCTGGTGAGGAGCAAGTGCCCAGGAAATGGCAGCTGTTGTCACGTTTCCGGGAGGCTGCGGACCATGGCTCTGAGAGGAGCCCGGCTGGGCTGGTGGCCCTGGGAGACTGTGGGGCTGCGAGGTCGGGGAGCTGGAGGAGGGGGTGGTCAGCTCCCGACCACTCCAGGGAGAAAGGAGGCACGCGGGCTTTGGGGTCCGGCCGGCCTGCGTCTGGATCCCAGGTCAGCCACTGGTCCGCTGTGCTGCCTGGGCGAGCAACGTCACCTCTCTGAGCCTCACCTCCAATCATTTAAAAGGTGAGGACAGCGATTCCACCTCCCACAGCTCCAGGGACACAGTGGACACGGGTGGGAGGGGATAAAGGGGCGGTGACAACACAACCCACGACGGTGACACGTTTCTGGTGTGTCCTCCTGGCTGCTTGTCTGGGGGCCTCACAGCAACCCAGGGGTGGGGCGGTCGCCGTGTAGGGGGTGCAGAGAGCGGCTGGTAAGGGTGGGGAGAGCCAGCAGGGGGCGGGGGCAGGTGGGAGGGAAGGGGAGGGGGTTTTCGGGGCGGGCGTTACCTAGAGTCTGTGAGTGGAGCTCATCATCTATAAACTCCTCACCCGGGATGGCGCTCTGCACGTCCTGGCTGTGGCTCACGGGGCTCGTCATTTCCTGCTCCTTCTCGTTGTGCATCTGGGCGTACACGGTCCTGCCGGGGCGTTTCCTGCGGGACGGAGGTGGGGACTCCGGGCTCTGCCCAGGATGCCTGTCCCCAGAAGCCCCCAGCGGAGCCCTGGGCCATCCCTCTGTGCGGTGCTGACATCGCTCCTGGGTCTGCCTCCTGCCCTGCCTCTGCTCCAAGCCACCTCCTCCAGGAAGCCCTCCCTCCTGTGAGATCCCGCGGCCCTGGGTTTCCCTCTGCCCCCGCACGCGGGGTGCTTGCTGTCCATCCGTCTCCCCTCAGGCATGTTGCAGGGAGAGGCTGTTTTATTTTCTTTCGGGTCCCCGTCACCTTGCACCTCAGGGCTCTGGCTGGGTTGGCATGCGTTCCCACACGGCACGTGATGTTGACCGGCTCTGAGAGGTACTTGCTGAGCCCTGCCCGGGGTTCTGGGGCTGGCTGCACCGTCCTCAAGTTCCCATACCCTCCAGGGCAGAGGGAGAGGAGAGCAAGGGCACAGCCCCCTCTGCCTCAGCTGGGACTGGGCTCGGGGCCCCTGGACCAGGCTCCTTCATGTTCAACACCCCAGTTAGTTGGAGCAAAACCCCAAAAGAGCCCATGGTCCCAATTTACAGAAGAGGGAACTAGACTCAGTGGGAGAGTGGGCTTCCTCAGAGCCACTCACCGACACTGGCAGTTCTCTGGAAATATTGAGATGGCAGGATGTACATTCAGGGCCCAGGGTGGGTTGGGCCATGTGGCCGGACCCAGTGGACTGTAGCACTTGATGGCTGTGAGCCTCTGAGACTTAGGGGCTGTTTGTTATGCAGCCGGACCTAGTGGACTGTAGCACTTGATGGCTGTGAGCCTCTGAGACTTAGGGGCTGTTTGTTATGCAGCCGGACCTAGTGGACTGTAGCACTTGATGGCTGTGAGCCTCTGAGACTTAGGGGCTGTTTGTTACGCAGCTGGGCCCAGCCCACACTGACTGCTGCGTCAGCCAGGAGAGCCCAGCTCCCTGGAATCCACAGAGCTTAAAGCCTCTGGACAAATGGGGCATTTCTCTCTGCTGCTGCAAGGTCCTCCCCTTCGTCCTCCCTCCCCCTCCTCTGGGGACAAGGTAATAGGTTCCTTCTGGGCCATTTACACTGTGTGTGATAAATCTGGAGCAATTTGTGGAAACTGCAATCTGGCCTTCAGGGGGTCTGAAGAAGGCAATTGACAGAGACCAAAATTCTGCCCCTTTCACTCCCAACCTGCCAGGCCTGCCTTCTGCCCACCCCCAGACAATCCTGCCGCCCTGCAATTCTCAAGTGCCCTGAGAGAAGCCCAAATGGGTGCGCCCAAACGGCGGTCCAAGGGGAAAGAGAAAGGGGTGGGGGCAGGTCCCGACTCCAGCCATTGCCTCCAGCTCGGCTCTGACTTGGGAGGCGGCGTCTAAATCCTTTTCTCGTTCAGCCTCTCAGGACTCACACCCCATGGCCTGCCTCAGCCAGGCCTGAGCCGGGCGGTTTTCACAAGGTCCCAATTAAACACGGCGTTATGGCAACAAGGGGGACGGGCACAGGAGAAGGTCTGCAGGAGCTGGGGGCCTGCGTCTGCGCCTGCCCACACCCCCTCCCCTCCCCATCTTCCCCTCCCTGCCCCCTACTCCTCTTCCCCACCTTCTCCCCCTCTTCTTCTTCCCTTGTCCTAGCCTCCTCCTGCTTAGTCTCCTTTTACAGATGAGGAAACTGAGGCTCAGGGAGGGGAAGAGACTGGCCAGGACCACAGAGCTGGTCAGCAGCAGGGCAGGATGGTGGCCCGGTCTTCGAGGCTGACCCAGCCCTGCTGCCATCTGGGGTGCCCTGCAGGTTGGGGGGCTGTCACCCAGTGTGAACAGTGCTGGAGGACAGAGACCCAGAAGTGTCCAGGGCTCGGGGGAGGAAGGACCCTCGGCCTCAGAGGAGCAGGGAGGGGAGGGTCAGCTCCGTCTCTGGACTGTTCCCAAGGGCGACCCGAACCAGGGAGACCCCAAGGCCACTGGAGCCAAACCAGCAAGATAGGGAGAAACAACAGGCTCAGATCTGGCAGCTGCGTTTTGCAGGAAATGAGTCTGGTGACACTTTCTGGTCGTTTTGCTCATTCCCAGGCCCAGAATCCGGGTAAGTTCAGATTCACCAGGCCCTCGAGGGTGCCCACGAGTAATCCCAGCACCGAGGGTTATTAAACCCATTTCACAGATGAGGACTAAGGTCAGAGGGGGAGAGAGGCACCACAACCCCTCCCAATGACCACACGGTGTGCTTGCCACCCACGCAACCTCGGCTCAAGCCCCCGCCTGCTCCCACCGTGGGTGTCAGCCGCCCCCCGCTCCGGCCCTGGGTGTCCTGTGCAGCTGCTCCATCTGGAGGCTGGAGCCCCCTCCCAGTGGAGTGCCTGGCACACGGCAGCTCTGGATCATGCTTGCGGAGGGAAGGGGTGGGTGAGTGCTGGGGGAAGCATGGGGGGTGGGCACAGCCTGGGGTCAGAGCCCCACTCCTCACTCCGCAGCTGTGTGGCCCTGGGAAAATCACTTAACCTCTCTGAGCCTGGGTTTCCTCATCTGTAAAATGGGCGGGTGGAGCAGAGAGGAGGATGGGGGTGGAAGATGCTCCTTGGGTTGTGAGCGGTCGGCTGTCTCCTCTGGGATCAAGGTGACTCAGAGCCAGGCTGTGGGTCCAGACGAGGCCCCTCCCCACCCCATGACCCGTCGCCGGCACAGCCACAGCCCGCCAAGGCCCTGCTGGAGAGCTGCGCCCCCTCCCCCCCAGGCCCCGCCCTCACGCCCGGTTAGCCCAGGGAGGCCGGGTGACCTTGCCTTTTGAACTTGTAGAGGATGAAGGCTCCCACCGCGAACAGCCCGATGAGGAGGAGGACTGCCACCGCCCAGTAGCCGCCACCTCCTCCCAGGCTTGGAGAACCTGTGAGCAAAGCAGCCTGTGAGTGGTCAGTGTGGGCACCGGCCGGCCTCCTGGCGCCCAGGACCCCCACTGAGTAGATCCCGGCCCCGGTCCTTCCTCCTGGAAAGCGGACAGAACGCCTCCGTCCAGATTGATGCTGGTGTGGACATGTGACCGCACAGAGCAGAACGCAGCTCTTCGGCTCCTGCAAAGATTCTTGCCCCAAAGTGGGGAGGATGGTCCATGGTGGGGGGCGGGGACAGGGTCACCTGAGGCTCTAAATGACATAAATTAAAGCAAGAGCTCCGTGCTGTGTCCGTGGAGAGCACCGTGAGGCCCTCGGTGTGACTGGGTTTTAACCGGAGGCAACCACCCGGCCAGGAGGAGCGTGCGGGCGGGCGGCAGAGGGGGTCCCTCTGCCCCCAGTGTCCACGGTAATGGGTGTCGTCTGAGGGGCCTGGACACACGCCCACCCCACCCTACAGAGGTGAGCTCAGGCCAGGCCTCTCACCTGTGTCCACGTCCCTCATGGCCACCAGGACCCGGACCCCACCACGCAGGAGGAAGCTGATCTTCTGTGCGTTCAGCACCTGCTGGATGGCCATGAGCCTCTGAAAGCACAGGGCGGGGAGTGAGGGGGTCCTCGGGGACCCAGCAGAGGGAGCGGGAGAGCTGGGCAGATGTCCACCCTGACCCTCCAGAGCCATGGGGCTGGGGGAGGGCCACTCAGCCTCTCTGGGCCTCAGTCGCCTCCTCTGTAAAATGGGAATACTAGGCACCAGTGAACTCTCACCAAGAACCGACAATGGGACACAAGGTGACCCAAATGTGGCCCTGCCCTCAGAGAGCTCTAGTTTTAGTCAGGACCATGGAGTGTGGTAAAGTTGGGGAAACCCAGGGATGCTCCAGGAGGCCCCCAACCCCAGAAGTAATCAGGGGAGGCTCCTTGGAGGTGGAAGACCAGGAAGAAGACAAGACAGGGACAGGAGAGGTGACCCAGGCAGGCGAGTGAGTCCACACCTGAGGCAGAGAAATCCCAAGAGGTGATGTTGCTGGATCATGGTGGGGGGAGGGGGCAGCTGGCCTCTGGGGCGCCCAGCTGGTGTGGCAGTTCAGGAGGGGGGAGTTTTCCTGGTGTTCAGAAGGGAACCACTCAGCCCACGTGGGTGTCAGGCGTCACCCTCTGCACAGGTGGGTGCAGATGTGTGGGGGGAGGGGTCCCCCTCAGGGATGGGGTCCCCATGGCTCTGCTCCCTGGGCCTCGGGGGGATATACCCTGGGGACTCTGCTGGCTGCTTCCCTGAGCAGCGTTTCAGCACCTGGGACTCCACGAGGCCCGTTCCCTGCTCACGGAACGAGGGTCCTGAGTCGGGAACTGTGTAAACGACAGGCCAACAGCCCCAGACCTGAAGGGTCCGGGAAGACACCTGGTTCTGCCCCTTGACCTCATGGCCTGGAGGGGTCGCTGCACCTTTCCGTTCTCAGGTCAACGTGAGGATTCGTAGGAGCATCGGGCGTGGCGCCCTGAGCCCCGCGCTCCGCACGCAGCAAGGCAAGGCTGCTGTCCGGGGCCGTGGCGCGCGGCTAAGTTTTCTCGCTGGCTTCGGGCGTGTGGCAGACTCTGAGCACTCAGGACAATGGGGGTGGGGTCCCCCCGTCTCTCACCTCCTTCCCTTCCAGCCCTCACTCGGAAGCGCCCCGAGTGGGTGCAGCCCCCGAGCCCCATGCTGGCACCTGGGACCGCCGCAGCCTTCCCCTCCGCCCTCAGCTCCTCGTCTGAGAAGTGGGTCGATGCCTCTCAACCCGCCACTGACCCACCTCCAGAGACACCGCATCAGCGGGGGCTGGGGGCTTGGCCAGGAGCCCCCAGGTGCGGATGTGGACGCCCTTTGGGACGGGCTGTGGGTCAGGCTGGCACAGGCACAGGTCCACCAGGAGGCCGCCCGGGAGTGGCTCGAGCACGGTTTGGCAGCCAGAGTGACAGTGGGGCTCCACGCCCGCGCTGTGCTTCCTGGTGGGGGCCTCACTGAGCCTCACTTCCCTCGTCTGTAAAATGGGACGCTACCACCCAGCCACAGGGGTCCTGCTGGTCTTGCTGTACCCGCGCCTCCGTGCGGGTCACTCTTTCCAGACCGTCTGCATGAGCATCTGTCTTCTCGATCAGCTCAGAGCTTGCCTGCGGTTCTGATTCATCTTTTTTTGAGATAACATTTACTTTCAAGTGTACAATTCAGTGGTTTTTAGTATATTCACAGTCATGCCCACCACCACTATCTAATTCCAGAACATTTTCTTCCTCCCAAAGGAAACCCCTAAAACCGTGAGCAGTCACTCCCCACTCCCCATCCCCCAGCCCCCAGCAACCAGCAATGCACTGTCTCTGTGGATTTGCCTGTTCTGGACATTTCATATAAATGGAATCACACAATCTGTGGCTTTTTGTGACCATCTTCTTTCACTTTACATCACGTTTCCAATGTTCATCCAAGCTGCAGCCTGGATCAGAATCGCATCCTTTTTGATGGCTGAGTAATATTCCACTGTGCGGATGGACCATCTTCTGCCCATCCACTCACCTGTGGGTGGACATCTGGGTTGTTTCCACTTTGGGGCTGTGAACATTCGGGCACACACGTGTGTGTGTGGACGTACATTTTCAGTTCTCTTTGGTACACTCCCGGGGGTGGGGCTGCTGCATCATTTGGTAACTCTGTGTTTAACTGTTTGAAGAACCACCAGACTGTTTCCACGGTGGCTGCACCATTTTCCACTCCCCCCAGCAGTGAATGAGGGGTCAGTTTCTCCACATCCTCGTCCACACTCATTACTGTCTGCTTGGTACAGAATTACAGCCGCCCTAGAGGGCGTGAAGTTCTTCCCATTCATCTTTTTTCTTTTTTTGATGTGGACCATTTTTAAAAAAATTTTATTTATTTATTTATATTTATGGCTGTGTTGGGTCTTCGTTTCTGTGCGAGGGCTTTCTCTAGTTGTGGCAAGTGGGGGCCACTCTTCATCGCGGTGCGCAGGCCTCTCACTATCGCGGCCTCTCTCGTTGCGGAGCACAGGCTCCAGATGCGCAGGCTCAGTAATTGTGGCTCACGGGCCTAGATGCTCCACGGCATGTGGGATCTTCCCAGACCAGGGCTCGAACCCATGTCCCCTGAATTGGCAGGCAGATTCTCAACCACTGCGCCACCAGGGAAGCCCTGATGTGGGCCATTTTTTAAGTCTTTATTGAATTTGTCACAATGTTGCTTCTGTTTTACATTTTGGTTTCTTGGCCCTGAGGCATGTGGGATCTTAACTCCCCGACCAGAAATCAAACCCCCAACGCCTGCATTGGAAGGTGAAGTCTTAACCGCTGGACCACGAGGGAAGTTCCCCCCCCATTCATCTTTTGAGTCCCCGTCCTAGTTGGAGGTTCTGAAACTGTTGCCGGGGATCCCCTGGCCGGTGCTCACCCCTCGCAGTGAGGCTGGGGCGGTGTGACCAGCTCTAGCCAATGAAATGGGAGTGAAAGTGGAGCGTCCCCCTGAGTGGTTGGTCCTGCCCAATGCCCTGGTCCCCCCCACTCCCCCACCATTGTGACCTTGGTGTAGCCACAAGGGGGAGGAGGGGCAGTGATTGGTGAGAGATAAGCCTTTACGTGATGAGGAGACGCTGAGGTCCCCGTGCTTGTCGGGAATCACCACCAAACCCTGGGCGGCGTGGGGAGGACCCGGCCCGGTGGCCGCAGGAGATACCTTGTCACTTGTGAGGCTCCTCTTCCTCGTGGGCGTGGGAGGGGGCAGGAGCACGTGCAGGTCGGCCAAGGTGGGCAGCCCCGGCTTTACAACGGTCACCAGCAGCTCCTCGGGGATGCTGGTCTCCTGTGGGGACACAGACAGCCATTCTGATCCACCGGCCTTCTCTGTCCCCTGCCACACTCCAGGGGCCCAGGAATACCCTCTCTCCCTGAGTGGCCTGTCTGAGTCTTGGCCATTTCTGACCTCTGTACACCTGGAGTCATGGCCCCAGCAGCTTATGGCACTGCCTTCTACCTACTGCAGCCCAGCGCTCCTGGTCCCTCAGCCTTTGGCCACCGCCCCAGCCTCCGCTCAGCCAGGCCTGCCCCCTTCAGCTCATTCCTCCCACCATATCCAGGTGAGCAGGCCCCTCCCTGGCTACTGTCCTCCCAAGTGTCAGGGCTCCTGACCATGCAACTCCCTCAACCCACAAAGCTCTGTCTCCTGAAAGTCCCACTCCACGCATGTTCATCTGGCAAACTCCTATTCATCCTTCAACACCCAGGACAATATTACCCGAATTATTAATGGGCCAAAGGGAGGCATGGCCAGGGTGGGCCTCAGTCTGTGACAGCCTTGGATGACTCTAGAGGGCTGGGTTTTCTCCCACTGGGGGCCCAAGGGCCTCGAGTGCCCTATGCCCACCCTGACGCACTGCCTTTGCTTTCTGTGAGCTCCCTGAGGTCAGCCATCACACTGACTCATCTCTCTGTCTCCAGTATCCAGCCCAGAAGAGAAACGTAGTGAGTAAATGAAAATCCCTTTAAAGAGATTCTGTTGTAGGACAGCAACTGTGTCTTGTGCAAACAGCTGGTGCTCACTAGATGTGCATGGAAGAGGCAGTCCTGTCCCTCCTCTGCAAGGTGACAGTCTGGCTGCATGTCCCCCAGGGCCAGGTAAGAGGACCCTACATGGCTTCCAAGCGCCACTGTCAGCCGATGTGAAGGACAGAGCATCAGGACCGCAGAGCAGCCCGCCTGCCCGCTCCTGGGGGCTCCACAGCCCCCGCTTCTCTGGGGCACCCACAACCCAGAGGTGGGCAGGTGGTTTTGCCAGTGGTGGGCTGGGGGCACCTTGGAGAGGAGCCGGGACACCACGAGGCCAATGTCCTCCCTCCACTCGGGGGTGTTGGGGTTGTGAGCGTCCAGGTCCTTGGAAAACTGCAGAGGCATGACCTGAAATTGATCTGGAAAGAGGCAGAGACGGGAGAGTGGGTCAGTCCTGGGCGCCCGGCCCCGCTTCCTCTGTGGACGGTGGCCACACCCCCTGGATGGTCCAGGGCTGGCCCTGGGTGTGGATCCTGCGGCCCACTTTCAGAAAACAAGATGCTTCCCAGTCTGTGTGCCAGCAGCTGTCCCGGGCAGGGCCCACTCCACTGGCTGCCATTTAATAATAATAATAACGACAAAAAAGATGACAATGACGAGGACAGCAGTGCTGCCCTGGAGGGAGGGCCAAGCCTGCTGTGTGATTTGCCCCATCAGCTCACAAGGACATACACGCCCTACGACGTTGACTTCTCGTCCCCCAGGGATCCATGGACTTTGACTGGGCTGGTCCCCCCACCAGAGTAAGAGTCCCTGGAGAGCAGAGTCCCCACTTTCTCTGTCTCTCACATTTCCCAGGGTCCGCAACTCAGAAACCTATTCTAGAGCCACAAGCAGCAGGGGGTAAAAAAGACCCGGCACCAGGAGTCTCAGAGTGAACTGCAATCTCTCTGTTTACCTCCCGAGCCTTGGTTTCTTGATTTGTAAAATGGGAGGAGGCTTTGCAGGGATGAGCAGCTCAAGGGACAAGTGCCTTGTGAACCGTGACCATGCAGTGCAGGTGGAGGTGACTGTTTCAAGGCTCTGGGCTCAGGGTCTGCTGCCCACATGCTCGTGAATGAAGGAATGGCTGAGGGCAGTCCCCTAAATATTTAACTGATGGCTGCTGTCCACAGGAGAGGCTGTTCTTAAAGCAAAATGAGGGTTTATCAGTGTGGTGATGAGGGCAACATGGTGCCGGGGGGCAGGGGGGTCTCTTCCATTCTTAGGATTAATTTTCTATTGTAAATGTCTCCCGGGGGGCTCAGAGCCCCCAGTGAGCACTGATAAATGGGACACGGATTCAGAGCAGGACTCTCAACAAAGTTGATATAATCACGTGACACTCCTCAGATGACGGAGATGCTGGGGACAGGCACCCGGTGGGCAGGCAGACCCGGTGCCCGATCCCAGCTCTGTTGCTGCTGGGTGACCTTGTCACGCCCCTCAGCTGCGTCCTCATTTGTGCCATGTGGGGCCTGTGAATGCCATGGACGTAGGAGTTGTCGGTATTTATTTTACAGATGGGGAAATGGAGGCCAGCAAGGCCGGGGGCGTCAGAGCTGCGTTTGCTGGCCACTCTGCCCCGCTGGGCCCTCCCTGGGATGACCAGGACATCGGTGGCATATACACCGCCTGCCCCCGACCCTGAGCTCCTGAGAAGGAGAAGCTGTGCTGCCTGTCCCGGGGGGCGGGGGGTGGGTAACTCACCCAGCACGCGGACCACCTTGGAGTCCTGCAGCACGGAGGTCCCGCAGGCAGCCTGCACCGTCACGCGCACGTCCCCTGTGTCCCCAAACCGCGTTGTCACAGAGTTCTCCAGGGACAGCAGGGGCTGCGGGCACGAGCGGGGGTCAGGGCTGGGCCGGAGAGCTGGCCCCGGTGTGCGGCCAGGGCTGCACTGAGAGTGCTCACTGAGAGCCCCCGGGGGGTATGGAGAGGGCCCCCCGAGGCGCCCGGTCCTGAGCTCCCCAGCACGGACGCCGTCTCCCAGTGCCCCTTCCCTCCAGAGGCTCCGAGCCCCGCTCCGGGGATGGCGTCGAAGGCGCATGGTGGTTGCCAAGCAGGGCCTCCCCCCCGATCCCTTTCACCTTCTCGCCCCCTCCACGCTCAGCCGGGCTATGGCACCTTCATCCTCGGACCCCAGTGGCCGGCTCAGCACCCACCCTGTGGGGTGGGCACACACATCCGATTGGGCCTCACTATTACCTCGGACCTTGTAGACGGGGAGGCAGAGGCTTGGGGAGGTGCAGCGACCGGCCCCAAGAGCTCGGCTGCAAGGGGCTGAGTCGCCATTCGAACCCGGAGCCCGAGCCCCTTCCTCGACCCTCCCCATGCCAGGGAAACACAGTCCGGAGCCCAGGGCCCCTCCCGGTCTGGGCCCTCAGCCGCTGTTTGGGGCTTTCTGCTTGGCGGTGAAGGGCTGTCGTTTGCTGAATAAATGAAGGATCCCCCTTTGGGTCTTGAGGCACCCCCCGGCCTAAGGATGGGCAGCTTCACCTGCAAAGGTCCTCAGGGTCTCCTACCAGGCATCTGCCCTTAGCTCCCCACTGCCCACAGGATACAACCCACAGCCCTGGGTGAGGCTTCTGAGGTTGGGTCCAGCCCCAGGGGCCCCCTCCTCCATGAAGGCTTCCCTGACTACTCCCATGCAATAACTAGAAATGGCCTGATCTCTTCTGGAACTCTCAGATGCGTCACCTGTCTCCTTCCTGTGACACCTGTCACATACTAACTTAGGTCACCTACTATGTTCCCACATCTTTCCCTAGGAAAAGGCAGGGTCTGACCCGATTCATCCCCCGTCCACCACACTCAGACATGGCCGGACCCTGAACAGATGCTCAGGGTGAAGGAAGAGTCGATGTGTGCTTTCCTCACCTCCATGGTGTCACACACTGTGTCCTGCCCAGTATGGAGGGTGGGACCTGCCCCACTCTCCACCCCAGATGGGAGCCTGTGGGAAGGAGGGGCTGCCAGGGGCCCGGGGCCAGCGTACCTGCAGGCTGTGACCAATCCACCAGTAGAAGACGGTGAGATTGGGGTTCAGGGGCAGCAGCACAGCTGTGAGGGTCACCTCCTGGTTGATGCCAATGACAGGAACCACTTCGAGGTAGAGGGCCTGCAGGGGGGCTGCAGGGGACAGAAAAAGGTTAGGGGTCAGAGGGCATCAGGGCGCTGGCCATGTCCCAGGCTGCTATCAGTCACTGTCACAATCAACCTCATCACCACCATCACCATCATCACCACCACCATCACCAACATCACCATCACCACTACCATCACCATCACCATCATCATCACCACCATCACCAACATCACCATCACCACTACCATCACCATCACCATCATCACCATCACCACCATCATCACCATCATTACCATCATCTCTATCATCATCACCATCATTACCATCATCTCTATCATCATCACCATTACCACCACCATCACCACCGCCACCACCACCAGCATCACCACCATCACCTCTATCATCATCACCATCACTATCATCACCACCATCACCATCACCACCATCATTACCATCATCTCTATCATCACCACCATCACCACCGCCATCACCATCAACACCACCACCACCATCATCACCATCATTACCATCACCTCTGTCATCATCACCGTCACCACCACCATCACCACCATCACCACCACCATCGCCTCTATCATCATCACCATCACCACCACCATCACCATCATCACCACCACCATCATCATCACCATCACCACCACCATCACCATCATCACCACCACCATTACCACCATCACCTCTATCATCATCACCATCACCACCACCACCACCACCACCATCACCACCACCACCACCACCACCATCACCACCACCATCACCATCATCACCACCACCATCACCTCTATCATCATCACCATCACCACCACCATCACCACCATCACCACCACTATCACCATCATCACCACCACCATCATCGTAACCATCACCATCACCACCAACCCCACTGCTGCACAGACCACCATGGGTGTGAACTCGAGCCCAGCCTGCCTGCCTCCCTGCCCTTGGTCTCCCTGTGCTTCCCCAAGAACCAGGTCTCTGTCACAAGGAGAGACACTTGGCCTCAAAGGGACGATGGACTTACAGTTGACCTGGACAAACAGCACTGCTTCGTCGTGTCCCGCCATGTTCTCCGCCCTGACGGACACGCGGTAGACGCCAGGGTTCTCATAGCGGTGCCGGATGGGCTCCCCGGCCAACGTGAGGTTCATGTACATGGCCTTGAAGCCGTCCCCCAGGTCCACCTGGTACTTGGTGGTCAGGGCATCGCCCTGCAGGAAACACCACAGGGCCACTTAGGAGTGGCCTGCAAAGCTGGGGGCCAGCGATGGGGCATTCACTCACTCATTCAATCATTCATTCCCTCATTCCTTTCCTCAAAGTGAGTGGCCTGGGGACCCCAGGGAACCAGATCTGTTCTGCCCTTGGGGCTCCCAGCCTGGAGGGCTGGGCTGAGAGCTGTAGGACGTGGGTGGAAGCAGGGGCCAGGGCCAGGTTTGCATTAGAAAGATCACCCAGCTGCAGAGAGGGAGAGGGGTCAGGGCCCACGGGTGAAGGCAGGGAGGAAGTGCAGGGGTGGGGATAGGGGCCAGGGAGGCCCACCGAGGCCTCAGCCAGGAGCCGGGAGGGCGGGAAGGGGCCTAGCACATGCTGGACGGTTTCAGTAACACACCTAGGAAGATGTGTGCGTGTAGGAAGACCCTTAGTCTCCCAGGAAATTAAGAAAACATTATGTTTCCCTCTGTGATGCTGCGATTCCTGCATTTTTCTTTTATCTCATCCTATGTTGTGCCAGGAGTGATGGTCGTATGCACGGGCTCTGAGCAGGAAGGGGCTCCCACCCACCGCTGCCTCTATCCAGGCGTTTCCCCACCCACACAAGCTGTCCAATCATCCGTATACTCCCCGCCACGAGGCTTATCCTTCCAATAACTGTATTTTCCTCATAGAGTCGTGGGGAGGAAATTGAGTGAAGGGAACAATAACTTTTTCAACTTTCTGGCAGGAAGTCCTCACATTCAGTCTCAGGTTCTCCCTCCCTCCCCCCACCCCGCATCGTCCCTTCCTGCCACCCCTCCCCCAGCTGCAGGAACACTCAGGAAACCATTTCCTAGTGATCAAGAACAAGCAGGGTCATCACTAACTGTTTAGCAATCCTCTTATTTTACACCTGCCAAACCTGAAAACTGGATAGAATACTTTTAAGTAAATTATGTTCATCTAACTTTCTTCACAAATATGGTGTAATAGGTTGAATAGTGTCCATCCCTGCCCCCGCTCCAATTCAGTCCACTTGAAACCTCAGAATGTACCTTGTTTGGAAATAGGGTGTTTGCAGATGTCATTAGTTAAGATGAGGTCACACCGGATTAGAACAGGACCTAAATCCAATGACTGGGGTCTTTATAAGAAAAAGGAAGGGGATTTGAGACACAGGGGAAGCCATGTGAAGACAGAGGCCGGAGGGAATGCGGCCACAGCCCAGGGATACCTGGAGCCCCCAGAAGCTGCAGAGACAAAGGAAAGATCCTCCAGAGGGAGCCCAGCCCTGCTGACACTTTGATTTTGGACTTCTAGCCTCCAAACCTGTGAGAGGAGAAATGTGTGTTGTTTCAAGCCACCCAGTTTGTGGCCACTGTTGTGATGGCCTCAGGGACCTTATACAGGTACGTTCTATTATCCCCATTTTATAGGTTGGAAGACTGAGGCTCTGTGAGCCCAGAACTCGCAGGCTGGCCCACGGGCCGGTGCTCTCTCCGTTTAAAGGCAGTCTCATGGGGGCCGGGTGTCTCAAGTCCGATTTGTTCCGAGAGGGAGGGGTTTCCTGTATTGCATCCTGGGAGAGGAAGGTGCTTCTGGCTGAGTCGGGACCTGCGGCTTTGATGGGCAGGTGCCGCCCCCTCCTGGGGACCCTGAGTCCTGCCTGCAAGCAACTAAGACAGGTGCAAGTTTAACTATTGAAACATTTCCTTGTTTAAAACACCTCGTCATAATCAGGAAAGTAATACAGTGTCAATGTAGGACAAGGAGAGAATACAAAAGGCAAAGCGAAGGAGCTAGAAAGGAAAAAACGGTAATGTCACTGCAACACCCGCCACCCACACCGTGGTGTTTCCAGGCAGATGTGTGTGTGTGTGTGTGTGTGTGTGTGTGTTTGTGTGTGTGTGTGTATTACTGAGTGCTTCAAAAACACTCAGATGTTTCATGCTGAGCCAACTGCCAATTCACATGTAACTGTAACGGATAATACAGAGAGCCCCACGTCCCTGGTACCCAGTTCCCCATGTGCTAACATCCTGCAGAACAGCAATATCACAAATAGGGAATCCACACTGATTCAGTCACCACTGGGGTCCCTCCTGCTGCCCTTTCACAGTCATACCCGCCCCTTCCAATCACATCCCTGACTCCATGGGATTAGAACCTGCTCTCCTTTTCTATAATTTTGTCATTCTGAGAATGTTCTATAAATGAAATCGGAAAGTATGGAGTCATTGGGATTAGCTTTTGCATTCAGTATAGCTCTCCAGAGATTCACCCAGCTTGTGGTGTGTAGTCTGTTCCTTTTTATTTCGGAGTACCACCCACGGGATGGACGTGCCACCATCATTATCCACTTGTCCATCCAGGACATCCGGTTGTCTGCAGATTCTGGCTGTTATGAATAAAGCTGCTGTGAACCTTGATGTAAAGGTTTCCCTGTGAATGTAAGTCTTTATTTCTCAGGAGTGTAATTGCTGATTCCTATGGTAGTTGCATGTTTAGCTTTTAAAGAAACGACCAGCTTTTCCGGAATGGCTATACATTTTACGTTCCCATCAGCCATGTAGGAGGGATCCAGTTTCTCTGCAGGCTCGCCTGCATTTGGTGGTGTCACTATTTTTTAGTTTAGCCATCCCCGTAGGTGTGCAGCGACACCTCTTTGAGGGTTTGATTTGCATTTCCCTGATGGCTAATGATGCTGAACATGGTTTCATGTGCTTATTTGCCATCTGTACACCCTCTTCAGGGAAATGTCTCTCCATGTCTTTTGCCCATTTTCTGACTGGATTGTCGTCTTACTGTTGAGTTCTGAGTGTTCTTCATGTATTCTGGGTACTAGTCCTTGTTGGATGTGGTTTGTAAATATTTTCTTCTGTGGCTGCCTTTTCGTCTTCTTAGGGTCTGTCGCAGAGCAAAATGTCGCATTTTGACGAAGTCCCATTTATCAGATTTCCTTCATGGATGGGGCTTGTGGTGTCAAGTCTGAGAACTCTCTGCCTAGCCCTAGGTTCCGGCTATTTTCCTCTATCTTTTTTCTAAAAGGTTTATAGTTTTCCATTTTCCATTTAAGTCTGTGATCCACTCTGAGGTGATTCTGCACCAGGTGTGAGGTTCATTTTTACCGGCTCTTCATGTGCTCAAGCCCATCCTCCCTCCACCGAGATGCTTTTGCTCCTGGGCCAAAATCAGCCAGGCCTGCTTGTGCGGGTCTGTTTCTGGGTTCTCCATCAGCTTTATTTTCAGTGCTTAAATATTTACGGAACTTGGATCCCCCTAAATCCAGCGCTCTTTCCACACCTGGGTTGGGTGTGTGCGTCTGTGGTTGTGTTACGAATGTGAATGCGTGAACACGTATGTGTGTGTGTGAGTGTCCGTGTGTGTGAGAACGAGTGTGCAACAGTGTGTGTATCCACCTCAACCCTGCACCCACTCCTTCCCAAGGCTCCGACAGGGGAGGCAGCGGCGTGTACTGGACTCTCTCTCCCAAGAGCATCTTTCTGTTGCCCCCTCACCTCCGCCTGCTGCAGCCGAGAGTGCCAGCCCGCCGGGGCGCTGGGCTGCCAGGCGTACCCAGTCCTGGCTCTGGATGGAGCACTGCAGGTGTGACTTAGCTTCTGGGACTCCAGGCTCTAGGGGGCAGCAGGCGGCCGTTTTTCTTGCAAATCTGTCCCGGAGCTCCGGGCGGCAGCTGGGTCCCCTCTGAGGGTCCGGGTGGTCCCAAGCTGGGCAGGGGGCTGCGTCCTCCTCTGCTGTGAACAGGGTCCCCCACCACCCCAGGGCTGCCCGAGGCTGAAGCGTGACTCTCAGAACCAGGCTCAGTCACCACGGGGACGGGGACAGGCGGGAAGGGGAGGCCACCCCAGGATCAGCTCATTTCTGGGGGCCGTGAACCAGGCGCTGTCCACACGGAGCGCCAGGCCTGAACCCAACGCCAGCTCTGTCACTGTTACTGTGTGGCCTCAGGTGAGTGGCTGCACCTGTCTGAGGCGGGGTGTCCCCAGCTACAAAGCCGGCTGATGGGAGCACAGCCCTTAGACACGGGGAGGGACGACACACGGGTGCCCATGAGTACAGCTCCTTCCTCTGGACCAGAGCCCCCGCTTTCCAACATCAAAGACCTCTGTCAGCATCACCCTGCCCCACCTGGGCACATTTTGAAGGACATCTTCTAAACGAAGCACATGCAGTTACAAAGCCCCACTCATTTCACGCTGCATATTTGTTAACCGAAGACCCAAATGCGCAAGAGAGCCATGCGCCTGGGAGAGGCTGGGACCCTGGGGGTGGGAACAGGGGGTTCTGACCTCCCCTTTGTGCTTTTCTGTCATTTTGAATTTCCTGCACGTTTTTAAGTTTTTCTAATTTCTGCTTTTGAACGTTCTACAATGAGCATTTGTTACTTCTATAATCAGAAAAATAAGCATGCTGCATATTAGTTTAAATAGACTAGAAGGAAATAAAAAAATTAACAGTGGTTACCTTGGGAGAACAGGATTTTTGGTGATATATTCTTATGTTTTTAATGTGGTTTTCCAACATTCTACAATGAGTATATACTGTTTTTAAAATCAGAAAAAAATGTAACACTTGTACTAAAGAAAAAAAAAGAAAGACGAGGAGACGGGGAGGAAATTTATATATTTATATATAGGTATGTGTATATATATATTTGTGTGTATGTATATATGTGTGTATATATATATATATATATATATATATACAGACACACAAAATATTTCTATATCCATCCATCTATATTTGTATCTATGTCTATCCATTATCTATCAGTCTATCATCTATATCTGTTTATCATCGATATCTATCTCTCCATTTACCTATCCATCTATCTATCATCTATTACGGAATTTGTCTTTGGCTATGAGATTATATGTAATGGTGGGTTTTGTTTGTTTGGTTTTTTTTGGTTTGCATCATCGCATTTATTTATTCATTTATTTTTACAGTTTTTTTTAACTTCCTGTTTTTCTTATGATTCCAAAATTAACTAACTCAGTATAATGAGAGGTTCAAAAAGTTTTACGGCCGCCCACAGGAAGGCAGAAATCTGACGTCACCGCGCGGTGAACACACACACACAGAGATGTTTGAAGCCACGCCCCCCTGGGCCTGTGCCTGCTGCACGCGGCTCAGTTCCCTCCCTGCCTCCGCCCTCTCGTCCCAGTTTTCTGTTTCATCGTTTCAGTGCTGGTCTGGACCTGGGAAGGGGGGAAGGAGCCCCCCCGGCCCACTCTCCCCTCCCGCCATTCGGGAACCGATGGTCCAAAGACGCTACGTGGAGGCGGAGAGAGCGCCGCCCGGCGCCCCGTGTGCCCGGTTGCAGCGGCCGCTCACCTGTTCCTGCCGTACCACGAACAGCACGTCCTCCCCCGGCCGCACGGCCACCGCCTCGCCGCGGATGCTGACGTGCAGGCCCCGCGGCGGCAGGAGGGGGCACTGCAGCTGCGCCGGGCTCTGCCGCGGGTCCACGCCACCCTCGCACACGTTGGACACCACCTTCCGGTACCTGCGGCCAGACAGCGAGTCAGACAGGCGGGGGTGGGGCGGGCCCTGCTGCCCGGCCGGACCTGCTTGTCGCCGAGAGGTGGCTCTTGGCTTGGCGAACTCCATTCTTCAACTCCCTCCCTTTCCCCGACTCCACCTGTTTGCTATTTCTGCCCCATTTTGGAGATGGGAAAACTGAGGCTCAGGGGAAGAAATGACCAGTAATGGCAGGACCTGCTTCCATCACTGGACGTTTCCTTGGTCTGCTCGTATTCTTACAATAATGGTAACAGCTGTTGTTGCTGAGGGGAGGATTGAAGGAGTCAGTCTGAATTTCATGGCTTTGCTGGGAAATACGGTCCTGGGAGGACAGAGTGCCCAGGAGGGGCCGGGCCTTACCGCTGATGCGCCACATGGCTGTGAGCAAACATGCTCCCAGGGGGCTCCTCTCCCATTACGTCAAGAGAGCGGGACCAGATGACACCTGATTCACCAGCTCATTCACACAACACGAATTTACTGAGCATCTGCTACGTGCCGGGTGCTGGGGTACGAGGTCATCACACACAGCCCTGCCCTTGCAGAGAGGACTGTCTAGTGAGGGAGGGAGCCCTCACCAAACCGTCCCCCACATCAAGGCAACATCGCAACTGGGACAGGTGCTGGGGAGGCTCAGCACCTGGGAATCTGGTCCCTGAGAAAGGGGCTTTCAGCTAAGACCAGAAGGGTGAACAGGAGAGGGAAGAGCATCCTGGGCAGCGGGAACAGCATGTGCAAAGGCCCTGTGGTGGTGGTGGGGCGGAGCCAAAGCCCAGCGTGGGCAGCAGGTGTGGGATGAGAGTGGGGAGGGGCTGGTGGGCAGAGCCCAATGGGCTCTAGTAAACATTTAGGGGGCGACGGGAAAACCACTGCTCGGGTGGCATCTTCAGACTTGCCACTTGTGATGCTCCCTCGGGCGACACCGGGATTCTGGGTCTGCAAAACTCACATTACTGCCAAAGTGCCTGGATCTGCCCACCTCCTGTGCCTGGTGCCCCGCCTGCTCTCACAGCTCTGCCGCTGAATGAACATTCAGAAGTTTACCATGCAAAGACGCATGTGATCAGTTTGGAAGAAAATACGCTCCCTACGGGCTACCCAGCCACAGCCCCTTGGCACCCAGAGTGTGCAGATGGTATGAAATGAAACCCTCTGCCCTTGATACGGGTCCTGGCTCTGCCATCTCAGACAAGAGTTCCTGCGTGCCAAGCCCTGGTGGGTGCCCTGGAGCAGCTGCTGTGGCTCCCTGAGGGAGGGAGGGATGGACGGACAATAGATGGATGATGGATGAACGGTTGGAGGGATGGGAGGATGGATGGATGATGGGATTTATGCCGCTGAGGTCCAAGACTGCTTTTCTGCTTCGGCTTCTTTCTTCTCGGGCTTTGCCCTGCCCCATCCCCAGGGGCAGTAATGAGGATTTTCTAATAAGTCCATAGGCGGTTTACTCCCTCTCAAAACTTCCCCAAAGGGAAGCAGAGACTTTTAGATAAAGCTTGTTTAGGGCCTCTGGAGCGGCAGGTTCACAGCCTTTACACACCTAACATTTTTATATGACGTTCATCCTTGACACGCCACATGGTCAGCCTCTGGTGGAGGAAAAGTGTCATAACGGCTCACACCTGTGGAGCACTTAACCCTCACGTACAGCGTGTGTCCACCACGCCACACACTGAGGGACCCGCTACGTGTCGTGGAGCTTACCGTCCAGTCGGGGGGACGACTGGGTGAGTGTGACAATAACTGGGATATGCGCCCTCACAGGGTAAGCTCAGGGCCCAGGGTGAGTCAGGGAGGCCTTCCTGGAGGAGGCATCGTTCAAGCTGAGACCTAAAGGGAGTGTGAGCACCTCCGGCCCAGCTCAGGCCGGCCTCACTCAGTGTTGGTAAATGGGGAAGGGTCATCCCAGCACTGCAGGGGCTCAGAAGGACCAGGCGAGGGGTGTTACTTCTCTGGAAGGGCTCAGCCTCTGCAGCAGGTGTGAGCTACAAAGCCCTTGGACCTTCTCTGCCTGTTGTTCTCTGTTCGGAGCCAGATCAAGGCACTTGTTCTCCCTGACGCTGACCCACATGGGCTCTGATTGGAGAGCCCCGAGGGGTCAGTGCCTGGGGTGACTCTCAGGAACCCCGGCACACAGGCCATTCGGCCCCGACTTCTCTTTCCCTGACTCCATGCGGGGAGCCATGGGCACCAGGCAGGAAGGCAAGGGGCCACCCTGGTTCTGCCCCGTGCTACTCACCCGAGACTGCTGGTGTAGGTCTGGCCCAGGACACAGTCGTCTGGGGGGGACAGGGGGTTAAACCAGAAGTTGGCAAAGCACTTGTTGGCGTCGGACTCGGAGGAGGGGGTGCGCTCAAATCCGTAGTCACTGGGAGGAGGGAAAAACGGCCGTCAGGAGACAGCGTGGGTCAGGGGCCTAATGCTGAGGACGCAGAAGGGGATCCACAGGGCCCTGTCCCAGAGGGAAGACAGGACTGAAGGCCGACAGTTACGTTCCAGGTGAGAAGGGATGCAAAGGGGATTCTAGCAAATCACAGGAGAGCACTGAGCCCAGCCTGGTTGTCCTGGAGGGCTGCCTGGAGGAGGTGGGCTGAATCTCAATGGAAGATCAAGAGGCAGTCAGGGAAAGAGGTGGGAAGGGCACTGCAGGCAGGGACCGGCCCCTTCAACACTGGTGCAGGGAGACAGTGGGGAAGGTGGCTGACGGAGAGGGTTGAGGATGGCTGGGGAGGGAGGCAGGTTCCAGAGCTCGGACATCCTCCTGTGGGCAGCAGGCAGCCACGGGAGTCCTTGAGCGGAGGCAGGGGAGTGGTCAGGGGGCTTTCGGCAGAGTCTCTGGACAGAGGAGAAGGGGCTGGGTGGTATAGCCGGCCCCCGGCATGCCCTCCGTGTTCCTCAGTTTCCCCTCCCACCTGTGAGCAGTGCCACGTGCACTGGTTTTGGAACGAGGCCCACGAGTTCTTTAATGCGGGCTGGACCCAGTGGCTGGGTCCTAAGGCACAGAGTAAGGGGGAAGTGACGGAGTGTGACTCCTGAGACCTCCCCTGGCGCTGCGGGGACAGCGGCTGCCGGGTCACCAGGCTACTCAGGCAGCCCCAGGGGCCCGTGGCAGAGCGGGACCCTCACCAGAGGAAGTCTGAGTCGCGGCACTGGCACACGCGGGCCGTGAGCGCCGCCGTGAAGCTCCGACCCTTGATGCACCAGGATGTAGGCTTCCTCCTCCGGAAACTCCTCTGCTGGCCCAGGACGCAGCGGTCGCCCTGTGCAGGAAGGCCAGGGTGAGGGCCACTCTGCATCGGCTCCCACCCCTCCTGCTGCCGGTTCCTCACTCGCTGGCCGGGAAACCGGGGCCCGGGGGAGGGGTGTGCGTGCCTGAGGCCAGCCTAGGGCAGCCTGGCCCCCATCCCACCCGCCCTGGCATTCACTGAGCTCCCACTGTGTACAGGCTCCGTCTGGGCCCTGAGGGGTGGCAGGGTTGCTGGAAGAGGCCCCTTGCGTTCACTCCTCAGGCCTGACGGTGCCAGGTGGGCCCTGTGCAGCTGGGGTGAGCCGCGGCCTCCAGGACACACAGTAGGTCCTCAGCCGATGATCAGAAGAGGCCACACCTGTGTGAACGGGGGCCGTGGTGCAGGGTCCCCCCAGCAATTCCAGAGCCCCCCCTCACTCTGAAATCCTGTCCTGTGGCCACACCACCTGCTCTGAACTGCACTGGGAGGCCATTGCGAGTCCTCATTTATTCCTCTCCGTGTGAATATGACACACTTTGCTGTAGAAACATGTATGTGTTTGAGATTATGGGGTGGGGCTGCCCCAGACCCACTGGGGTGTTACCTAATATATGGTACACATGCCCTGTTACCGTCCCTCGATCTGGAAACTCCTGGACCCCGAGCACGCCTGCCTCCAGGCTGGCTGGGGCCCTGTGCACCTGTTCCCCTGAGTGTGACTGCAGACTCTGGCCCAGGCAGCCCCAGGCCCCAGCGGGGGCCAGAGCACCCCGAAGGAGGGCTGGGCATCTGAGGGAGGCCCTCGGTCCCGCAGGACGGGGACTCTGTCTGGCGGAGGGGGCCCTGCGTGGTGCCCACCCCCAGCCTGCGGCCAGGCCCACCTGCAGGTTGGTGAGGTCCCAGGAGCTGTAGTCCTCCTCGCTGCACTGCCTGGAGAACCAGGGCCGGAAGTCCACCTTGACCAGCTCCCAGTCCGAGCGGAAGCTGATATGGCCGAAGACGCTGGGGGGGGGGGCGGGGGGAGGGGCGGGAAATCACCTTAGTCTGGCCCGCCCCCCAGGCGCCCACCGCTTCCCCTGCGGGCCTCTGTTCCCACCTGCGCAGCGGGCCCCGCGGTCCCTCCCCTGCCCCCGCTGGGCTGCCCTGGGGCCAGGCACCTGCCCTGGGCCCGGCTGGCCACGAGCATTTGGGCGTCGGCGTTAGTATTCCCACAGTCCTCACACGTAATCTACGGCTCGTTGATGGCGTTGGTGGGGGTCATCCCACCTGGCCCCCCGATGGACGAGGAAGCCGGCACGGTAAGGTCAGGAGCCTGGACCCTCCCACAGCCCCCATGCTAGTCCCTGCAGAATTGTTTTGCAGAATGATTCGTGGTCAGGTGTCTGCGTCCTGTGCTCTCTGGCTTCTCCTCGCCTTTCTTCCCACCTGACCACTCCAGGAGGCCTGCGCTGCAGAAAGCCAGCTCCTCCTAGCTGGGCCGCAGCCTTTTCACCCCAAGCAGAACCGACAATCCAAAGAGAAGTAACGAGTCATCACACCGGCTCAGAGCGGCGGGGTGGAAAGGATCTCAGTGCGGTCCTTGCTGCGTGGCCCCAGCCTCGGTGGGTGGAAGAAGCAGAGGACAGAGCACCATGGGGGCTCTGCAAAGGCCAGTCCTCTACGGAGCACGGGCAGTGTGCTGGGAGCCCCGTGTAGGCTATCTGGTCTAATCCTCACCACAGCCCACTCTACAGAAAGGAAAACTGAGGCACAGAGAGGTTGAGTAACTTGCTCAAGGTCACACAGCTTGTTTGTGCCATTTCTTCTCCCTCAGCAGGCATTTGTTGAGTTGCCTACCAGATGCCTCGCTCTCTGGGAAGGCTGCTGCTGAAGGGATTTCCACCTGATCCTCCCAACACCTCACACGTGGGCTCCAAATACCACCACAGAAGAGGGGACCAGTCTGTACTTCTCTGGTCCTTCTCTAGTCCACACTATAGTACCCAGGCCATATTATCAGAGGTCAAGCATCTGGCTGGAAGAGGTGAAGCACCCACTCTGGTCTTGGTCCCCTTCCGTGCACACCGACAGGAGCCGGATACTCGGGGGAAGCCAGTCATGGTCTGAAAGGGTGCAAACCCCGTTCTAGGCGAGTAGTTGAGAAGGCTCTTGGAGTGTTTTCTGGGGGATACGATGGCTGGCTCTGAATGTCTGAGGCTGACATTTGAAGAGGAGTTTTGGAGTTTTGGCTCCATAGGGCACCTCTGAGCCAGGAAGGCCTGGGCTGATACCCATTTACTATGTCTGTGACCTTGGGCATGTCCATTCTTCTCTGTACCTCAGTTTCCTTGGCTTTAAAATGGGGACAATAACACTGGCCTTTCAGGATCGATGGTGGATTAGCAATGGTTTGTGTAGGATGCTTGGCACTTAGTAGGAGATTTATACACACATATGCACAACACACACTCACTTGTGCACATACACCCGTGCACACGCACATGCTCACACATTCTCACGTGCACACACATTACCTCTACTGCCCAGAACAGTCCCCCGAAGCAGATACCATGATCTTTATTTTACAGACAAGACCCCGAGCCTCTGCAGGGGCCTCCTCTGATCCTAGCAGCCCCGGAGCCTCCCTCCGTCTCGGCCTTGACCTGCCTCTGTGGCCCACCTCTCCGTCCTCCCGTCCTGGGCTCTGAGATCACTCTCCCTCCCCGATCGCCGGCAGCCCTGGTGTCTGGAGACACCCTACGCTCCTCCTTCCAGTCCTGGCCTCTCGCCCGCTTATGTCTGGTTGTGAATAATCCATTCTGCTTTTCTCCTGCCCGAGGTGCAAGTCGGAGCCCCCGCCGCTGTCTCTCAGCCTGGGGCCTCTCCTGATGCTGATGGACGTGGCCCAGCAAGGACCGAACGGCCCGCTTCTCCTCCGCCAGGTCCAGCTGCGCCTGCAGGTGCTGTTTCTGATGGCGAGGTCGTAGGAGGCCCGGATGGTGGTGACCGTGGCCGTGAAGGTGTGAAGGTGTCTTGCTGGTCCTCTGTCCCGACTCCCATCCTGACACGGACAGCCCTCTCCCTGGGAGTGTCACCACGTGGGGATTTTCTTTGTCACAGTGTCCCCTTCTCCCAAGCAAAGCCTGCTGGGTTTGTTACTGAGAACGAGGGGGTCTTAGCTCCCTGAAGCGATGTCTCCAAGGGACAATTTCCGGGTCCTCACACGGCCTGAGCTGCGTCTCTTGCTCTTCTGGAAGCCACGTTATGATGGAGGTGACAACAGCAGGAACTGCTGGCCTATACTCTGTACCTGCTACACGCTCGACCTTCCATCCTCTCCTCCTCGCCAACCCCCTGCGGAACGTACTGTTAACATTCCCACCTTACGTACGAGGAGACTGAGGCCAGGGACCCCCTCAGGATGGCACAGCAGCGGCCCACCTCCCAGGGGAGCCAGGGTCGGTCCCTGGGTTGGCGACCACGGGGCTGGGATGCTTTGCCCGGGAAACACGCACTGGCGCGAGCATGACCACCGCGCAGTCTCCCAGGCGGGCGGCACAGGTGCCGCCGGGGAAGTCCCTGAAAAGAGGCTGGCTTGCTTGATCTAACTAATCCCCTCCGTGTCTTTGAAGTCCTGCCTTTTATGAAGCCCAAAAGCTCAGCTGATACTTCGAGAAATATCTGTCATCCGGCTGATTCTGAGTTTTAGGAAGGAGATGCCAGAGGGAGGCGATTTATTGCTTCACAATGCATAAGGAAAATGTGGGTCAGCCTCTGCAGGTTAAGGAGGAGCCCCACGCCCTTCAAAGAGCTCCCTCCCCTCCCCTAGTGCAGCCCGGGGAGGATCTGGGAGCCCCACTATCCCCCCCCAGGGTCTGGGGGGCCCTCACCCCTCTGAGGCTGCACCGGTGGGGACGGGAGGGTAAGCAAGGGTGATCCAAGCTGAGGGAAACATCCCCAAAGGTGACTACGGTCAGCTTGGATGTGACCTTTGGGCAGATTTGGATAAAGAACCATCTGGGGAAATGCTCTCAACTGTGCAGGAAATAGGACAGCGAGGGATAGAGAGAGAGAGAGGCAGAGAGACAGAGGATGGGGAAGGGAGGGAGAGACACAGAGACACAGAGAGGGAGAGAAGGAGAGAGACAGGAAGGGAAGGAGGGGGAGTGGAGAGGACGCTAGGTCCGGGTGGGAGCAGTTCCAGCAATCTGGAGAGATGCACCTTTATTCTAACATGCCAGTATGTTCCCTCTTTCAGAGTTGGAATTATTTCTGTGTCAACTGGAATTTGAAAGTGGTCTGACGATGTGGCACAGTGAAGTAGGAGGCCTGTAGGAACAGTTCCGATGATTTTTCAAAAAAAACTTGAGGTTATAGCATCTGGCTCTGAATTCTGCCAAGAGTGTTCCAGGAATAAAATGCCCCATCTGTTGATGAGTGCTGAAAACCAGGCTGTTTCTGGGGCCAAACCCAGCACTGATGCAGTGACAAAGGGCTTGACACCCTGAAGCTCCTAGGTCAATGCCCTGGGGTAGAAAGTGCTCCCATTTCTCAGCTGGGGAAGCTGAGGCCTCAGACCCAGCTGAGTTGTTCAACCTCTGCAAAACCAGCACGGGCCAGCCATCTCCCCTGGTGTTTCTGACGCTTCCCTCGTGCTCCGTGGACTCTGGTCCTGGAAAACTGGTCAACCAGCAGAGGGTCCAGGCTGAGCCCGGCCGCCACACCACAGAGAGCCCTGCATCGGCCCAGGCTGGAGTCTTCCTCCCGCCCCTGCCCACCCCAGACCGAAGCCTCCAAGAGCACGAGGAGAGCATAAATATGTGACGTCCTGAAAGATTTAGCTCATTCCAGGGCCAGGGAGGAGAGGAACTAGGTGTCCAGGGAGAAGCACAAGTGGGGCGTTTAGGAAATTAGAAAGGTGATGATTCCTGACCCAGTTTTTATAGGACAGCCTCTGGGGTCCCCCTTCCAGCTCTGGCTCTCCAGGAACCATGCAGAGCTGATGCGAGGGGTCCCCCTTTCCCACCACTCCCTCGGTGCAGAATTATTGAGATTTTTAGCACTTCTAGAAGACGGGGGAATAAATCATCCCTGGAGATTTCCTATGAGAATAAAATGAGATAACGTAAAAAAAATGGACCCATAACGTATAGTATGTGCTCAATAAAGCTTCATTACAGAACTTGTTGCAAGAGGCCATACTGGGAAAGATGTAGGGCGGATGCCAGGCTGCCTCAGTCCTGGTGGCAGGGGAGGCCCCCTGGAGGGGCCACTGAAGCCGGATTTAGTTCTGGCAGGAGTTTAGATGGCTCTCCTGTCTCCAACGTCCTGAGAAAGGAGTCCGCACTACCGTTTCCACATCCCTTTGCTCCATCTTCCGTTCCCAGAAGCCTGGGCGGTGGGCACACAGGTGGCCATGGTCCCTGGTGGCCCGCGGTGGGGAGCTTACCAGAGCTGTGCTCCCAGCCCCCATCCCAGGCAGCCAGAGGAGGCTGGCACGGGGGCGTTCACATGAGCACCCACAGGAGCCCCAGGGCAGAGGCGGGCCTGGAGGGGTAATGTCCATACTGGGCGGTTTCCTTCCAGTTCAGGCCTCGGGCTGGGGGGCCAGGCACCCCTGGGGGCTTATCCGAGTGGCCCCTCTGGGGCATTCAGAAGGGTGAAGACCTGGATCTTCACAGGCGATGGGGAGCCGGCCGGGGCAGGGGCGTGAAAGCCATCGTGAGCTGGAAGGGCAGACAGGAGGGCATGAGTTGTTCTCTCACCAGGGACTCACTCCCAGGCAATGACTCCAGCTGGGCACACGGACCTGGGCATGCTCTCCAGGCCGAGCGGGCAGGGTGAGGGGTCCTGGCACCCGGCCACTCCGCTGGGAATGGACGGAACCGGCCCATCTGCTCCAGAAGGGCTAAGCCAGAGCTGGGGGCACAGTTCAAATCCTCACATGGAAAAGCATCAATCCTTCTGTGCCCACAGCTCGTCCTTGGGCCTGGGTCTCACTGGCCCAGTCCTGGTTCAAAGGTCAGCTGCTCCGAGACTCCTTGATCACCACCCACCCCAAAAGCGACCCTTCAGCCCCCAGCCCCTCGGCTGGCTGGCCCTGTTGTATCAGCATCTTTCACGTTATCGAGGAACCATGTCACTCTTGGTTATATTTGATCTGTCTGCTTGGGCCACCAGCTCTGTGGGTCCTTGGGGTCCCTGGTGCCCAGACAGAGGGTGGCACGTGGCAGGCCAGGCTGGAATGACCGGAGAAGGGCTGGCCTTGAGATAGGCTGGGACCTGGGACCTGGGACCCTTTGCTGCAGTGCTGGCACCTGGACAAACGTCTCCTTGAGCCACAAAATACAAAGAAACTATAAGGGACTAAAAATAACTGCGTGTATGCCCAGTTGGGGCAAATTATGGACAACAAGATACAAAAAGACCAAAAACACAACTGCCACTTCTGAAGAGCCGGCAACAAAAGCAGGGTCCTGCACATGCCCCCTGCACACAGCCCCACCTAAGGGGTGGGCAAAACACCTAAGCCACCCCTCCAGCTGACCCCAGGACACACTTCTACCCTCACCCCATATAAGGAAGCAGCTCGCCGCCCCCTCCCCCGTCCTCGGGGATCAAGCAAGGGAACCTCTTACTTGTTTTCACTTCCTACTGCTACAGCAGGAGCCTTCCTGGGCTGGGGACTCAGACCCAGCCCTGCCCTCTGGAAGCTTCCTCAAAGTCTGCTGGGGGGGAGAGAGGAAGTAATTTGGGAGGCCAACCAGAGACCGAGGTGTCCAAAGTGCCGGGTCCCCTCCCAGCGTCAGTGGCCCTGGCCTACATTGGGCTGTCATGAGGGGAAGAGTCATGGGGCCTTGGGTGGCTTCCTGGGGCCATCTTAACTCATTTCCACAAACTCGTGCTGGGAAACATATCTCCTCACAGTTCTGGAGGCCAGAAATCTGCGATGTGGTTGTTCACAGAGCGGGCTTCCTCTGCAGGCCCCAGGGGAGGCTCCTTCCTGCCTCTTCCAGCTCCTGGGGCTCCAGGTGTGCCTGGGCCGTGGCCGCATCACCCCGGCCTCTGCCTCCGTCTTCACATGACGCTGTCGCTGTGTATCTAACCCTAACCCTCTTCGCATAAGACACGAGTCATTGGATTAGGGCCCAGCCTCCTCCTGTGTGACCTCATCTCAACTAAGCACGTCGGCAAAGGCCCTGTTCCCAAGTAAGGCCACATCCACAGGTTCCGGGCGGACGTGGATTTGGGCGGACACCGCTCTCCCCGCTACAGGCGTCGTCAGTAGAAGCCAAGCAGCGCGCGCAGGGCCCGGCCTCCTGCACCCAGCACGGCATTGGCGGGGCTGTTAGAAATGCGGAGTCTCGGGCCCCACCCTGGCTTGTGAATCAGCTCTGCCTGAACAAGTGCCTAGACGGGCGAATCACCCAGGAAGGAGGCTTCCAAAGGCGGACCCTCATTTCGTGGTTTCTGGGTGAGCACCTTGTCTCCCCAGCGGGGCCACAGGGCACAGTCAAGCCCTGTGTGCCTTTTTCAGTCCCCGCCTGCTCAGGCTCTGCTCCTGGGCTGTGAGCCACTCTGAACAGGGATGCGCTTGACCTAAGCCAGGGTCAAGGGGCTGGGTTCACGGCCTGGATCTGCCCTTCACTGGCCCATTGGGGTCTTAGGTCCTCTCTGTGCCATGTGCCTACAAGTTCTTCACAGGTGCCAATAGCCAATAATCATCACTACCGTTATCACCCTCACCATCAGCATCACCTTCATGATCACCATCAACATCACCATCATCATCACCATCATCACCATCACCATCATCATCATCCTCACCATTATCACCAGCATCATCATCACCATCATCAACATCACCATCATCATCATCCTCAACATCACCACCACCATCATCCTCACCATCATCACCAGCATCACCAGCATCATCATCCTCAACATCACCATCATCATCATCCTCACCATCATCACCAGCATCACCAGCATCATCATCCTCACCATCACCATCACCTTCATCATCATAACCATCACCATTATCATCATTATCACCATCACCACCATCATCCTCACCATCAGCATCATCATCACTATCACCATCATCAACACCATCATCATCACCCTCACCATCAGCATCACCTTCATGATCACCATCATCACCAGCATCATCATCCGCACCATCATCATCATCATTGTCACCATCACCACCATCATCCTCACCATCAGCATCACCTTCACTATCACCATCATCAACACCATCATCATTATCATCACCACCATCATCATCCTCACTGTCATCATCACCATCATCACCATCATCATCCTCACTGTCATCATCACCATCATCACCATCATCACCACCATCATCACCATCATCATCACCTTCATCATCATCACCTTCATCATCATCACCATCACCATCACCTTCATCATCATCACCATCACCATCACCATTATCATCATCATCACCGTCATCATCACCATCATCACATTATCATCATCACCACCATCACCATCATCATCAACATCTGAAAGGTTAAATGGAAAGTGATCCAGAGCTGACCCTTGACTCTTGGTTCCGCCCCTCACCAGCAGGTGATCCTGGGCAGGTGACAAATGTCCCTGACTAGGGACAGAGTGGCCACTTCCCAGTGGCTGAGGATGAGAGGAAACAGTAGATGGTAAGAGAAAAGGAAGCAGGTGTGAAGATGGAGGTCAAAGCGAGGAGGATGGGGAGGAAGGCTGGGGGTCAGTGTTGAACCTGCCTAGAGCAGCAAGGCCCACAGTGGCCCTCCGCCACGGCCCGCCTGGTGTTCGACTCTGACCTGCCTGCCCACCTCCCGTGGGCACTCACGTCATGACCAGCGTCTCGTCCCCCGGCTCACTCAGCAGCCCGTCCACAAACACGGAGGTGCTGGTGAAATTATGCGTGCTCCAGGTGAGGCCCTCGTCCACACTGAACCTGCCGAGAGAAGGGGAGTCATCACCTCGGGGCAGGTGGGAACACATCCTGTGTCCGGGACGAGCTGCCTCGCTGGACCCAGCCCTGCCCATGCCCAGGGACCAGAGCTGTCCAGCTGAGGAGGCTGGGAAAACAGGCAGGAGCAGTGGCCAACCCCAGGGCCAGTCCAGTGTCTCGGCCACAACAGGATCCCTGACCTCACGCTCTCCTGGGAGGTCACAGCAGCCACCCACCACCAGCAGATGGCATCCACATCTGCTTGGTGACACCACAGTCAAGGAGTCCTGGGTGTGTGGTCTGGGTCCCGAGCTGCTTTGTACCCCTTGAATTGCAGTTGGAAACATCCAGGTCAGCCCCACCCAATGCCCGAGCCCAGCCCGGGGTTTGCCGGGTCATTGATGGGAGCTTACTGTCTCTCAGCGAGGCATATCAGTATAGCCAGCTGCAGTGCAGAAAGATTTTTTTCAGACTAAAGTGATATTGGCTTCCTGGCAGCTCCCCCAGCTCAGTCTTCCAAGTCCAGAGTTCATATCTGCCCTCACTTCCCCACAATAAACCTTCACCTGTCTGAAGCTGATGCCAACCCCACTCTCACCTGGGCACACGCTGCTGGCTTCCTTCTCTGACCCCACCTCCTCCACTGAGCTAATTCCTGTCCATGCATAAAAGTCACCTCCTCTGAGAAGCCCTCCCTGCTCCCCCCAGGATGGGGTGGGTGGGGGCCTCCTCACAGCCCCAGGCCTCCCTCTGGCCCACCGACCATGCTCGGTCATCATTCCCCATGTCCTCACTTCTCCAGGCCTGGCCAGAAGCAGCTGTTGGGTGGGGGGACTGGGGACTGTTCTGAGAGGTTCCCAGGTGGGGAGAAAGAGCCCCTACCACCCCGCACCCAGTGCTGGGTCCCGACGGCCTTACTTGAGGATTTTCAAGGGGATGGAGGTGTCCTTGATGGCCACGATCACACCGCCGTGGTCCAGGTAGAGGATGTGATGTTCCTCCTCAAATACCTGCAGAAGACAGCGGACGGGGGTCTGAGGGCGGGACCCTGAGGAGGGTCGGAGGTTGTTCAGGGTCTGGGGTTGCTCTCCAGTGGGGCAGAACTGCTGACACGCTGCCTGGGGGGTGGCAGCAGAGTCCAGTTCCCTGAGGCGGGGCTGGTCTGAGGGCTCCAGGTGTCCCCAGGCCATCCCCATGCTCCCCCAACCACCCAGACTCAGTATGTGTGGGATGAATGGATGCAGATGGTGATTTCTAGACCATTGACAAGAGAGAAAAATGCAAATAAACACTGCAGGTGGTCCTGCCTAAAGGAAAAACTCATGCACCAAAAAGGCCGACACATGAGAAATAGTGGAATTTAGAAAAGCATTTAGGATAAGCGTCACCAGTAAAAGCAAACCTCTATTTGATATTAAGATAGTCCATGTACCACCTCCTTCAGGAAGCCCTCCCTGATGCCAGGTTGGGTGGGGAGCATCTCTGGGCCCCCTACCCCAGCACTTACTGCACTAATTTTTCATTGTTTCCTCCAGCCAGGGAGCTCCTCAAAGGCCGGTCCTGCCTCTGAATCCTTTCTGTGGCCCGGCACATGCCTCAGCTCACAGCTGGGGGTGCCTGTGCTCAGGGAGTGTGTGTGGGATGAATGAATGAATGAGTGAATGAGTGAATCTCCACCAAGTCCTCAGGGGACAAAAGGTCGAGTGGCCTGGGCAGGGCTCTTGCAGGAGGAAATACCTCTGGTGGCCTCGCTTGTCAGCAAACAGCCCTGGGATGGGGTCCCGTTTTACAGATGAGCAAGCTGATGCTTGGAGCTGTGGGGGCCAAGCCAAGGCCTCAGAGCTGGTGGGTGGCAGAGCCGGGTGTGGCTCTTTAGTCCTGTCAGGACACCGGGCGTCCCCGTCTAGATCGTCCATGAACGCAGATATCTAGACGGCCGGCCTGTGTCTTGACTCCGCACAGAGAAGGGCACCAATGTCGTCTGCCACGTCCCCTGCAACCCTGTACCTCGCCTACAGGAAGTGGCCCCATCACGACCACCTGCAGTGGGCCAGGGCCCCATTCACCTCCCACCCTGTCTGACAGTCTCAGGGCCTGTGGGTTCTGTAGCAGGGGTGCAGGGAAACTCAGGGGGAGACGGGGTGGGGCCAGGACCCCACACCCACAGCCCCTCGCCGGGGCCCGCGCGCTCACGGATGTCAGCCGCTCCGCACAGGGGCCTGGCTAGCCCTTTGTGCCTGTGGCTCTGGGGCCCCTCCTGGGCCGGGGAGGCAGCTGCTGCAGAGCTTGGTGCCGAGCGAGGCCGGAATAAGTGCATCTCCAGGCAGATGTTGACCCAAACGTGGCTGCATCTGCACTTGCCCTGGCAGAAAGAGCCCCGAAAGCTCCCACACCCCGGAACCCTGTTCTAGAGCAATGAGCGAGCAGGAACGGGGAAATCATTTTTAAAAAAACCACACACACCCACACAACTATTAACTAGCATCTTCCCCCGATCTTCTATCTTGAGTCTTCCTTTGTTTGAATGTCTGTTTTTCCAGAGCCAGCGGGAGGCCCTCGGGGAGGACCCAGAGCAGAGGCCTCTCCTCTTAGGAACGGGAACTTCAGCAGAGCTGGTGGTGCCTCCAGGCCAAGCCCTCAGCCCTGATATCCCATTACCCCCACACCCCCTAGCCCCACCAGAACCTTCCAATGGCCCCCACGGCCCTTAGAATCACATCCAAACCCTTCCCTGGTCATTGGGGCTCTGTATGAGAGGCCCTTGCCCACTCTCTCCCACCTCCCGTATACCAGTCACCCTGGCCTCCTTTCCCTGAACACGTCTCAGGCCCTTTGCACATGCTGTTCCCTGCCTGCAAAGCTCTTCCCCAGATATTTCCACCTTCTCACCATCTTGCTGGCTTTCCCGCTGCTCACAGGAATTCTCTAGGAAAGCCTTCTGGCTTGACTAAAGAGGAGAGGTCCCTTACGAAGAATGGTGGAAGAGACCTGGATACCTGTGAACTGTGCCCTTAAACATGTCTGGTGCGGGGGAGGGGAGAACCGGGTGACTGGCACGTGGGCCTCTGCTGCGCCTACAGAGCCTTGTTTCATAGCAACCACACTCAGAGGTCATCTCCCCATTTTCCAAAGGGAGACCAGAGGCTCCGAGACACACAGTGACTTGGCTGCAGCCACAGAGCTGGTAATGGGCAGAGCTAGGGTAGAACGCAGGTCTCTGACTCGACCGCCTGCCGCTTCCACCAGGAGCTCCTGTCGCCACGAGCAGGACACGCTCAGCGGGAGGAGAAGCTGTGCCTTGTGCGTGATGAGGTCGCAGGGTGGAGTGGGGGCCCAGAGCACTAGCTTGGCTCCTCCCCAGATCCACCCCTGTATCTCCCTCCCACCAGATTCCACGGCCGCGCCTGCAGGGGTCAGAGGAGTCCCTGGGCCTGGGTGTCCTAAGCTCTGGGAGGTGTTCTGGGTGGCGCTCTGGATGGCACTCTGGATAAGTGTGCTGCCTGAGGCTACATTAACCGAGATGGCATCTCCCGGATGAGGGAGGTGATGTCATGCGGATTTAGGTACAGAGGGGAAGAACTTCTCACAATTCCCCTCCCCATCTCTCCACCCGTCAGACAAACCCAGTGTTTCAGGTCTCTGTCTGGGTCCTGGGATCCAGAGGTAGAAATGAAAGTTTCACTCCCCAGAAATTCATAGCCCAGGGAAACACCACCCCCCACCCCCCACAAGGAGGCAGACCACCTCCACCCAGTGACTCGCCCACTCGGATGCCAACAACGAGCAGCCCATCGAACCCACCCTCTCTGCCCAGCGCTCGGCCCAGGTTCCGCCACAGCACAGGGGTCCCAGCCAGTGGCCTGGGGATGAATGATGTGCTCCAGTTAAACTCGAGAGCTGAGCCAGCGGGCACCCCAGGGAAGGGGTCACAGCGCATTGGGCGGGGCAAGGGCATTACGGGCGGGGAAACAGCGTGTGCAGAGGAGGGTAAAGAGAGCAGTGTGGCCGAGGGACACGAACTGCTTGCTGGGGCTGGAACTGTGGGCAGATGCAGAGGCCCGCGGATGGGCCGGGCAGCAGGGCACGTGGGTCAGCCGATGGTCGGGACTTCCTCCCTCCCGTAGATGGTGGGGGACACCCGAGGTTTGCTTGGGGAGTGAGGAGGACAGATTCCCCTTTTAGAAGCTTCCTGGGGGAGGGACGCTGAGGGGGGAGGGGGAGGTGCAGCAAGCAGCCTTCTCCTCCAGGAAACAGTGAGTGAGCTCTCCGTCCTGGGGATTATTCAAGGAGAAGCTAGGCTCCCTCCTGGGACCTCCGGGCTGCCAGACAGGGTGGCGGAAACCACGCTGGGTCCCGTGATGTGGTCCTAGAGGCACACTGCATGCCGCAAGCACATCCGTCTCTGCCTTTGAACTTGCAGAGGCCTCTGCCCACCCGCCCGGTGGGAGCCCTCCTTCCCACTCCACTGGGGGCCTAACCCGCTTCCTTTCCTGGGGAGATCCGCAGGGGTGGTATAGTGAGAGGTAAGCCGGAAGTGGGTCCTTGGATTGCTCCCGAGCAGGATTTACCTCCGGGGCGCGGCCCCGAACGTGTGCACAACCCTCACTTGTGCTCAGACCCCACATCCTTTGCACCCTCCTCCCGCAAGGACAGGCAGGGGGGCGTTTGTCCTGTCCATCCACTGAGGAGATGGGGTGCCTCCCAGCCATCCCAGGGGACCCCCACGGGCAATTCCACTCTCGTTAGCTTGGGACTCAGGAACAAGGGGGCTCCAACACCCACCACTGGATCACAGGGTCTTTGTACATCCGTTGCTATGGTTTTCTGTGCCTTGACCATCGCCCAGGCAGGGGTCCCCCAATCCTTTCTCTCCCAAACCTTGAGTTCTAGAGGGGGCTCCTTAAATGTGTTCTGGCTATTTTTTGATCATTCCAGGGAAGTCATGTTTTTAAAATGACACATTCCCCTGCTCCCCCCCCCAAAAATAAAATAAAATAAAATAAAATGATACATTCCTTAAGCATCATGCACGGTGTTATTTGTAATTCACATTCTAAGAGTTTTCCTGTAGAGACAGCTCATTGCATCCTTGACAAACCGGCCGGAGCTCACCTGGTCGTCTGGCCTTCGTGCCTTTGTCTCACCCTGGCCTCTGCCTACTGCCCCCCACCAGTAAACGCCCTCCCTCTGACACGCACGCGCACACGTGGGCACCCCCCGCTCCTCTGCCAGGCACCCAAGCCCCCCTTCCCCCACCCCTCCCCCATCACTGGGGAAGAAATGGGTACCTCAGCTCAGTCTTGAACAGACATTCTCCCATTTAATTCTGACAAGTTCTCAAGTTTGAAGTCTAAGCAAATTGCTTGACAAAAGTGGCCACCGTGAATACCTTTCTCTTCTGTTTCACCTGGTCTATTAAGTCTAACAAGGCGGGAGCAGGGGCGGCGGTTTCTCTAATAAGTGGACAGGTGGTGACCTTTAAGAAAGTTTAGACATGTTTCACTAGTTTTAGTGAAATAGGAATATTATAACACAATAAATCTCTTTTGCCCTTTTCAAAATTCCTTGTTTCTTGCATATTAAAAAACGCCAGGGCTTTAAACCCAGGATGAAGGTGAGCTTCACACTTTGGGGGTTAACATATTTGTCCAGAGTGGTACCTGGGCAGGGGGCTCTAAGTGGGATACTCAGGGGTGCAAAAAATTGACCTGAAAACAGAGCTTCTTACATCCACCGAAAGAGGAGATGCGCACGAAAATTTAGCGCATTTTCTTAAGCAGTTAAAGTAGAAACTGTCACTCCATGAAGCTGGCAGACCAGATGAGGCTTTTTTTTTTTTTTGCTGGAAAGAAACAGCAAGGGTAGAGGGAGACGGGGCCTCTCCTGGGGCGGAGCGCTTGGGTTCGGCTCCTGGGCTGCCTGATGGCACAGGGCGCCGGACCGTCAGCCTTCGCTCCCCCGCCGCCCTGCTCTGCGTGACGCCCACTGGCCGGCAGCACCCCGCCCTCCAGTCTGAGAATTTGAGCCGCACGTGGGCGCAGCAGGGAGGGGTCCTCACAGGGCGACCCCGCGTGCCGGGGGCCGTTCCTTGCGTAACTGCTTTCTCCTGTCTCTTCTCCCTTTCCTGCTTTTTCTTTTCTCGGGCCACGCTGAGCATCAAGTCATCATCCCATGGATGTGTCCCAGGAGGCCCAACCCAGACTCGCCGTGGCCCCCCCACACCTGCTCTTCCCCATTTTCTCCTTCTCTCCCAAGTCTGTGCCATCCACCCAGCAGCTGCCCCTGCCAGGAACCCCGGGGGTTGTCCTCGGGGTCCCCACTTCCTGGCCTTTGGGCTCAGCCAAGCTTCTGAGTCCCCGTGTGGCTTCCTGCTGGACAGCACCTCCACCCCGCCCCTGGCATTTATCCCCATTGCTTCGATGTTCACGGTAACCTGTCTGACCGTGGGAAGATGCGTCAGATCTGGAATTCTCCAGCAGTGGCTGCTGAAAGGACAGCAGCGGTGTGGACAGCCTGACCTGGGCTCTCTTTTCACAGATGCTGATGTCACATCTGCTAAAGGGAGCTGTGTGCAGCCCCCCAGGCCGGGGAAGATGAAGAAGCGTGTCTGAGAACTCCTCTGGGAGGGAGGGGCTGAGAGGACAGACTCTCCCAGGAGCCTCGGCAGAGTGAGAATGGTGGGCTCCAGGCCCCTCCCTGCCACCTTACCTGCCTCCAGGTGTGCCCACAGTCTGATGTGATGTACATTTCTTCTTTATATTCCACCAGCTGGGAGCCCAGGTTACCTGGTCCAGAAGCAAAGTGGCAGGGTTGCTCTTAGGATCGGCCACTCTCCCCCTTACCAAGGTCTGAGTGCAGCCAGATCCCCAAACAAGGCTGGCGTTTGATGTGCTCTGGATCTACACCTCCCAGCACCAAAGCCACCCGGCGGATGCCCCTCTCTGCCCTCTTTGTATAGTGATGGGCCTGCTGTCACCAGTACGGGTCCTAGTCTGAGCAGTAAAAGATTAACTTTGCCCAGAGAAAGCCAGCCTCAGGCAGCTCCGGCTGAGCCCAGGTGCAGGCAGATCTTGGGGGCTTCAGGGGGACCCACGGTGACAAGTGTGATTCAGGAATAAAAAGCATGGAGTGGTGGTCGGGGACAGGCTAGAGGGGACACTGGCCAGGTGGGCAGTGTGGGGACACGGCAGCCCCTGACGGGCTTTAAACTGGGGCAAGACATGGCTGGGCTTGCATCTGGAGGCCCCCTGGGGGTCGGGTGCAGGGGAGGCCAGAGGCAGGTCCAGGGCAGTCTGGGGCAGTCCAGGTGAGAGGCAGGGTAAGCACAAAGTAGGTGCTCATTAAATATCTGCTGAGGGGATGTTTGGGAGGATGGTGAGGTGGGCACCAAACCAGCTGGGCAGCCAGGAGTCTCCTCCTTGGTCCTGGTTCACTTGAACCCCTACCAGCCTGGCAGGTGGGTCACCAGCCTTGAAGGCCACTCTGAGGGGCTGGGACTTAATCCTGGCGCTGCTGCCAGAGGGGGAAGAATCCCCACTTAGCATCCAAGGTGACTCCAGCTTACAGATAGGAAACGGAGCCTAAGTGGACCCCTACAGAAAGAACGATGGCCACCTAGAAGACGCAGCTGCGGGACAATCTCAGTGGTCTCTGAGCTGGGCTGGATGGCCCTAAACAGCCTCCTGGGAAGGGTCTTGGACAATGGGGTTTTCTGATGGGTCAGACTGGGCAGGCTTCTGCTGTGACCACATGATGATGGCAGGGACCAGGGGCCTGAGCTTCCGGGATGAAGGGGGCCTGTTATGAGGACACTGAAGCCGTTCTGCACTCTCTCCTGGAGCCCCTGACCTGGGCAACTTGTGCACCACTTGCACTTCGGAGACTTATTCATGTGGTGCTGTCAGGAGTCTCTCTTCCAGAGCCAAGTTTAGATGTCACTGGAAAATCCCAGAGGAGATGGATTATCCTCAAATAGATGAGGCAAAGTGAGTTCAAGTAGAGTGGCAGAGGGTTTGTGTGCCTGCCTTTTTTTTTGAGGTCCAACCAACCACCAAATCTTCCATCCAACCAACCACCAAATCTTCCATCCAACCATCCATCCATCCATCCATCCTTCATTAATTTATCATCTGCCCATCTATCCATCCGTCATTAATTTATCATCCATCCATCCATCCACCATCCCTCCATCCACACATCTGTCTCTTTTTCATCAGTTCCACCCACTCACCCACTGCTGCACTTATTCATCAGCATTTGCTGAGTGCCTGCTCTCTGTCCAGCCTTGTGCTGAGCTGTGGGGAATCCAAGCTGAGTAACCACGCGCCTGCTCCCAGGGAGCTCTCAACCTAGCCGGGGAAGAAGGGTGCCCTGCAACTGTGCACAGAGCCCAGGGAACTGTGAAAGCAGAGAAGGGAAAGCTAATGGACCCATGCAGGAGGGGAATCAAGGAGAGATTCCCGCAGGAAGTGACCTCTGCACTGTGCCTCAAAAGACAAATGCCACTGGCCAAGGGAAAGGGGCAGGTGTGCCAGGCAGAGGGACCGGCCTTGGCGACAGCATGGAGGTGGGAGGGGAGGTCAGTCAGGGGAGGTGGGGCAGAGGGGCAGGTGCTGAGCTGGGTTCCCTTCTACCCGCCTGGCCACCAAAAGGTGCTGAGGAAAGGCTGCTGAATGAAAAGAGGGAGATGAGTGAATGAATGCAACGGCTGGGGGTGGGCAGAGGAAGGAAGGGGAGCTCTTTATCTCCCCATCCTTCCAGATGCCAGCAGAGATGCCAGGACCCGCGCAGCAAATACAGAAGCCGCGCAGCAAAGGATGCGGCGTCAGCTCAACTTCCCAGGCAAATCTGCAGTCCGTGATTTCAGGGGTGCGATGTCTGTCTTCTAAGTGACGCAATCTGTTTTCCTTGTTCCATCTACCAAGGCTGTCGGGCTGCCAGTCACCTAACAGGCACCGGGGAAAATTAAGGGGAAATTCACAGAACGCATCCACAGGCCACCAGAGTGGGAGGCTCTGCAGGAACACGGGGGCCGGTGCCCTCACTTTACGGAGGGGAAACTGAGGCCTGGGGGATGAGGCTAAGAAAGGCCTCCCTGCTACGTCCCCTCCGGGCTGTTCTGGGGTCTCCTTGGGCCTCCTCCCCCGACACCCCGACCCCTCCACCCCGCTTCTGTGCTCTCAGGGCCTGGTATACAGTAAGCGCTCACTCAATGTGCATTTCCTCTCCCTGCTTCCTCGAGCTTCAGGTTGCAGAGTGGCTCAGGCCTCAGGGCCAGAACAGAGCAAAGCGACAGCACAAGATCCACCCCAGCCCACAGCTGGCAGAGGGGGAAGGGGGCCTGGACCCCTCCCCGTGGCCCCCAGTGTGGCCGAGCAAGCGCTGCGGCCACTGAGATGCAGCTGGAACAGGAGCAGGGGAACCGCCCCTCTGGTCCTCCGGCTGCTGTCAAGTCCCCAGCCCCACAGGGCCCGGGTGACCCCCGCCCGGCTGATGGGACTCAGGTCAGCTCTTGACCTGTTCACGCCCCTCGGCCTCTCAGCTGGGATTGACGAGATTGATTGATGGGATTGATGGGTCCCCGACTGGCTGAGTCACAGAGGAAGGGACTCTGCAGGAGGGCTGGGAGGCAGGGCTCCTCCTGGGAGCCCCGGGGGTCTTCCCGGCACAGAGCGGGCAGGGGTGCTCTGAGCTCCCTGTCACGGCTCCTCAAGGTTTTCTCAGTCATGTGACTGTCAGAGCCAGCGTCCGGGAAGCGTTTGCAGCCTGTGCTCTGCGTGGTCCTGAGGATTCACGTCCGGACGAGGAGCCGGAAGCAGCGTGTGCTGCGTGGTGGCCCAGGACGGGTGCAGGGCAGTGGGGCAGGGAGGGCCTTCCACCTGCATCAGACCTTTCAGTGCCCCCAAGTCCGAGATGATTAGCCTCATTTCACAGATGAAGAAACTGAGGCTCAGGGAGGCGTAGAGCCCCAGAGCAAGAGCTCAGAACGGCCCAAGTCAGAATTGGGCCCGGCGCCCTCTGTCTCAACCACCCATCTGTGATTTGCTACCTCTGCGGGACTCATCCCCTTGACACGCCCAGTCAGGAAGAACATTCCAGCAGGCACTCTCGGCCCGCTGGGTTTATTTCTGGGTTCACTATGGCTGTTTCTAGACCCTGGCAGTTAGAAGCTCGAGTTCCGGTCTTTGCTTCTTGAACCATCCTTTTCCCTTCCTCATTGGATTCATGGCTCCATTTTCTGCATCCATCTGTGGGTCTGGCCTCTGTCCACTGAACCGGAGGACAGGTCCCCGGTAGAAGGGCCCTGGCATGCAGCCCGGCACAAGGGCAGTGGTGTCCAGCCACTGTTCAAATGACAGGGCCACCTGTGGAAACACACCTGGCGTTGATGCTTCCTACCTGATCCCCAAATCAGCCTTACGATGGAGGTTTCATCCTCTTTTTGCAGGTGAGGAAGCTGAGGTTCGGAGGGTCCTGTAAATGCCCAAGGCCCAGCAGCTGGAGGTGGCAGAACCTGGGGCTTGTAACTCCCGCCTGCCTGCCCCAGGGTGGAATGAGGGATGGATGGCGGGGAGATCAGGAGAGAGACTCCCTGGAAACAGGCAGCCATCGCCCCCGGCTGCCTCGGGAAGCTCAGCCAGGCCAGTGGGAAACTGGTCCCTGCTCGGCGGCTGCCCAGCTCATTCCACCTTCCCCTCTGTTCCCAGCAGACGCTCAGGGCTGGAGTGGAGGATGTAAAACATTTACACCTCAATTGTTTTTTTTTTTTGGTTTTTTTTTGGTGTTCATGGAGTTTATTTATTTATTTATTTATTTATTTTTAAACATCTTTATTGAAGTATAATTGCCTTACAATGGTGTGTTAGTTTCTGCTGTTTAACAAAGTGAATCAGCTATATGTATACATATATCCCCATATCCCCTCCCTCTTGCATCTCCCTCCCTCCCACCCTCCCTATCCCACCCCTCTAGGTGGTCACAAAGCACCAAGCTGATCTCCCTGTGCTATGCGGCTGCTTCCCACTAGCTATCTATTTTACATTTGGTAGTGTATATATGTCCATGACATTCTCTTACCCTGTCACATCTCACCCCACCCCCTCCCCATATCCTCAAGTCCATTCTCTGGTAGGTCTGTGTCTTTATTCCCATCTTGCCACTAGGTTCTTCATGGCCTTTTTTTTTTTTTTTTTCCCTTAGATTCCGTATATATGTGTTAGCATACTGTATTTGTTTTTCTCTTTCTGACTTACTTCACTCTGTATGACAGACTCTAACTCCATCCACCTCATTACAAATACCTCCATTTCATTTCTTTTTATGGCTGAGTAATATTCCATTGTATATATGTGCCACATCTTCTTTATCCATTCATCTGTCGATGGACATTTAGGTTGCTTCCATGTCCTGGCTATTGTAAATAGAGCTGCAATGAACATTTTGGTACATGACTCTTTTTGACCTATGGTTTTCTCAGGGTATATGCCCAGTAGTGGGATTGCTGAGTCGTATGGTAGTTCTCAATTGGCCCACATCGCACGGATGGATCCATCTCAGGAAAGCCATGGCGAGATTAAAAAGCAGCAGAATGAAATATAAATGTAGCATCCTGCCCTTGGGGGGACAGTCAGAGGGAGGGAGGCTGCCAGGGCACCCCCTCCGCTCCCCATTCTCCGTGTGATTCGCATACAATGAAGTGAAGCTCCTGCAGAAACTCACAGCATCCCTGGGGGGCTGGAATGGTCATCCAGAGCTTTCAAGGCCTTTGAGCGGTGGAAACATTTGAAATTCCGCCTTTTGTACTTTGGTCAAGAATTTGGGGTCTCAACCCATCACGAACATGCATTTTAAATACACCATTGAGCTGATCTCCCTGTGCTATGTGGCTGCTTCCCACTAGCTAGCTATTTTACATTTGGTAGTATATATAAGTCCATGCCAGGTGGGATAGGGAGGGTGGGAGGGAGACGCAAGAGGGAGGGGATGTGGGGATATATGTATACGTATAGCTGATTCACCTTGTGATACAGCAGAAACTAACACACCATTGTAAAGCCATTATACTCCAATAAAGATGTTAAAAAAAAAATACACCATCGCCTTCAGGTCCAGGGAACAGAGTCCACAAGACAGGGGGTGCCCGACATGGGCGACCCAGCCCGTCCCTGCATGGGACCTGGAGCCCCATGAGCTGCACTGAAATCGAGGCTGATGTGTGATTTTTCATTGATTGACGCACGTCCGTCATTGAAGCGGGCAGACCCCGCCCCAATCGCAGTCACTGACTAAGACCCCCGGGACGTAGATGAACAGAAGGACACTCTGAAGATGAAAGGTTTTACTTGCAGCCTTCTCTGTCTGGTTGTGTCGCTCGCTCCCCTACTGGAAAGCCCCCCTCTCCAGGATAACGTGAGACGCCCCTCCGATAGCCAAGGTCTCCCGCCATCAGAGACCCACAGAGCGGACAGGGGGGTCTCACCTCCCGGCCCCTCCGTGGGCTCTGATTCGGTCGTTCTGTAAAACACTTTCCCGCCTCTGCCTGGAAGGCCATTCCTGCCATCTCAGCATGGCCACTCATTTATTCATACACTCATTCACTCACTCATTCACTCACTCTCTCACGCACAGCCAGGCCCGGCCCTCAGCGCTGGGATACGTCTGCTGAACGGGCGGATGTGCCACCCAGCTCAGGGTCTGGGGCGCGAGTCCTCCGGGTCGCAGGTGGTGCTGGAGTAGACAGAGGGAGGGAGCCCCTGGTTCAGGAAGCTGTGAGCCCCGGCCCAGGCCTTGGTGGTCCCCACTGTGTGATGGGCAGAGACACTGTCTCTCCGACTGCCACTCGCCCCGTCTGCACCCTGGCTGTGCAGAGCCTCGGCCTGGCCATTCCACAGCCCGGATGAGGGGCGGGCCTGATGGGCCCGCCCCAGAGCCTTGCCTTCTGCAGGTTCAAGGGGCACGGCAGCCCCTTCCGGGGCTGGGGCTTCCCTTCCCTGAGGAGCCTGGGGTGGGTCTCAAGCTTCCTGATGGCACCTTGCAAGCTGGGGGCAAGTCTTCCCTCTCTTTGGGCTCGTTCCCTGCTCCATAAAGTAGGGGTACTGACCTCTCAGGGTTGTCATGGTGATTAGAAGAGTTCAGGGCCTGGCCGGGGAGAAAGGGCCACTGTAGCAACTGTGGACACGACGGACACGGTCCTGCCTTCCCCACCTTTGTCTCCATGGTGTCAGGGACCCTTCCCCGGACTTAGCTTCTGAGAGCTGGTGAGGCTATCCTCACGCTGATGGGTAAAAGGAAAACCAGACGCCAGCCGCTACCTGGCAATGGACTTGTAAAACATGTGATTTTACTTGGAATGATTCTTCTAACTCACATAAACCTTATTTAAGAGTGTTATTAGATCGGCATACATTTAGTGATCCCTGAAGAAGGTTCTAGTTTAATGGGGTAGACAGACACAATCACAATGTATACTTCTTTTTTTTCCCCTTATGTTTGTTAGTTGTATATGTGTCTCTCTCTCCCCACTAAACTAGAACCTTCTTTAGGGACCAATAAAAGTCAACCATGATGCAAATTGTCCTCCCGTCTATCTATCCATCCACCCATCCATCCATCCTTCTATGTATTCATTCACCATTTTGTTATCCATTCTTCCATTGGGCCATCTGACTATCCATTCTTTCAACTATCTAATTTTCCTTTCACCCTTCCTCCCACCCATCCATCTATCCATCCATCCATCCTTCCATTCTTCCATTGGTCATTCATCCATCCTTCCATCCATCCTTCCTTCCTTCCATCCTTCCATCCATCCATCCATCCTTCCGTCCATCATCCATCCACCTTTCATGTAGTCAACACATATCAGGTGCCCACTCTGGGCTCTGCAATCACCCCACAGGGTGATGTGCCAGGTGAGCTGGCTTCCTGGAGATACTGTGGCACTGCCCCCAGTGGACACACCATGGCCCCAGGCCCATGACCATCAAGTTCTACCCTTGAAGTTGGAGCATCCTGCAGGCAGTGATGGCTCCTGACCATAATGGCAGCCTCTTACCTGCGCCCATGATGAGGCCGGGGGCGGTGTCCTTGGTGTGCACAGTGCCTGACACGTAGGGGTTGTCTGCCCAGCGCAGGTGCAGGTGCAGGTGGCAGTCCGGCTGCGGGGGGGAGAGAGGGAGCCACGGTCAGCACTTGGGAGGGAGAAGTGACCTGAGAAAAAGCAAGGCTGAGGCTGAATCCACCCCTGCGGCTTTTTGGCGGCGAAGGTGGGATCAGGAGTGCTTCAGAGGAGTCGCGGGAGGGCGGGAAGGAGGCCTGGAGGCTGACGGCCAGCTGAAGGCTGTCAGCTCGGGGCCAGGTGGGCTTCTCCAGTGGAGGGTTCTCCCAGCCTGGGTGCTGGAGGGTGGGCCCCCCCACGTGGCCTCTGAGTGCAGAGCTGGGCCGCAGAACGGGACTCCGGGCGGGAGGCTGCACGGTCCATGCCCACGTTCATTCATTCATTCATCCGCCCAGAACATTTACCGGGGGGCCTCTTAGGTGACCACGGTAGCCTGGGCGTCAGGCGACAGCTGCGGGACACCCCGTAAGCCCCGCGCCCTGTGGGAGAGGCAGGGGGTGAGGTGGGCGCGCTAGAGCCCAGTTTACCCACAAGCGTCAGTGCAACCTTGACGCGGCCCCGGCTGGTGCCCTGGCTGGAGGGGCAGAAACACCGGTTGTAATAAGAAATCCAGCGGCAGCTCACGTTGCTGTTCGGCTGCCCCTGGGCAGCACCAGCACTTGACAAGGTGTGCGTCCCTGAATGCTCTCAACATCCGTACTATCATCCCTTCTGCGTTGATGGGGAAACTGAGGCAGAGTGCATTTAAGCAACTTGCCCGGGCAGCGGTGGGGCTGCGACCACAGCTGAGGCTGTCTGGCTCCAAAGTCCATGCTCTGAGCCCCGCGGCGGGTCTGGTACTTCCGGGCAAACTGGGCCGGCGGCCCCCAGAATGAGGAAGCACCAGCTGTCTCCTGCCCGGTGCTGCCAGACCCCTCATCTGTCTCCACCCCAGCTGCCTGCATCCCCACCCTCTCCTGAGATGGCAGAGGCCACCGCCAGCTCCCCTGGGTGGGGCTGGGGGATCCCGGGGGAACAGACGAGCTGACAATGATGTGTCCTCTGGACTGACCTTCCCGAGTCTCCTCTCCCCTGGCCTCGGTGACTCAAGGCCGCAATCCCTCTGTCACATCCACAATAGACCACAAGACCACAGGGCACGGGACAAGGCCCAAGGTCTCCGCACAGCTCCCTCCAGGCCACCGGACACGGCACCGGGCAGTGACCTGCCAGCCATCAGCCAGGGCTGCCTGTCGCCCACATCTCCAGGGTCATTGCAGAGCTCCACTGTCATTGCTATATTCTACTGTCTACCGAAATCCAGCCGAGAGAGGTTTTTTCTCTACAGTTTATGTTTCTTTAACACTTTCTTCTGGTCCGTGAACTGAGTATGTTTTACACAGATTATCTGAAGTTAAAAATGAAAGCGATCAGTAGGTTGGATAGGGATCTGGGTCAGATGCCACCAGGGCCCGATCCAGGGGGAGATGGGCTCTACTTGTCTGTACCAGAGTTTACAAAAATGTATTTGTTGCATCACATGCTGTATGGTTCCACTGACAGGAAATGTCCAGAGCAGGGAAATCTAGAGAGGCAGAAAGTGGATTAGTGGTTGCTCAGGGCAGGGGGTGGGATGGGCGATGGGGGGTGGTGACTAAAGGGTACAGGGTTTCCTTTAGAGGTGATGAAAATGGTCTAAAATGGACCACGCTGGTGGTGGCACAGCTCGTGAAGATACCAGAAACCACTGAATTGCACACTTTAAATGGGTGAATTGTATGGGATGTGACTGGTACCTCAGTCAAGCTACTAAAAACAAACAGGATAAGAGGTGGCAAAATGAGCTGAAAGAGGCCCCCTTCTGAAGCAGACTTGGTAGGCTAGAGACCCTCCCTGGGGCAGCCTGGGGAGCCCGAGGCTGAAGATGGCGGGGCCCCGTGGAGGGGGGGAGCCTGGTCACGGAATCACCCCGGAGGACAGTCCCCACCCAGGAACACCTGGATTGAACGGGACAAACTTGACCCACTGTGGAAGGTTAAGCTGTCCCGCGTCCTGGATTTCTCCTGGTTTCTTACAGCTGACAAGCAGGTTGGTGACCTAATGCCTGTGGTGACACCCTTCAGCCTCCTCGCCCATCCAATGACCAGGCACTAACGGGGAGGGCGTGTCCAGGGCAAGGGGTGCCCATGACCTCTCTGAGCAGGGCCAGTATCCACCTGCAGCAGGAAGCTCTACGGCAGGAGGAATAGGAGCCTGGGCAGGGACGTGGCCCGCCCTCCTGTGTCCCACTGGCACGCTCCCGGGCTGAGAAGGTCCGGCCCAGGCATGGCCCTGCTCTGGTGCCCCAGGGATCCCGGGGGGGCCAGGTGGGGTCTGGAGTGGCCAAGCTTCTGGGCTGGTCTCCCCAGGCTGCAACCAGCCTTTTCCACATTCCCTGATGCGCTGTGCACACAGTATCACTGTCTCTGAACAGTGCAGTGAACAGAGCAGGTCAGAGGCTGTGGCTCATAGAACCTGGCTGCCCTCCCCCTCCCCGGCCCACTGCTGCTCTGTCCTGACTGCTGGTCGCTTGCTGCGACCAGAAGTGGAACACTCCTCAGGGTTCCCTGCGGTCGGCAGTGGCCCACAGACAGAGCTGCGGTCCCCTTTGGCGCCATGGAGGGCGACCCAGATGTCTTCCAGCCAGTCCTGGAGCTGTAGTGGGTGCTCTGCTGGTATCTGACAAGCTGACGCAAGGCCCAGCCGACTGGGCTGAGCTGATAAAGGGTGTGGAAGGCCAGGCAGGCCTGGAGAGGCCGACCCCCAGGGCACTGGGCACCCGCACATGTGATGGGACGGGGAGCATTGAATGCCAGGCTGCTCTTGGGGTGTACAGTCAGGCACGGCAGGGTCCCCCGAGGACACCCAGGGCAAGGGTGGGAAGACCTCAAGGGCAGGCTGGTGCCAGGGGAGTCGGTGCTGAATGCCTGGTCCTGGTGGGGTGGCCCGGGTACCTGCAGGGCTCGGGTGGATGTGATGCGGACCGAGCTGGGAGGCCCACACCGTCCCAAGGCTCCCCCTTCTCGGCCCCTCTACATGCAGGAGCTGGCTGGTGCTGTCAAGAGGCGTCGGGCAGAGACCGCCGGAGGGCTGGAGGGCCACACTGCCAGCCGCCCCTGCCGGACACGCCACTGCTCGGCTCAGTCCGGATGCTGAGAAGAGCTACCACGGGCGGCAAAACGAATGGGTTTTCATTCTGAATCCAGATGTCAGCAGATGCAAAACCGTCTTCCAAGGGCCATTTCTCATCCTAAAACAGGTCTGAGCCACACTCACCTATTCCCTGTCACTGGAAGGAAATCTCCCCAGCCAGAGAGCTGGTCAAATGGCCCGGGAAAATCTTCATGACCCAGAGTTAAGAGAAAAATGGAAGACTCAGAAATCACTCATGTGTCAGGATCCCAAAGAGGACTTTCTTAACGTGAATATAAGCCAAAGGATTGACAAGAAAAATGCCCGATTACCATTACTTCTGGGTGACGTGGTTACAGGTGTAACTTATTCCCCTTTTTATACATTTCTGCTTTTGCCAAGTATTCTGCCATAAGCAGGAATCACATTTCTGATGAGAAATAAACCCTCAAGTGTAGCTTGCCCTGTGCAGTTGGAGGCTGCGTGGCTGAGTGGACACAGAGAAGAAACCCAGGAGAAGGGCCACGCTTGCCCACCTGGCATGCCCCCCACCCGCTGCTGCCAGGTCTACACACACAGGGTAACGGGCCTTGGAGCCAAGGCTGCGATTCCTGTCTTTTGTGCCCAGTTGGGTGTCCCGGTACTTGTCCTCTGTCCACTGTGCTCATCGGGCTCTCTGTGTGCCTGCCTGCCGCCACGCACTTACCAGCTGACCCCTACTTTTATTATTTTAAGGCCGGGACATAAATCTTGAAAGGTTATCTCCTTGCTGAGCTGCGTAATTGCAGACAAGAATCTATTCTTAGCGAAAACTTGCTTTGACAGATTAAAATGGCTTAACTTGGTCGATGATGATACAAAAATTAGCCCTTTCACAGCAATTTTTTTCTCAGAAGAGCTTTTACAAGGGGCAGGTGATTAATTCTCCCCCGCTGGCCGACAGGTGTTATTATCCCCTGTTATTAGCGGGAGGGGGGCTTGCGTAGAGGCCGAGCGCAGGCCCCTAGTCGGTGAGGTCAGGGGGCGAGGGACTGACACTGCCCAGGCCGAGGCTCTGCCCAGAGAGCACAGAGCCCCACCCTGGCCCTGGCGGGTGGTCAGTGGCTGTCCAGGCAGGTTGCCTACCATCTTCGGGGGCCCTGCAGAGATCCAGGCAGATCTCGAGAGGGCAGGATTGTTTGCTGTTTTGTGTGCTGATGTATTCCCAACACCCAGAACAGTGCTTTGCACATAGTAGGTCCCCTTACGTGTTTGTTCAATGACTATCCCTGTGAAATAGGCACTGTTATTCTTTCTAGTTAGAGAGGCACGGCAATGGATGGGGGTCCTTGACTGTGAGGGGCTTCCGGTCGAAGCCAGGGGGAAATAGAAATAAGTGTGCCCAGTGAAGCCTTCTCAGTGGAGGGGACATCTAGACAGGGTTTTCAGGTGTCAGTAGGAGTTCACTGAATAAGAAGAAAAGGGCATTCCAGCCCTCTCCACTCCCAAGGCAGTGAAGACACTGGGGCAGCCTATACTCATATTCATGTAGAAAGGCACCCTTGGAATAGCTGGACTGGCTCAGGGCTCATGACATTTGGGCTGTGTCCTGGCTCCCCCTCACTTATCCAGCCCCCCACTTCCACAGAGTGTACTTCCTGGCCCTTGACATTGGCCAACAGGGCTTAACAGATGCAGCACAAGCAGGCTTGCAATGTTTCTGCTCACTCTCTTGCACCTCTGCTATTGCCTGAGAATGTGCCTGGGCTGGTCCCAGAAGAAGGATACTAGATCCCTTCCTAAATTGACCAACCCCCAGGTGCATGAACTAGCCCAGCCTCTCACAGATCTCAAGAAGAGTGATTGCTGTTTGGGGCAGCTTGTTACACAGCACTGTTGCAGCAGGAGCTGACTGATACACTCTCCTCTCTGACTTCCAGTTAACTCTTCTGTAAAGCAAGGAGTTTCATGTGGCCCTCTCCACCACACCCAGAGAAATAGGTGGTTCATGTCTCCCAGATGGCCCTTCTCAGACATCAGCATCTCTGACCCCTGGGTCTTGTGGTAACATCTAGTGCCCACCCTGGGGAAGGTGTATGCAGTGAGCAGGGCACTTACAGGCTTGCAGTTGGTTGGTTTCCCATTCATGTCCGTGCTGGGAGGCCTCAGGTAATCCCAGTCTCGGCCCTTGCTGTAGGTTATAAGCGTCACCACCTTGCCGTCAACTTTTTGGTTCGCCAGAAAGACTCCTTTCACCCCTCGGACCTGGGACAGAAATACAAGAAGGATGGCAAAAGCCTGCCCAGCCCCTTGCTAAGAGCTCTGTGTGCACGGCCTCATTTCACCCCAACAACAGCCCAGAGCTGAAGCTGACTATATACCCTGGAGGCAAGTGGGTCTGTGGGGAAAAGGGACCAGAGACGCTGGCCTGAGCTTTGACTGGGAGCCGGTACTGTCTGACCCCAAATTCCAAGTGCATTTCACAACACTGAGCTGTCCTCCCAGGTCCAGACCCCGGCTGTCGGACGGCGAGCAGAGCCCTGGTCCCGGAGTTGCCTGTGCATTTCGGTCACGCTGTCTTTAGCCGGAGCTCCTGATTCAGAGCTCTAGCCCCTCGCCTCCCTCCCAGTGGACCCACAGGGCCTGGACCCGTGGAGTTGCTCTGGGCTTTCCTCCGGGGACTGCCTCAGCTCAACCCCAAATGCAGATGCCAGACTGTGAGGACAGGGTCCATGCCGGCCCCAGCCTGCCCTGGATGGGGGTCGAAGTTCCCTGTGCCCCCTTTCTCAGGGTTTCTGGAGGGGCCCAGGGCAGTGACCACACACATCCCATAATCGGTTACTGAGTTCGCGCACAAGAAAGGGTCAGATATCAGCAATTCCCAATTGTTCAACCTCCTGGTTCCACAGAAATGAACTTTTTCAGCAAGTTCCTTGGACACGGAAGACTCGGACCCAGTGACCGAGGCCCGCTGGTGTGGCCTGAGTTCCTCGGAGCCCCCGTGTGCCCGAAGCAGCTTTTGCTGCTCTATAAACAGCATGAAGCCAAGGCAGCTGAGGCTGAGTTGTGGGATTTACCTGAAGTTCCATGGCCAAGTGTGATGCTTAGGGTGAGAGTGATAATACACAGTTGTTAAGTGCCTTCTACGTGGTGGGCAAGGGAGCTAATGTGCCACCTCATTAAATTCTCAGGCTCCAGGAGGTTGGTGCTTTCCTAAGCCTCAGCGCCAAGTGCCTGACAGGTGGGGAGCAGGCCAGGGCGGATCCCAGAGGTTCGGACGCACAGTGAACTGTGTATGAGCTTCCTGTGGCTGCTACAACAGGTAACAGACAGAGGGGCTTAAACTACACACGTTGATCATGCTATAGCTCTGGAGGCCGGAAGTCCAACATGGGTCCCACTGGGCTGAAAGCAACTGGAGTCTCCGGGGGAGACGCGTGTCCTTGCCTTTCCCCGTGTCTAGAGGTGCTGGGGTGCTTGGTTTGTGGCCCCTCCTGCTTCTTCAAAGCCAGCGGTGCAGCGTCTCCCTGGCCATTCTTCCATGATTCTGTGTGTTTTTCTGCCCTTCCTTCTGCCCCTCCTTCCACATGTGAGGACCCTAGAGATTGCAGTGGGCCCCGTGGAGAATCCTGGAAAACCTTCCCATCTGCTGATTGCTAACCTCAGTCCCCCTTCGCCTGTGTCTTCTGCTAGGATGCTTCTCTCTGGGTTGGAGACCAGGGTCTGGCCCTCATCTCCACAGACGAGGCTGAGGGGATGGTCCTTCTGGGGGACAGCCCCAGGGGCAGGAGGACCGCAGCCCCTTCTCTCACTCATGGTGACATCACGCTGTCTCTGGCTCACCTGGTGACATCACGCTGTCTCTGGCTCACCTGAGGCCTCACCAGGGGGCGGGCATCTGGCCTGCTCGGTGCTGAGTCTAGATGCCTCCCCTGATGTCCTAGGGGCAGACAGGTTGCCGATTTGCCCAGTGATGGCTTGCTTTATTCGGAAAGCGCTCTTTTATATCCCGACTGGTCTCCATGAAAACACTCAGCAGTAAATAACGTGGACCCTCCCATCCCAGAAGAGGTAGTAACAGGCCGAGTTTCCCTGGGGAGGGTCTGATCAGCTGAGTACTGGCTCCCAGTATTGACGTGCCCACTTCACATAACTGCCCTCTTCATGGCTGTGCTCACTTCCTGGGAGCTGCCGTAACAAAGCATCACAAACTGGTGGCAGGGGGGGGAGGGCTTAAAACAACAGAAATTTGTTCTCTCACAGTCTGCAAGCCAGAGGTCCAAAATCAAGGCGTTGGCAGGGCTGCCCTCCCTCTGAAGTTTCTCAGGGAGGATCCTTCCTCGTGTCTTCCAGCTTCAAGTGGCTCCAGGTGTTCCTGGGCTGTGGCCACATCACCCCGCTCTCTGCTCCATCTTCACGGGACCCTCTTTCCTGTGTGTCTGTGTCTCCTCTTCTGATCCTTATAAGGACACTTGTCATTGGTTTAGGGTCCAGCATGAGCTCATCTCAAGATCCTTCAGTTAATGACAGCTGCAAAGATCCTTTTTCCCAATGAACTCATGGTCACAGGTTCCAGGGATTCGATGCGGCTGTATCTTTTGGGGGCCCCCATGCAGCTCACGACAATGACTGTCTCCCAGCTGTGGCCAGGGCTCCTCAGGGTCAAGCACAAGACTGGAAGCCCCCTCAACCCCCTTCCTCACCCAAGCTCCGACACAAAGAGGCCCCCAGAAAAGGGTTGCCGTCTTGTCTGGAACCAGGACCCATCCTGCAGAGGTGAGAGCTCACAGGCCCTTGAAAGCACAGGTCTCTCGGGGCAGTATTTGCCTGTGACATCTGGGATAAGACATTTTTCCTGGATCTGCCACTGGATGAACGATAACCATGACAGTAATGGAATTGGGGCATGTGTAGAACCTCTAGGCCAGGCCCTTCCCATGCACTATCTCGAATCCACAGAAAAGGCACCTGCAGTGAAAACTGTCGAGAGCTTACTGAGCACTGAGTTGGCACCAGGTGCTGCTGTATGTGTTTAATGGAAACGGAGGCCTCGAATGCACACAGCAACCCTCTGAGGAAGGTACTACTGTCGTCCTCATTTCACAATGGGGACACTGAAGCACAGAGTAGTTAAGTAATGTGCCTAAGGTCACACAGCAAATACGTATCAGAACTGGGATTTGAACCCCAGCAGTGGGGCTCCAGAATTGTGCTTGTAACCACTACCTGTGATCCCCATGAAGTGGATTTCAGAGAAGCACAGTCACTTGTGAGGGGGCCCAGCTTTGGATCTGGCCACTGTGAACCCCCTCCCATCCCCACGGCCTCTCACTGCCTGGTCTTTGGCGTGAATCACTGTTCCCTGGCTCCTCAGCTGGCTAACTTCTGCTCAGCCTCAATTCGGTCTGCACCCCTTCCTCCAGGAAGTACTCCCTGACTTCCACCCTGGGCTGGCCGACTGCCCCTCATGGTGTCTTCTAGAGGCTGACACACCAGGTGGGAACCACTGTTGGGAACTGGTCTTCCTGTAGAGTCCGGAGCCCTGTGAGAGGTGGTCTACTCCTCCCTGTGTCCCGGGGGTAGGGCCTGGAGCCTGGCGTGCGGTACAGGAGCTACATATACCCGCAGTGGGCCGTGGATGCACCTGCCTGAGGTGCCCTCCTTACGTGTCGGTTACACGCCTGTCCCGTGTGTAACTTTCAGCAAGCGGCAGTGAGCCACAGGCTGTCCAGCTCGGGAAGTAAACCCTGACAAATGGGTCCTCATTGTAAACAAATGATTACATTCATTACTTCCTTGGTTCTGCTCAGCTGTTGACAACTCAGAGGAAGGCTGCAGCCCTGGCTCTGTCCAGGAGGACGCCTCCCACCCGGATTGACCCGCACTGGTGCCCAAGGCTCGGCTCGCCACCCACGGGACACCCTCCCCAGCCCCGCAGGGACAGCAGAGCCTGGCAGGACCGCCACCAGCGTTTACTACGAGAACGCATGGCCCCTGCAGGCGAGCCCACTGGCTGGGGGCTCCCCGAGGGCAGTGATGAGGGAGGAATTTAAGGGTGAATGGCCTACCGAGGGAGTGCTGGCCAGGAGGATGGATGCAGCTTGGACCGACAGACCTGGGCTGCTTCTGGTTTTTCGCTGACTTCTGGTCTACCTGGGCAGGTGGTTTGCCCTGTCTGAACCTCAGGTTCCTTACCTGTAAAGCGGCTGAGGGACCCCCTCCCTGGCTCTGGTGTGGACAAGAACAGAGGAGGTGACCGTGAAAGGCCAGGTCCAGGCTGGGCCCACGGTGGGTGGGGGATTGACATTTGCAGAATCCAAGTACAGGATGGTGCCGTGGGTGTTTTCTCGGGGGAGGGAGCCCGGCGTGGGAGCCAGAAGCCCCAGTTCAGAGCCTCTGATCTACCCCTCGGTGTCACGTGCCAAGAGCAAGTGGCTTACATGGGACACAGATGGGGGCGGGACCCCAGGGAGGGCACAGGTAGGTCTGAGGGCTACAGGCAGGGAGAGAGGAGCTGCAGGGCCAAGGGAGGGACAGAGGGAGCGAGAGACAGCCAGACGGACATGGGATACACAGAGGGGAGGGACGAGGAGACCAGGGCTGGGGCCAGGGAGGCCACGAGACCAGAGATGGACAGAGGAGGGTCCCAGCTTCTGTCACCTGCCTGTTTCATGCAGTGGCGCTCAGGGCAGGAACGGCTTTACAGATAACAGATGGTGATCGAGTCAATGATGGGGACCACTAACCTGAACCCCAACTCAGCAGAATGTTATCCCCCCCAAATTCCATTCTTCTCATTAGCAGACCTGTATCACAAGGTACTCCATTACTGTTACTTGAATTTCATCAAAAAGAGCAAGTTTTCTCTCTTGTTCTAAAAGTACCTGCGTAGTACCCTTTTGACCGGCAAAGCCTAAAATATTTGGCCCTTGACAGAATTTTGGCAGGTCCCTGGGTTGGAGCAGTGGAGATGGCGGGGGGTGGGGGGGGGAAGCCGGGACAGGGGTGCCACCTGGCCCACCACAGCCCACACTGAGGGTCCCACCTCGAGGATGTCGATGACCACGCTCTCCTCCGCCTGCCGCGAGCTGCGCACGTCCCCCAGCACCAGCGAGTAGCGCACACCGCGCGGGTCCGACTGGTAGAGGTTGTAGGTGTCGGTCTGGTACCACTCCTGCACGGCCACGAACACCTGGCTCTCGTCTGTGCTGATGACCTGCAGATCCTGGGGACGGCGGGGGAGCCGGGGTCAGAGGCGGGCTGGGGGCCCACGCGGGAGAGAGAAGCTGGCCTGGGGGGAGGGGGAACGGGGGGAGGGGGGAGCAGGCCTGGGGGGCGGGGCAGGCCTCAGCCCTGGCGGGAGTGGGGGGGCTTGGCCACAGCCCTCTTGGAGTCAGGCTGATCTAGATTATCATCCCGGCTCTGCCCTCTCGGCTCTATGACCTTGGCCAAGTCCCTTTACCTCCCTGCGCCTCCATTTTCCCACCTCTGAAATGGGGATGACGTTCCCGCCCTCTATACTGGGTGGGGCGCAGTGACACTCCTCCCATCTGTCCCTGCAGCGAGGAGGGGGAGCTTTCCTCCACGCACCCCCAGACCGTCAGGATGCACCCCAGACCATCACCTCTGGGAGGCGGGGATGCGGCTCCTCCTGGGCCCCTCCCCCATCGCATCCTGAGGTTCAGGCAGGTCATCTGTCCGTTCATTCATTCAACACGTATTCATTAAGCGCCTACTGTGTGCCAGGCACTGTTCTAGGCCCTGGGCTACACCAGGGGGCCACACTGGCCTCTGCCCTCTGGGAATGTACACTGGTGGGAGGGATGGATTAATTCACTCCAGCCTCACGCCCAGGACCGCATCACCGGCCTGCTAAGGGAGCTGCCCTTTGCCCACAGCTCCTCCTGGCCAGGCCACGCTCACCCTTGGCCCCCGCCAGGCACACAGCCAACAAGGCCCCCTCCCCCAGCGCAGCGGGGTGCCCAGGGCCCTCTGGGAGCCGAGGGCAGGCAGCTGGCCAGTAGGCAGGCGGGGGGGCTGCCCTGAGCAGGGGAGCAGCCAAGGCCAAGGCCCAGAGCCTGGGTTCCACCTGGAGCAGGAGGCCAGACACCTCCCGAGGGGGCCGGGCAGCCGTCTGGGGCTTCAGCGCCAGATTTTACAATTCAGAATTAAAAAAACAAAACAAAACAACCAACTGAATAAAAAGGAAGAAGAAGAAACCCAGGGCTAACCTTAGTTTCTTGTTTTTCTTTTCATTCCCAGCCAGCGCCAACTACTGCATGGGAGGCACGTGCAAAGGCATCTGAACAGGCCCATTTCAAAGCCATAAGGAGCTCTTTTTCTGCAGCCTCTACCGTTTGCCTTCTATCACTCCGAGACTTTTATTGCCCCTCTGGCAGTAGAGCTGCCAAGATCCAGGAGCTGAAGACGGGTGGCGGGGGGAGGGGGCTGGTTACAACCCTCCGTCCCGCCCACTGCGGGTGGTGCAGTTTGGGGGTACGCTTCCTTCTGCGTTTCTCACCTGATGTTAGGGCACAGCGACAGGAAATGTTTCTCTTTCTCTAATAGCAGATCGGGTCCCTATCCTGTCCAGCCGAGCAAGACCTTCAATTGCCAGAAGAAGAGGCCGCCTGGGCAGGGCACAGGCTGGTGAAGGCCCCGTCCCCTCCTGCCTGCGCCCCCCCCATCTGTGAAATGGGACAGTAGGGTGGTGGGGCGTCTGAGGGATGCCTGTGAAACCTGGGAAGTGAGGTCATCTCTGCTCCTCTCGCCCACCTCCCCTCCTATTTCTCCATGCTCGGCCACGGGCCAGGCTGCACTGTGTCCTTTGGGGTACTCGTCATTCTGCGGCCTCAGCAGGAAAAAGCCTTCCATCAGCCCGAGTTTCTGAGCTCACGCAGTGCCCGGCATTAATCACGCGAGAAGCAATCAGCATTTATTGTTATTGCATTAATTCCGACTTTGCCTTCCCCGCACCTGGGTAAATGTTTACTATCATCTGGGAAACAAAGAAAAATGTGTAAAGGAGCAAAAGTTTCCTGTAGTGCTACCCCTAGAGAGACCTGATATTAACATTTAAAAATGTTTACTTCTGGGCTTTTTCCCAAGTGGGATTCATATACTTTTTCATGTATGGTTTACACCTTGCTCTTTCACATTATATGGGGAGCATTTTCCTCTGTCATTAACATTATTTATAAACACCACTTTTAGTGACTGCATGGTATTCCCTTTTGTGGATGTACCGTATTTCATTGAATATTTCCCCACTGGTGAGCTTTGAGCATCTCCAACATTATGTGCAAGACAGTCATAAACATACCCAGACATAGATCTCTGCATCTCTGTATTTCCTCAACATAAATCTAAGAAGGGAAATTGCTGCATCGGAGAGTAGGAACATTTTTAAAGCTCTTGTTACATGTTGTTCAATCATCGTCCTGAGAGTATACGTTCCTTCCCCACCAGCAGGGCTAGAGGGCACTTCATGCATTGAAACAGTCTTTTTAAAATCTTTGCTGATTAGAAAGTGATAAATAATATGCAATTTTTCCTTAAATTTGCCTTTACATTATTCTTTCTTTAAAAAGTTAGAAGCAGAGACATTTGTTGACTCCATTTCTAAACAAAAGACATTAAAAAAATTACACATATGTATATGTGTTTGCATGTATATATAGCTATATGCCCTAGAGAAATATGTGGAAAGAAACACCAGAGTTGCCAATGTTTGTTATCAGGTAGAATTAGGTTTGATTGTAAGTAATAGAAACTGGAAAAAAAAGTGACTCAAATGAGATAGAAACTCATTTCTCACGAATGTAAAAGAAGTCCAGAGATAGACATTCCAGGATGGAAGCTGGAATCACCAGGGACAGAGGCTCCTTCTGGGTCACCATTCTACTGTCCCATGATATGGCCCTTGTCCTCATGGTTCAAGATGATTGCTAGAGCTCCAGCCATCTTGTCAACATGCAAGGCAACAGGAGGGAGGGAGGAAAGAGGGAGAGAAAGGCTTGCCTTTAAAGGAGGGCTTTGAGAAGTCTCTCAGACGTGACAATTCCACTTAATCTCACTGGCCAGATTCTAGAAACAACCACATGTAGCTGCAAGGGAAGCTGGGAAATATAGTCCTAGCTGGGAAGCAATGTACCAGCTAAAATTTGGGGTTTGTTAAGCTAAGATGAAGAAGAAGAACGAACATTAAGATGTCTCTAAGAGTTCCTACAACAGTTACTCTGAGGAATGAAGAAGTGAGATTGTCACGGAAAGGAGGAATGCAGAGGTAAGCGGGTAGAAATGGTATATATTTGCATTATTCCATTAGTTGCAGTGAAAACATTTTAAAGAAGTAACTTTGGAAAGTTTAAAAACATTTTTAACAAGCATGATAGGGGAAACTTCCCCATAGATTTTTACATAAAATCCAAGGAACAGCCGAATGAACAAACACCTTCACCAAATTCTTTCAGCACTTTGAATATAGCAACTCACTGCCTTCTGGCCTCCAAGGTTTCTGATGAGACATCTGCTTATAATCTTCCTGATGATCCCTTGTATGTGACGAGTGGCTTCTTTTGCTGCTTTCAGGATTCTTTCTTTGTCTTTCTACAGTTTGATTATAATGTGTCTTGGTGTGGAACTCTTAGTGTTTATACTACTTGGAGCTCACCAAGCTTTTAAAGACATTTACAGTCACGTCTTTCATCAATTTTAAGGAAGTTTTGGGCACTATTTTTCCAAATAATTTTTCTGCCCCTTTCTCTCTCTCCTCTCCTTCTGGGACACGCATTATGGAATGCGTGTATTGGTCCACTTGATGGTGTCCCACAGGTCTCTTAGATGGTGTTCACTTTTCTTCAATCTTTTTTCTTTCTGTTCCTCAGATTTTATCATTTCAGTTGTCCTATCTTCAGGCTCTCTGATTCTTTCTTCTGTCTGCTCAAATCTGTTTTTGAATCTCTCTAGTGGAGTTTCCATTTCAATTATTGTTCCTTTTAGCTCCAGCATTTCTTTTTGGCTCCATTTATGTGTTCTATTTTTTTGGTACAGGCATACCTTGGAGATACTGTGGGTTCAGTTCCAGACCACCACAATAAAGCAAATATCACAATAAAGTGAGTCACACAGATTTTTTGGTTTCTCAGTGTATATCAAAGTGATGTTTACACTACACTGTAGTCGATTAAGTGTACAATGGCATTACGTCTTACGAAATGTACATACCTTAGTTAAAAAGTACTTTATTGCTAAAAAATGCTAACCATCATCTGAGCCTTCAGTGAGTCATAATTTTTTGCTGGTGGGGGGTCTTGCCTCTCGATGTTGATGGCTGCCCACTGATCAGGGTGGTGGTTGCTGAAGGCTGGGGTGCCTGTGGGAATTTCTTTAAAGAAGACAACGATGAAGTTTGCTGCATCAATTGACTGTTCCTTTTATGAACACTTTCTCTGTAGCAGCAATGCTGTTTGATAGAGTTTTATCCACAGTAGAACTTCCTTCAAAATTAGGGTCAGTCCTCTCAAACCCTGCCACTGCTTTACCAGCTAAGTTTAGGTAATATTCTAAATCCTTTGTTGTCATTTCAGGAATCTTCACAGAATCTTCACCAGGACTAGATTCCATCTCAAGAAACCACTTTCTTTGCTCATCCCTAAGTAGCACCTCCTCATTCCTTAAAGTTTTCTTATGAGGTTGCAGCAATTCAGTCCCATCTTCAGGCTCCACTTCCAATTCTAGTTCTCTTGCTGTTTCCACCACATCTGCAGTGACTTTCTCCATGAAGTCTTGAGCCCCTCAAAGTCATCCATAAGGGTTGGAATCAACTTCTTCCAAACTCCTGTTGATATTGATACTTTGACCTCTTCCCAAGAATCACAAATGTTCTTAAGGGCATTTAGGATGGTGTATCCTTTCCAGAAGGTTTTCAATTGACTGCTCAAATCCATCAAAGGAATCACTGTCTATAGCAGCTATAGCCTTATGAAATGCATATATTAAATCATAAGACTTGAAAGTCAAAATTACCCCTTGATCCATGGGCTGCAGAATGGATATTGTGTTAGCAGACATGAAAACAACATTAATCTCATTGTATGTCTCCATTAGAGTTCTTGGGTGGCCAGGTGCATTGTCAAATGAGCAGTAATATTTTGAAAGGAATCTTTTTCTGAGCAGTAGGTCTCAACAGTGGGCCTAAAATATGCAGTAAACCATGTTGTAAACAGATGTGCTGTCATTCAGGCTTTGTTCCATTTACAGAACACAGGCAGTGTAGATTTAGCATAATTCTTAAGAGCTCTAAGATTTTGGGCATGGTAAATGAGTACTGGCTTCAACTTAAAGCCACCAGCTGCATTAGCCCTTAACAAGAGAGTCAGCCTGTCCTTTGAAGCTTTGGATCCAGGCACTGACTTCGCCTCTCTATCTATGAAAGTCCTAGATGGTATCTTCTTCCAGTGGAAGGTTTTTGTTTACATTGAAAATCTGTTGTTTAGTGTAGCCACCTTCATTAATGATCTTAGCTGGATCTTTTGGATAACTTGTGGGAGCTTCTACATCAGCACTTGCTGCTTCACCTTGCACTTTGATGTCATGGAGGTTGCTTCTTTCCTTAAACCTCGTGAACCGACCCCTGCTGGCTTCAAACTTTCTTCTGAAGCTTCCTCACCTCTCAGCCTTCATAGAATTGAAGAGAGTTACAGCCTGGCTCTGATTAGGCTTTGGTTTAAGGGAACGTTGTGGCTGACTTGATCTTCTATCCAGATGACTCAGACTTTCTCCGTATAAGCAATAAGTCTGTTTTGCTTTCTAATCATTCATGTTTTCATTGGAGTAGCACTTTTAATTTCTTTCAAGAACTTTTCCTTTGCATTCACAACCTGGCTGTTTGGTGCAAGAGGTCTAGCTTTTGGCCTGTCTTGGCTTTCAACATGCCTTCCTCACTAAGCATAATCATTTCTAGGTTTTAATACAAAGTGAAGGAAGTGTGAATTTTCCTTCCACTGGGACACTCAGAGGCCATTGTAAGGGTATTAACTGGCTTAATTTCAATGTTGCTGTGTCTCAGGGAATAAGGAGGTCCAAGGAGAGGGAGAGAGATGAGGGAATGGTCGGTTGGAGGAGCAGTCAGAACACACATGACATTTATCAATTAAGTTGGCCCCAAACAATTATAGTAGTAACTTCAAAGATCACTGAACAGAGTTCACCATAACAAATATGGTAATAATGAAAAATCTGAAATATTGTGAGATTTACCAAATGTGACACAAAGACACAAAGTGAGCAAATGCTGTTGGGAAAATGGCACCAATAGACTTGCTCCATGCAGGGCTAGGGTTGCCATAAACTTATAATTTGTAAAAAAAAAAAAACAAAAAAAACCCCACAACATCTGCAAGGCACAATAAAGTGAGGTATGCCTATATTTCTAATTTATTTGTACTTTGTTTTCTTGACTTTCTCCACATTTCCTTTAGTTCTTTGAGCACCTTGAAGACAGTTGTATTAAAGTCTTTGTCTAGTAGATCTGCCATCTGGTCTTTCTCAGAGACAACTTCTGTTGGTATCTTCCTCTTTGAATGGATTGTACTTTCTTTGTTTGCCTTGTGGTTTCTTTGTTATTGAAAACTGGATGTTGGAATCTAATATTGTGGTAACTCTGGAAATCAGATTCTCTCCCTTCCTCAGGGTTTGCTGGTTTTTTTAAATTTTTTACTTAGATTTTATTGCTGCAGGCTATCTGCGTGTCAGGGATCCGCCTGAGGTGTACACTGAAGTTCTCCTCAGGTCTTTTCTGAGCCTGAGCTTTTTCCTGGGCATGTTTGGTGACTTTCTAAATTCCTCCATATGTGTGGTTGCTTTTGAATGTCCTAGTCCTTAAATGTTGGCTCCCGAAAGGGAAAAGAAGGAAAATAAAGGTGGGGTGGCAGTGGAAACAGGTTCTGGCTGTAACTGAGCAGGACCTTGTGGGGACTTCCCAGGACAGACCCCTCCTCCACGTGCTCTGCTTTAGCTCCTCTCTAAAGGACATAGATAATAGTATCTGATACACATTTTCTGAATTGTTTTGCAGATGCTAATACCACCGCCAAATGGGAGAAGTTAACTACTTGATCATGAGCATGTAGCCCCAGAACTACTGGTGCCCAAGGATTGATAATGTCAACCCCTATGACCCTGCCCTCTTACCTCACCATCAACCAATCAGAGAATTGCGCACGAGCTGATCACATACCCTGGGATGCCCCTCTCTCACCTTGCCTTTAAAAATGTTTTGCTGAAACCTGTTCGGGTATTTTGAGCACTAGCTGCCTGGACTCCTTGCTTGGTGCCCTGCAATAAACACCGCACTTTCCATCACCACAACCCGGTGTCAGTGGGTTGGCTTTGCTGCGCGTGGGCGAGTGGACCCAAGCTTGGCTTGGTAACATGGCCCTTTAAATCCCTTGGAAGCTGCTTCAGCTGGTGGTGGCTGCAATAATAGCTGTGTGCCTGGGTGTCTGCATGCATGATAAGAAACACCAATCAACAATCAGAGCACAGACTCCCAATATTGGGGGGCAAGGTCCAATATTTAAGGACAAGGTCCTATGCCCACCCTGGCTCCGGCAAGCTGTGTGTCTGCTGCTCTAGGAATATGTACACAGCTGCCGGCCACGCGGCTGGGGGGCAGGAGTGGGAGATGGGGAGCTGCTTCCTTGGGAAGAGCTAAAACTGTGGATATTAACCCTGATTTATGGCGCAAGCCCTCCCCTGGAAGCTGCAAGCCTTTGAATAGACTCGGGAGTTCCAAAACAATTACATCAGGCAGATTCGGCCAGTGGATTGTTGTCTAAGTGAGAAGACAGACTCCTGTGCTTTCCACTCGACCCTCTTCCCTGACGTCACTTCCTCCTTTATTCTTACGCTTTATGGGTTTTATTTTATTTTATGTAAACAAATTACAGATAAAAGACTATTTACTTTATGCTTATGAAAGTTTTTATATAATCAATAGTTACTTGGATTTTTCCCCTCTTTTGTCTGTTTATAGCCTTTGCCTATTTTTTTTTTTCTGTTAGGGAACATGAGTAATTTTTTTTTTTTAATCTCTACAAGTAAACAATTTAAGCACAAAGCATGCTGGTAAATATAATAAAAACTGTTTACCCATTACAGGTTTCAGAGACAGGTGAATTAAAACAGCAGAATGGTACCTTTTATACCTTTTTAAGTACAAGGAAAATAGAACTGATACAACACAAAATTTGGCAAAGCTGTGTTGAAACTGGTCTATTCTAACTTTGCTGGTGGAACCCTTTTAGAAAGCAACTAAGCTCCACAAAGATTTATATCCTTTGTCCAGAAGTTTTTCTTAGACTGACTTGAGAAAATAAAAAAGGCAATACCTGTGGGCACAGATATATTCATGGCAGCACTGTTTATAATTATGAAATATGGAAACAACCCAAATGTCTAAACAACAGGAGTCTGGCTTAGCTGAACAAGGTACGGTCTCCTGAGTTGAAAGTTTCGCAGCCGTTTAAGGTGGATATCATGTGTCATGTGGGAAAAATTCTCCTGAGACATGTCATGTGAAAGCCAGGCTGTAGACAGAGTGCCTGCAATGATACAGCTTACAGCAGTGTCGCCTTGGCTTGGGGCCCAGGACCGAGGGAAACCATACAGGGCTCGGGAGGGAGGGAGGGAGGGAGTGGGGGGAAGGAGGAAGGGAGGCTGTGGTGAGCTCCCCTCTGCTCTGATTTCTATTGTTTCCATGATGTTACTCGGGCAATTAAAGAAAAAAAAAAAAAAAAAAAAAAGATGGGGGTGGTTTGCGGGGGAGGAAACAGGCAGGAGTTACAAATCCACCGTATAACAACAAAATCTGATTAGGAAATTCAATTAGCTAGCTCTCCGTTGTTGGTGGGAACACGGGTCTGGGTCTGGCTGCTCTCCTGAATTTGGTGGAGAGGAAGCAGGCAGCTCTCTGGACGGGCAAGGTGCTCAGCAAAGATCAAACGTGGTCTTGAGGACCCTGCAGGGCTCGGGGTGGGGGCGGGTGGTCCCTGAGAGCAGCCTGACTTGTGCGTGGCCCTCCACTGCCTGCCGCTGGGTCCTGGGCAGGACCCCCGCGTGAGGACACGTAGTGCCAATGCAAATGCCACCGATATAAGTGGGTTCCTGGCCATCCCTTGAAACTGGATGACAGGAGGGGCATGTCTGAGTCTGGTTTCTGTCACCACTTACGATGCGGGGGCAGTACCTAGTATCACAGCCTCACGACTCTTTTCAATGACCCCTGATTTCCGCAGACACGGGAAGCTGGCAGGTAGCACGTGCTGTCAGGGGCCTGCAGCGGGACTCGCAGGGGTGCTTCCTGCAAACCCCCCCAACACAGAGACCAAGAAACACTCACTGCCGTCTCAGCCACGGGCCAGGGAGGTGCAGCCAGGGCTCAAGGTCACAGAGGTCATGACTTGGGGCTGCAGTCTCCTCAGAAGACCCTCAGAGATGGCCTGGCCGCTGGTCCAGCCTCCCCCGTCCCAGGAAAGGGGCAGCATCTGCCCAGGTCCCAGTGCCAGAGGGGAGCAGGGAGAGACCCAGGGGTCCACTCAACCCGCCCCCCCCCCCAACACCAGGACAAAGGATGTTGCTGCTGCTGCAGCCCCCAGTGGCGGAGGAAGAGCCTCTCAGAAGCTGAAAGGCCCCCCCACCCCCCAGAGATGCCAAAGGCATTTGCCATAAATGAAACCATTAGCTTTTCATTTATTTTCTCGGCCAAGACTGGAGGGACTTTATTAAGCTTGTTTCTTTTCTTCCTTTCCTTTCCTTTCCATTTTTTTCCCCCTCTTCCTTTTCTTTTTCTAAAGAGGTGCTTTTAAAAGGTTTTAAAAGTCTCAGGAACTTTTCCCATTTCTGGCTCAGGAGGGGTCTGTGATGTCCCGAGCAGCAGCTCCGGCATTCAAGGCCTTTCCAGCAAGCCACAGCCCCCGGGCCTGCAGGGGCCAAGGCATCACCTCCTCTCCACCCTCCAGCCAGGTCTCTCCTGCCCCAGAGCCTTTGCACCTGCACTGTCCTACGCCTGAACAGCCTTCCCCCAACCTCTGGGCTTCAGATGAAACATCCCCTTTAGGGAAGCTTCCCCCACCCTCCATCACTCTCTGCCTCAGCCTCTCATTGCCTTCGCAGTACAAATCACAGCTTGCAATTATTTCACACATTTGTCTGTCTGCTTGACTTTCTGCCTGTTTCCTCTGAAAACCCAGCCAGGGCAGGAAACCGGGGTGTCTGACTACAGCTGTAGAGTCTGTTCCCAGCTTACATTTCATGCTCGGTAAGTATGTGGGGGAGAAGGGCTGCTTCAATCTGCGCTTCTGAATTATGTACATGGGATGGAGACCGTCCTCTGGAGGGAGATGTGGCAGAAGGCTGGTCTCAGACTCGCCTGGACCTCGGACCTCGGTTTGAAACCTGCTTTGGTTTCTTACAAGCTGTGTGACCTCAGACGGGATATTCAGCCTCTCGGAACATCAATCACCTCCTTTGTAAAGTTGGAATAAAATATCAGTAGGGAGGGGGCTGTGGAGTTCACCCTGAGGCAGGGCAGGGGCAGGGTCTGGACAGCCTCCACGTCCCCCTTCTTTGCCTGCCAGGCAAGGGGAAGGAAGTAGCATTAATTGAACACCTACTATCTACCAGGCACTATGCTAGGCAGTTGGAATGCAGAGGTGAATAAAACAGAAACTGCCCCCCAGCCCTGGAAACTCTAGTTGAAAGCAGGCGATGGACACACGGGGTTCCCAGCACCCTGAGTGTCAGGAAGGAGAAGGGTGCAGTGTGAGCAGGAAACCGAGGCCTGGACCAGCCTGGAGGGTCGGTGGGAAGAGACATTTGCCTGAAACATCACATGTGCAGGAGTCTGGGGAAAAGAAAGACCAGGCAGAGGGAAGAACATGGCAGAGGCACTAAGACAGAATGAAGCTGGGCACATGTGAGGATGGAGTGGAAGGGGAGGGGGCAGTAGCTGGAGGGGGAGGGGGGAGTAGCTTGCTCTTATCCATCCTGACCTGGCCACCACCAAGCACAGGTGCAAAAGCCCTGCAGCCCCACGAGTCAGGGCAGGCTCAGCACCCGGCTCAGGGCCCGGTGGAACGGGGAACCCACTCGTACCTTTGGCAACGCATACTTCGGCAGCTTCATCGGGACAAATTCATTGCGACGATAAGAGATGTAGTATTTGGTCTGGTTTGTTGAGGTTGCCTAACAGGAGGGGAAAAAACAAGTTTTTAAGGGACTAGATTTCTTGTCGAGCCAAATCCTGGTGCAAATGCCCTTTTACTTTGCTTATACATGCTCTGCTTGAAATGGGTAGACTCCTATTCATCCTTCAGAGCCCCACACCAAATGCCCCACCTCTGGGAAGTCTTCCTCCACCTCCCTCAGTTAGAACTAACCTCCTTCCCCATGCTCTCTCAGCACCTGGCTTCCCTACGTCTGAGTTACAGACAAGGTGAAGAAAATTCTGTTCCCCAGAACTCCTCTTAGGGAGAGTACTTGGTGAGCCACTGAGTGGAGGAAGAGGCAGGCCAAAGGTAAGCTCAAGCCACAAAAGATGACCACCAGACCACGAGGCGAGAAACAGAACGAGAGGCAACACTCCTGAGACTGTCATGTGGCCAGCACTGTCCCAAACATCTCATCAGTATCAAACCCAACAACTCCACGACCTGTGATCATTTCCATTTTAAAGATGAGAAAAGTGAGGCCCAGAGATGGAGTAACTTGTCTCCAACGGGATATAATAGAAGACCCAGGAAAAGAGCAGCATTTGCTTCTTTGGGGAAGGGGCAAGGAGGAGGGGGTGAGAAGGGAAGAGGAGGAGCAAGGGGGCAAACGGGTGATGGGAGAGGGAGTGGACCAGGAGCTGGACAGAGCACAGTGGCCCCTGACCTCTGGCCCCGGCCGGGCATGCACCGTGGGCTGGGCCTTCCCTCGTCGGACACAGACAGGGTCACCAGTGGCAAACCAGGCCTCTGCGACAAAGCTGAGAGCCAGCCGTGATCACATCTGAACCCAGACCAGCCAGTGATGACCTCGCGCCATCCAGGCTGAGTGCGCGGGGCGGCTCCTTCACCATCACGGCTCGGCCTCCTGAGCCCCCTCCTTCCAGACCAGATCACCGAGCAAGCCAGTTACAGCGTGGCCCCACCTCCAGACAGCACCCGATCCGGCATCTTCCATCCTCCCCGAGCCCCCTCCCATGGCCCACCCTCGGCCAGGCCTTCCCAGCACCTCTAACTGAGTCCCCCACCCCATCCCGGGGCCCCGTGGTGCATGGTGCCTACTGCTGCACGAGGACCAGCCCAACCTGCCCAGCCACAGCTGTGCCCCCGGGGTCTCAGGCTTGGGGCGCTGGCAGACCAGACAATCACAACATTTAGAAAACACTCAACATGAGATATGGTTGCCCAAGAAGCCAATGCTGTCATTGCTCCAACCCTTGGTAGATATTTGCAGAAACACAGTGGGAGGTGCTGGGAAGACAGTGGTGCTGAGAACAGACCCGGAGCCCCCGCCCGCACCGGACTACAGGGTCTACGGTAAACAATAAAGGACGACAGTGTGGCCTGGCTGTGATGGAGGAAGGCACAGAGCTGGGGGTGCTCCGAAGAGGCAACCTGTGGGCCTGAAGTAGAGTGGAAGTCAGGGAAGGCTTCCTGGAGGAGGTGGTGCACGACAGTGTTGGAGAAGGTGGTGAAGGGGGCGCGAGCGGTCCACGCCCAGGGAACAGCGCATGCAAACACACAGAAGGGATGGGAAGCCGTGGGGCTGGGCGTCAGCAGAGGGTGAAGGAGAATGGGGGCGGGGCTGGGAGTCAGGGGCGGGGCTGGGAATCAGGGCCAGTGGTGGCAGGAGCCTCTTGCCTGGCCTGCTCTAATGGGGACCGTGACGCACCCTGCCAGTTCCAGCCCCCAAATCCACAGGAGGCCCTGGTACACTCTGCGTGTGGAGAAGGGCACCTGGGGTGATGAAACGTCCCTGAGACGGGGGAGCCTTCAGGGGAGAGAACACCAGCGGCTGCCCCTAAGGGGCCATCTCCATAGGAGCCTTTGGATTTGTCTCATGGGGTCCTAGAGGGCGGAGCAGGGGTCACTGGATGAGAGTAGAGGAAACACTTCGTCTCAGTGCTGGAGTGACATTTCCAAAGATTTGAGCTATCCAGGAGAGGGGTAGGCTGTTTTGGAAGGAGTGAGCTCCTCGTCGGTGGAAGTAATCAAGAAGTGGTATGACCAGTTGCTTCCTGGAGTGTCTGAACCGTCAGACCACATGGTGGTCCCAACTGTGATGTGAGTACCTGTGTGTACAGGCAGCAGGGCTTGGTCCCTGGGCTCTGGACAGCTGATGCCTGGCGGCCAAGAGAAATGACCAGAGACCACAGCTCTGAATATCATTTCACAGTCACCGGAACCAGATGGAACAAAACGGGTTTGGGCTTGGGGGCCCTGGGCTGTGGGAAGTTCCTAGTGGGCAGAAGGGAGAAGGAGCAGGTGGCATCCCTGTGTTTTGGCCTTACGGGGTTTGGGGGGTGCCTTCCACCACCGTCACAGGGGCAGGGGAAACTGAAGTAAGTAGCACTTGAAAGTAAAATAGCCATTTTACTGCTTCCTGTTTGAGTGATTCCATTTTCCCCCGAGTGGCTTATATCCCACATCACCTATTGCCGATTTCCAAGAGCCCCAGCAGGAACCTCACCTTAACGAAGATGTAATCGTCCTGCACGGTCAGGGAACTGTGGTCAATGGGGCCTGCGAACGGCACTGTCAGTGTCTTATCGGAGCAATTGTGGATCTGGCAGGTGACGTACCGAAAACCTGCAGGAGATAAGAGCCAGCCACGCGGTGCATGAAATCTCAAAGACTCAGACTCTAGCTGAAGGAGTCAGACACAGCCTCAGACATGCTTAAGTGCTGAACTTTTTTGGCTCGGTCTGCGTTCCGATACCCCTGCCGCCGGTTTTGTTTGTGGGTCTGAATTTTAAACGGTGTGCCCTGTGATTACACCTGCTGCTGAGCGGGGGCAGCTCTGTGCCAGGCGCGCTACTGCGAGGAGTTCTTTTAATGCTCAGGTCCATGCAACGATGGTCCCATCTTCCAGATGTGGAAATTGCGGCTGAGCAAGGTTAGGAGACTTGTCTACCTCAGGGCCACCCGGACTGCCTCCAGCTTTTCCTAGAGGAAGTTTCACTGGAACACAGCAGTGCCTGCTCGGTTACGCGTCACCCGTGGCGCCTTCGCCGTACAATGGCAGCCACTGGCAGCAGAGACCACACGGCCAGCCGAGCTAAACCGTTTACTAGCTGGCCTTGACGGGAAGCGTTTGCTGACCCCAGGGGGAGGTCGTGCAGAGGAGCACTGCCGTGTGAGTGCAGGACTTGATCCACATTCCGTCCCATGTGCCCTCTGCCCCTGGCTTCGGGTTAGGGTTAGGGTTAGGCACGGCACCTGCACGTCCGTGGCCACCTGTATCCTCTGTCTGGGAGAGGGACCTCGGAGCAATCCGGAGAGATGGTGGGCAGGAGAACCCCCCAACACACATCTCCCCCCCGACACACATCTCCCCCCCACACACATCTCCCACCCACCAGCCTTCCCTGGGCAAGCTGGGTGCATGTGGTCACCCAGGGAAGGGACAGTGCAGGGCCGTGGCTGGCATCTATGGCACCCATCACGACTCGGGACCCCTCCCACCCTCCTGGAGTCTCTCCAACTTAAACGGGTGGGTGTGGGTAGGACTCAGGGGTTCTTTCCCCCTTAACTTTAGACAAACACTTTCATCCTTTTAGAAATATCTACGATCAAGCAAGTTGAACCCCTGTTTGGCCAGGCAGCTGCTGCTCTTACGTCAAGCCCTCTGTTTCCCGGGTTGGGGGCCCCAGCGGAGTTGCACAGAGGCCTGGAGCCTGTGCCCCGGGGGAGCTCGTCTCTACCGCTTTCGGGCAGGAGCGGCGTTTAACCACAGGGGCCAAATGGAGCCCAGCCAGGGAACTCACAGACGTCAGCGCTTTCGGGGCACATCCTGCCCACAGCCTCGGGTGGCCGGGCAGCATGGAGAGTGCCAGGGGCCCGGGCTGGGGGCCGGAGGACCTGCCCTAACTCACCGGCAGGGTCCCCTGGGTCTCAGCTCCTCCACTGTAATGTGGGTATTAATGCCCAGCTCAAGAGAGCAGTTGAGCGTCTAGGAGACCGTGCGCACAGTAGGCCCGCAATCAGCCACGGCTGTGCCATGGCCCCCTCCTGAACCACTTCCATCTCCCCTCTAAATGGCCTGGTCACTCCCTGTGGTCAACACTGAATTTCCTGTCGTGGGCTTGCCTGGCTGGACACGCCGTGGAGCTGAGCCCAGGCCAGACTCAAAGCGGACCACCTGCTCACTCATTCATTCATTTACTCACCTGCCCACTCATTCGTGCGTGCATGCATTCATTCATTCATTTGTTCACTCATCTCACTATGGTCAGGCCCTCCCTGTTCCAGCTCTACTGCCAACGAGACAGACAAAGACCACCTTTCACGGGGCTGATGGTTTGTGCAGTGGGAGAAATGCCGATTCACAGCGCTTGCCAATTTCTCTGGTGTAAACCACCGCCCCCGCCCCGGGCCGGGCAGTCTCAAGCCGCTGAGATGAAGTTTCTGACCACGGGGCTGAGAAGGGAGGTGGACGCTCGGCTCTCATGAGCCGGCACCAGCTGCAGCTCCGGAGAGAGGCAGACGGACCAACAGTGACCACGTGGTGTGACAGGCACTGAGCGTCCTCGTGTCCACGGCACGGATTGGGGCCGCAGGGTCCTGCCACGTTAGCGCAGGGGCCCAGCATCTGCTCAGGGCGACTGGCACCTGGCCATGTGCTTATTCATTTGGTGGCTCTACTGGGGACACAGAGGTGAATCGATCAGGCCCTGCCCAGTCCCCAAGGAGCTCCAGGCCCGGGGAAGTGTGCAGAGCTGTGACAGAGCAGCCCGGGTGCTCTGGAGCCCAGAGGAGGGGGTGGGCAGCCCGAGAAAGACGTTCAGGGTGGACAGGTGGGGTGCAGCCTTCCCGCAGGGGCGAGGACAGGTGTAAGGTGACCTCGGGGAATGGCCCGTAGCTCAGGCTGGCCGGAGGGTAGGTGGGGCTGGAGAGTGGGGTGGGTCCTAAAGACCCAGATGTTGCGCCACCAAGCTTGGCTGGACTGGATTCTAACAGGGCTTCCGGGCTGGGGTGGCTGGAGGTAGGGGAGACGGGGGAAGGACGCTGCTCCGTCCTGGGGGCTCTTCACGTGCACGTCACAGCTGCTAGGCTCAGGGTCCCTCCTCCCCCGGGGAAGGTGGGCTGCGCGGAATCATCGCTGGGTGAGAACGGCGCCCCTTGTTGAGGATGGAGGCCTGGCCCTCCTCCTCACTGGAGGTGGGAGATCACGAGACATCCCCCGCCTCTGCTGCGTTGAGCCCCGCTGGGGATCAGGTCGCCGTGAGCGCGGCCGGGATGCTTTTGGATTTGTGTGTGGAGGATGGTGGGGCTGCGGTCTGTCCCGGCCCGTGACCCTGTGATTTGGGGCAAGCTGGAGCCTCTGTGAGCTTTTTCTGCTCCTGGTCAGTGAAGCTGAAGAAACAGTAACATTCCCGCAGGATGGGGGGTCCAGGGAAGAGCCGAGGGCTTGGACGTGGTAAAGGGACCCACCGCACGTTGACACACAATGTCCCCAGGCTGAGCGCCACGTGTGGGGCCCATTTCACAGACAAGGAGGCCGAGGCGCAGGGTCACTTCCAGGGTCCCGTGGCTGGCACGTGGCGGGCAGGGAGCTGACTCCAGCACCTCTGTCGCCAGCCAGGACTCCAGTGCCTGGCACCACTGAACCTACCCTCCACGTGGTATGGCCCAGCCAGGGGACAGCTGTTTGCACTTGTCAGCTCCCACTGTTGGTTAAGTGTGACCTGCCTGGGTCTCCACTCCGAGAGAAACCACCAGGAGGTCCCACCAGGTAAGGGGCAGGGCTGCGTCTTGTTCTTGACCCTGCTGGGGACCCTGCTGCATCCCCAGGGATGTGACTGGTCCACAGGGGACTCAGTCAGTGTTTGTTGAATGAAGGCACAATCTACAGGTCCTCTCGGCTCTGATGTTCTAGAACATTCCATGGTTCTGCCGCCAGTGCCACTCCTTCAGGAGCACAGAGGACCTTTCTCATAGCATGCACGGCCCCTGGGCTCATAGGCCACAAAGCCCCTTGCCCCACTGGAGGGGGGCAGTCATCGGAGGCCCTGCCCCACCTCAGCACTCAGCAAGCTTGGTGGGGGGCAGGGTGGGTGCTGAGAGATGGGGAAACACTCAATGCTCAGGGGCCAGAACAAGTCATCCTCTCAATAGACTTTGCCACTGGAGTGGGGCTCCTGGACTTCAGTTTATCCCCGGTTGGAAAACAAGCACATTTAAAGTTATGCCTCATCGTAACACAGCAAGGTCAGCCGTGGAGGGCCAGCCACGAAGGACAAGGGCAGCCGAGCCGGCCACGGGCTGAGCAGACTTGGGGCGCTGGCTCCTGTACCCTCCCGGCTTACCTCCTCCGAGCTCCTGGGCCTCCACGTGGACCACGTCAGGGTCAGCGTCCACCCCAGAGACAGCCCTGGAAAAGAATGGCCGAGGTTGGCGTCGGGAATGGAGCCCCCAGGCCCTTCTCGCGGGGCCTGTGTGGTCCCCGAGCCCGAGGCAGCCATGTGGCCTCCCGGATCTGGGGCTCAGAGGACACGGTCCTCCCCGAGAGCCCACCTGCGCCTGGGAGGCCGACGGAGCCCCGGCCTCTGCCTTGCAGGGCCCAGGGTTTGCTGGGCATTCTTCCGTTTAGAGTAGTTTAGAGAAGACTTTCACATCCGTGCATGTAGGTGTGTGTATGTGTGTGTGCGTGCGCATGTGTGTTAATGATCAGAACAATCCTAGGGGCAGGAGGTGCCTGGGAATGTCACCCTAATTTAGCCACTGAGGGCACGGAGGCTGCCCACGACGGAGCGTTCAACATGGCCCGAGACGAACGGGACGAAGACACACCCTGGGGGGGGGGCAGGGACTGGGCTGCCTCCTCCAGGGGAGCTGGGCACAGCGCTGACCCCTGCCCGCCCAGCACAGGGCCTGGCACCCAGGAGGCGAAGCGCAGGTTTTTCAACTGATGATGTGACATGGTCCAGGGTTTCCCAGATTTTTACCGGTTCCAGGTATCAACTGGACTGTCATCTCCTGCCATGTTCTGTATGTCAGCTCCCTTTAGAACCTTCTATCTACTTCAGCCATCTCCTGAGCAAGAACACCCGGACGTCATGCGTGTGCGGAGCTGATTATATTTGTTATAACGTACATTCCAGCCGGTGTGACTGTTTAACTCCATCCACCAAGCCGACCCTCTCACAGACAGTGATCTGAGGCAGCACCTTGACTTTGCCAAAGAGCAAACTGAGAGTCTGATGCAGAGGTCACTTCCCACGGCCACTCAGCGCCCAGGACAGGCATCCCCATGGCCCCTGCAGGCCAATGAGATGTCCCCGCCACTGACAGTCCCCGGAGTTGGCCCCTCTCAGCTCTCAACCCGATTCCTAACGGGCTTGGCACCAGGGTGCCTGTCTGCTTCACCTCCTCCAGGGGCCAGGTGGTCCCAGGTGGACAGGGGAAATCCACAACGCTCCCCGTGGCGGGATGTGCAGTCTGTGATGCTTCAAACGTGGGTGCCGGCATAAATCACTCTGACTCTCCATAGAGCCTCCATCGCAAGGTGAAGTGTTGATTTAGGTTTTGTGAATAGACCGTTTGTAAGCTCCTTGGAAGGAGGTCTCCTGCCTGACATTCTCCTCTCTTTTCTGAATAAAGAGAGACATTGTTCCCTTTACCAGGAGCACTGACCGGCCCTCAGCTGGGCAGATGGAATTTTAGTTTGCCCATCCATCATCTGTAAATGGGGTCATTTACAGACACTCGGCCTGTCACTCATCCACTCACTCACTCTCTCATTCCCTCTCTCTCTCTCACTCACCATCGGAGCCTCTCCCCTGCCACTTCCCAGCACGCCCACACCAGGCCCTGCACCAGGCAGGGAGCACAGTGGGCCTGAGGTCCCTGCCCCAGAAACCCTTGGTCACGGGTTTTGAAGACCACGTGAAACTCTGCATCTACACACCTCAGATGAAGCCTGGCTGCCTGTGGGAAAGGACAAGCATTGAGCCCTGGGCCTTCTTGTTTGTCAAGGTCCCCAGAGATAGTATTTGGGGAAGGGCCCTTGGTCTATTGTTTAGAAACAGCAGTCACATGAGAAGACCTGTGGCCATGCAGGCTCAACAAAGAGCGCAGGGAGTTGATTGCTACTCCTTTGGATACTAAGGGAAGCTCTGATGCAAACAGTTCTGGTAAACCCTCTAAGACACCACCACCAGGGCTGTTGTGGGATGACCTCTGTCTTCCCCTCACCTCCCTTCAGGACAGAAGTACTGCCACTTGCCTCACACCTGGGCAGGCACTGGAGCTCATGGAGGCGGAAGGCTGAGGCTTTACAGGTGAGCGTGGGTTCGAGGCGGGAGGAAGACTTGGAAACGCCTGGGGAAGTGCAGGCGGCCAGTCTGCCCGGCAGAGAGGCCAAGGGCAAGGTCACTGGCTACGGACAGAGGCAGCCATGGCCCATGAGCTAGGACAAGTGCCCTGGCCTCTCTGGGCCGCCGTTTCCCCCTCTGCAACGTAAGGGGAAGACAGTTGGGTGCCGTGTGGATCTCATAAGAGGATGCACTCGGACCCGAGGTCTGGCGCCTGGTGCCCCGTCAGTGTTCACAACGTGGCTGCTGCTGGGCGGTCCTTACAATGTCATCCCAGTGCCGTTGAGAGACCAGCAGGGAGGCGACGCGTCAGGGCATTCGTGGGCCCAGAACGTAGTAGGTCTCCCAGCCCCCGGCCACGGCCCCATGAGGCCAGTCTAACGAGCTCACTTGTTTAAGCTTCTCAAAACATTAAGGGTCTGAGTCTCAGACAGAACACGGGGCTTCGGCGATTCCCGCTGTCAGTTCAAGGACAGAGAGCGCCTTGGAAGCGCTGTCAAAACAGCATTATTCACTGTTTACAAGAGGGGCCCGTCCCTGTGCTGTCACCACGTTCCCAGGGAGACTCCAGGGCCCCGAGCAGACAAGTGTCTGGCGTGATTATCCCTCTCGCATAACGACTTGGAGCAATTTGAGAAACCTGGGGGAAGACATAATTTGATTTGCCCGTGATAACAACGTGTCTGAATGAGCACAAACTTAGTTTTCAGTGCCTGCGGGCTGTTTCTCTCTGTGGCCCCAGAGGGCTCCCTGGGACTTGGACGTGCTGGCAGAACCGCTCCCCGCCAGTCCCCCCCATTCCTGATCTGCCAACTTCCCAGGCCGCCCTGCTCAGAAACCCCACCTCCTGGCCCCCCTCCCCACCTCCTCGAGCCCCTGCGGGCTAACAGTTGACAAGAATGACAGGGCCTGTAATTGATGCCGCGCTCCAGTTTCCGAGGAAGGACCCGGGACCTCTCGAGGGCGGCCACGTGGAGGGAGCCCTCACACCACCACCCCCCAACCCGGGGCGGAAGACACACCCCCAGGCCGTTGTTCCGGAGGCGAGACCAAAGCTTCCCTTCAGCCTGTGGCCCTAAGTCCGCAAACTAGTTCCTGGCCCCGATTAGCATGAAGACGCAGAAGGAGCAGGAGGGGGACGGAAGCCCTTCCCACAGCGTCTGTCCTGGGGACGCAGGGCTGGGCCTGGCTGGGAGGCCTGGGCCTGCGTGTGCAGCCCAAATGAGATAAGAAAGGAGAGGACGTGAGTGTGTGTCACTTTCACACTCAGGAAAACGCAGTTTGGTGGAAAGAGCCCGTGTGTCACTGCACGCATCTCCGGAGGTAGTTTAGGCGGGGGTGGGTGGCAGCCGGGTCAGGGGCGCCAGCGTGGGCTCTGAGCCCCGCCTTTGGCTTCTGCTTCCTCTGCCCCTGGACCTCGTCCCTGTCTCATCTTCGTGGGCCGCACTCGCCTATCCAACAGGCGTTTCCTGTGCACCGGAGCCTCCTTGCTGGGGCGGTGAGACTAGAGCGCCACGCAAATCGATTGTTGAGGGGCTCCCAAGAGATGACACAAACGCGGAGGGGGCCCGGGCACCAGCTGGGGCAGGAGTGAGGGTCCAAGACCGGCAGGGGCTGAGGAAGCCATGAGGCAGGGGAGGCTGCACCGCCGGGCCGTCAGCCGGGGGCTGAGTTGGGACCAGGACAGGAGAGGCAGGGGCAGTGGGAAGGGGGGAGGGGGGGTTCCGTGGGGAGGGGGACAGTGGGCCTGCTGTGTGTCGGGCACTGGGCCAGCTCTATGTGCATTAGTGCCTCTCCCTACTACGGGGGAATCGGAGGCCCGGAGAGGGAGATTCACGTGTGCGAAACTGCACAGCTGGTTCGTGGGTGCACACGTGGCCTGAGAGGCACCAAGCCCCAGCTCTCAACCCTTTCCTACGCTGTCCCGGCAGAGCAGAGAGGACGCCCCGGAGGCCCCCCTGGGATGAGGAGGGCAGGGCTGGGGCAGAGAGGAGAAGGTGGGGGACCTGAGCTGGGGGCCGAGGGGGCTGACTGGGCCTCGCCGGGTCCTGGCGGGGGCATGCTCACCAGAACACGTGGTCTTTGGTCACTCGCTCCTGCAGAAGAGTCCACTTCTTCCCCAGGTCAGACGATACGTAGAGCTTTAGGGTGGAAGGAGGAGAGAGAAAAGTTTGGTCACAACATGAGGAGTGAGCCACTTCTGAGAGCTGCATCACCCTTGGATGATGACTGCCCCGGGGGAGGCTGGCCGGTCCTGTCCAACCTGGCGAGGACCTGTTGGGGGCAGGCCCTGTGCTCCAGGTGGGTACAGACCAGCCTCCGAGAGGCGGAAGGTCAGGCACGGGGGCTCCATAAAGGGCCAGTCTCGACCCCAGGCCAGCTGGTAGGAGGCCAGAGACAGGGGCAGAGGTCCCCGGAGGAGGTGTGTCTGAGTGCAGGCACCCAGGAGGCACTTGAATGTCCTTTATGCATGTGGGGCGGGGGGAGGGCGCTCTGGAGGAGGGAGCAGGAAGGGTGAGACGGTCAGTTCAGGACACAGCAGAGACCTCTGAAGCCTGGTTGGGGCCTTCACTGCTATGGTAGCCCAGGGCCTGTGCTTGGGGTTTAATGCTCCGCGGTCGCTAACTTGAAGGACCTAATAATTTTATCTCTGAACTCGAGATTTGTGAGCAGAGCCGGACGGATCAATGAGCTGGTGTGGGGCTTGGAACCTGGGTTCTGGTGGCTCTGCCAGCGCCTCCAAGGGCGCTGCCACCTTCCACCCCTGAGGGGGGCCTGGGCCTGGGGAGGGTCAAGGTTGGGTGGCCGTGCGCTGAGTCCTGAGGCCCTGGGAGCCTGGAAGGCCTGCGTCCACCCTGCCTGTGTCCCTGTGCACAGGGAGTATGACATTAGTAGCTAATAAAGACACCGTGACAGCTGGAGAGAGACCATGGAAGAAAGGGTTTGTCCCAATTTTTAAACGCTTCTCATTTTGCACTGGACCCTGTAAAGTACACAGCCAGCCCTGCCTGAGACCACCAGGCCGCTGGACAAGATGAGGCTCTCAGGAGGGCTGAGGCCAGCTGCCGTGGGGCGGAGGCAGGGAGGCCCCAAGGAGGCCAGGCCTCAGTCCGGCCCTGGGCTGCAGGCTCATGGAGGGGAGGAAAGGGCTCCGGAAGGGGCCTGTTTAGAGAGCTGAACAGGTCCTGGGAGGAGGGAAGGGGGAGGCGGCGTCTAGGGCTCTGACCTGGGGACCTTGGGTGGGGACAGAGCCTCGAGCGAGCAGAGTGGGCTTGGGAAATGCCTGCAGGGGCCACAGGGCAAGACCTGAAGGGGAGGGAGGGGACAGCTCTCTGGGGATCACAGGACAGGGTGGGGGGGAGGAGCACCCACATTGGAGCGCCCGCTCCATCCTGCTCCAACCTCCGCTGGGACTCAGTAGCTCCATTTCTTTTCTTTTCTTTTTTTTTTTTAATAAATTTATTTATTTAATTTAATTAATTTATTTATTTTTGGCTGCGTTGGGTCTTTGTTGTTGCACGCGGGCTTTCTCTAGTTGCGGTGAGAGGGGGCTACTCTTCATTGCAGTGCGCGGGCTGCTCATTGCAGTGGCTTCTCTTGTTGGGAGCACAGGCTCTAGGCGCGCGGGCTTCAGTAGTTGTGGCTCACGGGCTCTAGAGCACAGGTTCAGTAGTTGTGGCGCACAGGCTCAGTAGTTGTGGCGCACGGGCTCTAGAGCGCAGGCTCAGTAGTTGTGGCGCACGGGCTTAGTTGCTCCGAGGCATGTGGGATCTTCCCAGACCAGGGTTCGATCCTGTGTCTCCTGCATTGGCAGGTGGATTCTTAACCACTGCGCCTCCAGGGAAACCCCTCAATAGCTGCATTTCTTACATCAAGGCCCTGGGAGCCAGTGTGATGTGCAGGAGGTGGCCGTGATGGGTGTGGGCTACCCCATCACAGCCCTGGTGCTTCCCCAGATGCGTCTCCACGCCCTGGAGGCCAAGAGAAGCCAAGTACAGCACAGGCTCCCCGGCCCAGAGCTCCGGGGCTGAGCCACACCCGGCCCTGCGTCTGCAAAGCTCGTGGTCCAGGAGGAGAAACGACAGACCCGAAGGCAAAGGATTGCCCCTGAGCACAGACACTTGCCAGACGCTGGGGGAGCAGGAGGGAGGATGGTGCCCAGGGCCCTGGGGCAGCTCACACAGAAACACGTGTGCGAGCACCCCTACAATGCATACACGTACTCAGAGACATGCACACACAGAGACAGACACACAGAAGCCTGCATGTGCACAGATACACGTATACACGCAAGCTCACACGCTCAAGCATATACACACAGGGAGACACACAAGCGCATGCGCCACCCGGCCCCCAGACACAGACGTGCACGTGCTTACACACATGCACACACATGTGAACGCACACAGACACAGAGACACAGCTACGCATGCACGCACCCATAGACACATACGCACACACACGAGCAAACCCTCCAGTCGTCACTGGGGCCTGGTGGTGGGCGGGGAGCCGGCGCCTGTTGGGTCCTGGCCCCATGGGGCTGGAGCGTGCACACACACACATGCTCACACACGCGCGCCCATGTGGGATCCTGGCCACCACATACCCCTCCCCTCCCCCCCCAGCCTGGGGGTGGCGGGGATGTCTGCAGCCTCTGTTCTGGGGATAAACCGCCATCCTGTTTTGCTCCTGTTGCCCTTCCGATGCCTTTGTGACCAATTCCCTGTGTTAGGGACCCTCCGTGAGCCATCTGGAGGTTCCTTGTTCATCCCCGGACACCACTTGTTGCCTGGTATCAGTGCATCATCAGGGTTGTGGGGATGTCTGCAGGCAGAGGAGGGCAGAGGCCCTTCCAGGGGGAGGGAGCTCCCGAGCACAGGCCTGGGAGCAGGAGGTAGGGGGTGGGAGGTGCTCAGCAAACAGCAAGTCGGCCTCCAGGTGCTGGGCCTCAGTCTGTGCAAAAGTGAGGCTCACAGCCAGACGCTGAGGATGGGGCAGAGCTGTGACTTCATCTCTTAGGGGTGGGGAGTCAGGGAAGAGTTAAGCAGGTGGTGGCAGCTCTGCTCACGTGGTGGCCCTCCGTCTGCTCTATTTGGGAGGCTAGTGGGATGGGGAGTGGTCCCTATCCTGCTGGAGGAGGCCTGGCCTCCTCCTTCCTCTCCAGAATGGCTGGGCAGTCCCCAACGGCAACACGGAAACCCAGGCCCCTGTCTCCCAAGTTTGGGGCCGGCACACCTGGGCTCAGATCCCTGCCCTCCCTTTCTGGAGTCACCCAGGTGAACCTCGGCTTTTCGCAGTTGTAAAACGGGTGGCATCCTCCTTCAGGAGGTCAGGAGGGTTCAAGTGGGTCCCGCGTGTCAGGACTTCACGCAGGCAAGGCGTGCGCTGAACTGGGGCTCTGAAGCCCCCGGACTGAGCGTCGTGCCTACCGTCCTCCTAGACAGAGCTGCCCGGGGCGAGACGGAGACTGCGGATGTGAGCCTAACACTCCCACTTGGCCCCGCGATCCTGTTCAGTTCTGCTCCTGCCCACACTGTCACTCTGGGGTGTCCGAATCGCCTTTCCCCCTTGCCAACAACAGCCCTGAAAACTACAGATTCCCCAGCTGCCTAGGAGAGAAATTTCAGGAAAACGTTCTCTCCCTCTTCCCCGCAGCTGCAGAATTGCAGACCGGCCCCTGCGTGAGTGATTCCTCCTTGAAAAGGTCATCTCCTAACCTCGGGGTCTTGTGAGAAGACGCCCCACTTCAGGATAGCTGTCCCTACCCATAAAAATCACCGAGAGCCTCTAGAAAGAAAGTCACTCTGAATAGTTGTCTGACTGACACTTTGTGACCTGGTGACAGTTGCATAACAGTTGTCCCTTTTTCTTAAACTTGGGAGTTTTCTTTGTTAAGCTCCTCTCCTCTGCTCTCACCGGCAGGGAGAAAACACTCAGGCTGCGAGATTTTCTTACTCAAAGAGGCTGAGAGTCTGCATCTTAGTCTGTATTCCACCCGGTGCCAGCCGCTGCCCCCAGCTACCCCTTCAGGGATCCCCAAACCCTGGCTACTCAGAGCCAGTGTCCCCTCCCCAAATTCCTCAAGCCCCAGGCTCCTGCTATATTCAACTCTTGCCGTTTGCTGGACCCACCTTTTTTCTCTCTCTTGCCTCTAGGCCTTCGCACCTGTTGTTCCCTCTGCCTGGAACACCCCTCTTCCCCTCTCCCACCACCCGGCCGACTCCTCCCTCTCAGGGCAGTCTCACTTTACCCATCTGCAAATCGGGAGAGCACAGCTCATATCCTCAGGCAATAAGTGAATAAAAAGGAGTCTGAGGCCATCAGTCTCAGGATTATGTAACCTCCGGATTAACGGATGGCGTTATCGTTGCCATCACCACCGACGCACTTGCATTTTTGACATCTGCCCCAGAACTTCATGAAGCCTTTCCAATTTGCTCTCATGGGAGGTGATTGCATAACACACAACCAACTGCTGCAGAAATAGAACATTTCTGCTGAATAAAGGACAAACACCGGCAAATAAACACGTCAGGGACATCCTAGTTACTGCAGCTAAAACCCACACAGCGATGTCCTGGGGAAGGGTTGACTTCCTCTAGACCACTCCTCTAAGAAAAATAAAAAGATCAGAAGATGTTCTGATCTGCTGTAAAGGTAAAACGATCAGAAGTGAGAACAAGGGCGAAATAAAGGAAAAGGAGGAGGATCAAGTCAGAGGGAAGGTGCATCCCATTCACAGACATGTGTGCCAGGAAGTCTCACACAATTATTAGAAGCACTGCAATTCCGCCCGGCTTTCAGTGGTAGGTTGGGTATGATGGTTGGAACTCAGCAGCCTTCCTTCCCTTGCTGTAGGGCACCTGGGCACACTGCAAAGGCTGAAAAGCTGAGATGCAACATGACTCAGACTCCCTTGCAGCTAGAATTCTGGGTCAGATAGATGCACGCATGCGAGGTTTGGAAGGGGACAGTGCCATGGAGGCAGTTTCCTGCTGCCTCGGGCCATTTATTTTATCATATTGAAGTACAGTTGATGTACAATGTGTTAGTTTCAGCTGTACAGCACAGTGATTCAGTTTTATATATATACATATGTATATATGTATATATATATATTCTTTTTCAGACTCTTTTCCCTTATAAGGGAATAGATTACAAAATATTATTAGAAAATATTGAGTATAGTTCCCTGTGCCATACAGTAGGACCTTGTTGTGTATCTGTTTTATATATAGTAGTGTGTATATGTTAATCCCAACCTCCTAACATATCCATAGGTTTGTTTTCCATGTCTGTGGCTCTGTTTCTGTTTTGTAAATAAGTTTATTTGTATCTATTTTTTTTTTAGATCCCACATATAAGTGATGTCACTTGGTATATGTCTTTCTCTGTCTGACTTACTTCACTCAGTAGGATCATCTCCAGGTCCATGCATGTTGCTGCAAATGGCATTATTTTATTCTTTTTTATGGCTGAGTAATATTCCATCATATTGTATATATGTGCCACATCTTCTTTATCCATTCCTCTGTCGATGGACATTTAGGTTGCTTCCATGTCTTGGCTATTGTGACTAGTGCTGCTATGAACATAGAGGGTGTATGTGTCTTTTCGAATACCAGTTTTCTCTGGATATATGCCGGGGAGTGGGATTGCTGGGTCATATAGTCACTCTGTTTTGCTGGCCAGCAAGGTCATGGGTTTGTGTTCGGCAGCCATCGTCCAGGTCTGTGGGGTGGAGGGGCAGATGCGGTGGAGGCAGCAGCTGGACAAACCTCTGTCTCTGTGGACGTTCCCAGGCAGCGTGGGCTGCAGCAGTGGTGCTTTCAGATGCCTGGACCGCGGCCTCAGCTGCGTGGTCTTGACCTTGGTGACCCCAGTGGAGTTCCCAGTCCCCCATCTTCCCCTGCTGGTCCAGCTTCACAGGCTTCTGGGAGGATCCTTGGGAGTCTGGCCTGAAGCCGCACCTCTAGCCCTCCCAAAAGTTTAGAGCGCACCCAACGCCCCACGCTAAATCCTTTTTCTGCTTAAAATATCCAGAGTGAGTTCTCGTTCCTGCCCTGAGCCTTGTCGGACACAACAGTCAGAGCAAAAAGGAACACACTCTGAGCTGTGAGATTCTCACTGCTCACAAAGCTGTTCTCATGATCACAGCACCCTCTACTCATCCCTTTTTTTTAAAAGTTATTTTTAAATTAATTTATCTATTTTTTAAAATTTATTTTACTTTTGGCTGCCTTGGGTCTTTGTTGCTGTGCACAGGCTTTCTCCAGTTGTGGCAAGAGGGGGCTACTCTTGGTTATGCTGTGCGGGCTTCTCATTGAGGTGGCTTCTCTTGCTGCCAAGCATGGGCTCTAGGCGCGCGGGCTTCAGTAGCTGTGGCATGTGGGCTCAGTAGTTGTGGCTCACGGGCTCTAGAGCACAGGCTCAGTAGCTGTGGCACACGGGCTTAGTTGCTCCGCGGCATGTGGGATCTTCCTGGACCAGGGCTGGAACCCGTGTCCCCTGCATTGGCAGGCGGATTCTTAACCACTGCGCCACCAGGGAAGCCCCAGACTCATCCCTTCTTAAGAGAGCTCTTGCCCGCCCCACCCCACCCCCTTGATAGCACTCCTCCTCCTTTTCAGCCTATATAAATGCAAACACGGCTTCATTTGGGCTGGAGGATTGCAGGGGTTCATTTTTCTTTCTTTTCTTGTGCGATCATCTTTGTGGTTCTGAAGTTGTATTAAAAAGTAAATTTACATCCTGGCTCGTTCTCTAAGCCCCTGGTCAATCCCCCTCCTCCAGGAAGGCTTCCCTGATTGGCCACCCAAGGTGTCTTGTGTCCTCTACTAAGTTTATGGAAGGCAGTCTCAGGCTCAGATCAATTTCTCACAGTGCTGGGAAGCAGAAGAGGTTCTCGATGGGAAGCAGAATAAAACATAAGAGTGGGTCTATTGATGTTTTAGAGGTAAGTGCCCAGGGCTCTGCCTGTGAGCAGGTCTGAGGTCCGAGCAGAGGGGAACAGGCTGGTCAGTTTCGTGCCAGGGGTCCCCAGCGAGCTGGCGTGGGGAGGGACTGCCCAGCTCTCACATCCTTTTGATTCCAGGAGCCTAATGCAATTTGCTGAGACTTGAAAGAAAAAAACCCACTGCATTCAGCTCTCACCCAAGGAGGCTGTCCAGGCTCCAAATAAGGTAGCCTCAGAGCGCCCCAAATTCTAATGACACAGTAAAGGAGGGAACTAGAAGTAGGGGGGCAGGGCAGCCTGAGGGGTGGAAGGACAGTCTTTGCTAGAGGAAGGGGCAGGCATCTGGGAGGAAAAGGAAGGGGAGGGAATAGAGGAGAGCGTTTGCTTTTGTAAAAATCTGCAAGTCCTTGTGAGCGAGATATTTATGTCCAACCTGTGGACTCTGGGTTTGGCATATGAGTTGCTTTGCCCAGCGGGAAGGGATGTGATGTTTTCCAGGTCAAAGCAGACACGCGGAGGTTCTCATGTGGTTTCCTCTGCCCCTCGGAGCCTCTGCCCTCCATCATGAGAACGGCATGTCCGCAAGTAACCGCTGGTTCCAGAACAAGAGACCTGAACCCTGGCAGGAGGCACGCCTGTCTAGTCAGTCCCAAGCGAGCCCGGCAGGACCCCCGCTGACTCGCGGACGCAAGAATAAGAAAGAATGCTTGTTGTTGTGAGCCAGTGAGGTTTGGGGCTGTGTGTTACTCAGCATTATAGCAGCAGACGCCTACCGAACACACCAGATCCGTTGGCATCAAAGTCAGTGTTGTCCGACCAGCCATCCTGCTGAAACCATAATGCCTAAAAAAACAGCCCTGCTGTCATTGTTATTAATGTCCTCAAATTCCTCATTCCTTTTACAACCACAGTGAAGCTTTTCTTCCCTCCTTTTTCTTTCCCCATAGTCACAGAAAAGACCCAAAGAAAATAACTGAGATTTCAGCTCCATTAATTTTCCAGGGCACCATAAATTAAAAAGCAATTGCAATGCAGTCAATCTCTGTGGGAAAATAAGTCTCTGTGATTGTGCTTTAGTCTAAATACATGGAAGGCTAAGTAGCACTATTAATACCCAGAATACATGCTGCTCCAAAGGAAAGCACCCAGAGCAGAGGCAGCTCGTGAGGCCAGGGAATTTCAGGGACATCCTGAAATTCAGTCAGTTAGCAAGGACCAGACCTTGGCACAAGACTTGCTTTGGCCAGTGATGTGTGAGGGGGTGTGATGTATTCCAGGTCAAAGCAGATACACTAAACTGAGGACCAGCAAGGAGGCCAGGTCCTGTAGACAGCCATGGCTCAAGCCAGCCAGGAGTCTCTATGTGGAGGTCCCTGACCTGGGTGATCCCTCTTGGTAGAAATTCATTCATTCATTTTTCATCCATCCAGCTGCCATCCATCCATCTCCATGATCCATCCACCCCCATGCATGCATCCATCCACCCATCCATCTATCCGTCCATCCATCCATTCATCCATCCATCCCCCCATGCATCCATCCATCCACCCATCCAGCCACCATCCATCCATCCACCCATCCACCCATCCATCCACCCATCCAGCCACCATCCATCCATCCATCCATCCACCTATCCATCCATCCACCCATCCATCCATCCATCCTCCCATCCATCCATCCATCCTCCCATCCATCCATCCACCCATCCATCCATCCACCCATCCATCCATCCATCCTCCCATCCATCCATCCACCCATCCATCCATCCATCCTCCCATCCATCCATCCACCCATCCATCCATCCACCCATCCATCCTCCCATCCACCCATCCACCCATCCATCCATCCACCCATCCATCATCCCATCCATCCACCCATCCATCCATCCATCCTCCCATCCATCCATCCACCCATCCATCCATCCAACCTCCCATCCATCCATCCATCCTCCCATCCATCCATCCACCCATCCATCCATCCATCCTCCCATCCATCCATCCACCCATCCATCCATCCATCCTCCCATCCACCCATCCACCCATCCATCCATCCACCCATCCATCCTCCCATCCATCCATCCATCCATCCAACCACCCATCCATCCTCCCATCCACCCATCCATCCACCATCCACCCTTCCATCCATCCATCCATCTATCCATCCACCCATCCATCCACCATCCACCCTTCCATCCATCCATCCATCTATCCATCCACCCATCCATCCACCATCCATCCATCCATCCATCCATCCACCCATCCATCCACCCATCCAGCCACCATCTATCCATCCATCCATCCATCCACCCATCCATCCACCCATCCAGCCACCATCTATCCATCCATCCATCCATCCATCCACTCATCCATCCATCCTCCCATCCACCCATCCATCCATCCATCCACCCATCCAGCCACCCATCCATCCATCCATCCACCCATCCATCCACCCATCCAGCCACCATCTATCCATCCATCCATCCATCCACCCATCCATCCATCCATCCATCCACCCATCCATCCACCCATCCATCCATCCATCCATCCACCATCTATCCATCCATCCATCCATCCACCCATCCAGCCACCCATCCAGCCACCATCTATCCATCCATCCATCCATCCACCCATCCACCCATCCAGCCACCCATCCATCCACCCATCCAGCCACCCATCCAGCCACCATCTATCCATCCATCCATCCATCCATCCACCCATCCAGCCACCATCTATCCATCCATCCATCCATCCATCCACCCATCCATCCATCCATCCATCCACCCATCCATCCACCCATCCATCCATCCATCCACCCATCCATCCACCCATCCATCCATCCATCCACCCATCCATCCACCCATCTATCCATCCATCCACCCATCCAGCCACCCATCCATCCATCCATCCACCCATCCATCCACCCATCCAGCCACCCATCCAGCCACCATCTATCCATCCATCCATCCAGCCAGCCAGCCAGCCAGCCAGCCACCATCCTTCCATCCATCCATTCAATATTTTCAGCCAGGAACTTGAGGTAAAACGGTGAAAAAAACCAGGCATAGCCCTTACCCTCAAAGAGCTTACCCCAAGCGTGTGTGTACGGTGCAGACAATAATCAAATAGTGGCACAAATACATAATTACAGTCCTGGGAAAGAGAGGCACTGGAATCTGGGAGAGTGTGGAACAGTGGGTCCCAAGCAGGCCTGGGGGCTGCCAAGGAAGCTCCTGATCTGGACGGCTCCCACCTGCTCCAGACCCAGGCTCTGCCTTCTCCACCTTCTTCCACCCCTGGGGGCTGGCCCTGTGTAGACGCCATCCACAGGCTCCTTCTCTCTGGCTTCGGGTGGGATTCAGACCACGGGAGGCACCAGCAGAAGACCGGAGGGCGGGAGGGGAGAGCGCTGGGTGCCATGACCCCTGTTCTCCGACTGCCCAGCCGCCGTTCCTAGGGGCTGAGCGACCCTCTCCTGGACCAGCCTCCTCCTCGCCCTTTCCTTATGACTCTGGGGATCTGGCCTCCTACTGGGCAAGGTGGTTGGCTGAAAAAGGCCCCCCGAAATATCCATGCCATAATCCCTGGAACCTGTGAATGTGACCAGATGGAGAAGAAAAAGACTCTGCAGGTGTGATGCAGTGAAGATGTTTAGATGGGAAGATGATCCTGGATTATCCGGGTGGGGCAGAGGGAACTTTCACACACACGCACACAGACGCATGCACACATGTGCGCAGCAACGTGAAGATAGAGCAGGAAGAGTTGAAGACGCTGCCTTTGAAGATCCCAGTGACCCCTTCACACGACACAGAACTCCAGAAACTGGGAGAGGCAAGGGAGGGATCCTCCCCAGAGCCTCCAGAGGGAGCGTGGGCCCACAGACACCTTGGTGTTCGCCCCATGAAACTGATTTTGGGCCTTTGGTCTCCGAAACTGTGAGAGAATACATTTCTATTGTTTTAAGCTATCAAGTTTGTGGTAATTTCTTACTGTGGCCTCAGGAAACCGACACAGGCCTTTCCTACAGCCAGGGTGGCCCCTCCTCCACGGGCCCTTAGCAAGCTCCCTCCTCAGCCCCAGGGTCTCTCCTACCCCACCCACGCTGGCCCTGGAGAGAGCCCCCCATTACGCTCTCCTCTGTCGCCCTGTGAAGGTGCCCTGTGTTCCTGGGGCCCTGCCGCTCAACCCCTCAGAGGAGGGGACGCTGATTTGGGGTCTGAAGGACGATTCACTCTCATGGTGGAGGTGGAAGAGGCCTCCTGGCTGAGGGGAGGGCCTGGCGTGGGAGGGTGCGTGGAATGTTCTGGAAGTAGAGGAAGGCCCTGTGGCTGGACTGCAGAGAGAGGGGGACAGAGTGGAAGGGTCCCCATAATTATCCACCATCTATCGACCGGCTCTCGGGCCCATTTGTGCCAAGCGTGCAGCTCACCTCCCCCGCCTGGTTCTCCTGCAAAGCCTCGAGCTCCTGGTGGGCATTCAACCACACGGCCCTGGGGAGACGGGGATGATGGGGGTGTCCCGGGCCCCACGTGATGGAAGGCGCCGTGCCCTTGTGCGTCACCAGGCCTGCTTACCTTGCCCTCCCGGGTGTAGGCCAGGACCTTGTCTTCCACCCGGGGGTGGAAGATGAACGTCTCCACGGAGAAGGGGATGACCTGCTTCTGGAAGGTGGCGCCCTCGTCCGTGCTGAGGAACAGGCTGTGGTCCCGGTCGCTGAGGGAGGCGCTCACGAGGATGATCTGAAACACACAGTGGGGCGTGAGGCCTCCCCGTGGAGATCAGGTGACGCGTCTACAAGCCAAGGGCTGCTGGAGCTGCCAGGAGCCGGGAGGGGGCCTGGAATGGGTCCCCCGCAGCCCCCAGAGGGAACCAACCAGCCCTGCCGACACCTGGCTTCGGACTTCCGGCCTCCAGAACTGAGACGACAGATTCCTGTGGTTCGAAGCCTCAACTGTGGTACGTTGGTACGGCCGCCCCAGGACACTGACCTGCCCGGCGGACAGCTCTACAGCGGGGAGGGCTTACCGTCAAGTACACCCAGGAGCAGGGGCCATTTGGGAGGCTGCCTCGCCCTGCGGTCACTTGGTGGAATGACAGGGCCCCTCAGAGGGACACACAAGAGCTCCTGTGTCCCTGGTGCCAGAGAAGGTCGACCAGCCGGGTGGGCTGCGACAGTGCCAGGAGCACCGGCACGTGGGGTGGAGGGGCCGCGAGCCGCGTGGTTCACCGCCCAGCGCTGTGGCCCCGACTCCCCCCTCCAGCATCATCAGAAGGTCCGTTCCCCACACAGGAAGCCAGGGGGTCTCCTACACACGGACCTTGTAGAAACTTCATGGTTCCTGGGAGCCCCAAGGAGACACCAACCCCCCTAGCAGGGTCCCCAGGCCCTTCCTGGACCGGCCTCCCTCCCAGCCTCCACTTGCACCCTGGTCATGCCCATCATGGGCCACAGCCCCACCCTGGCGTGGGCCTTCCTCACCCCAGGCTGGGTTGAGCTCCTGCCACAAGGCTGCTGGGGACCCAGGACTTGCCCATCATATGCTCACCCCGTTTCATGGAAGCGGCCTCTTCTCCAGGGACTGAGGCCCTGTTGGGCCAGGGGCCATGTCTGTGGAGGTCACTACTGACCGCCTCCCTAGCCCCCCCCCCGCAGGGCCTGGGCACTCCAGCCGTCAGATGAATGAATGAGGGAATGAGGGGATGAATGAATGAACCATGTGTGCTGGTGGAGTAGGGGGCTGGGGGCACACACTCCGTCTCCAGATAACCCAGTTCAAATCCATGTCTCTGTGACCAAACACCCTCTGTGCCTCAGTTTCCTTGTCTACAAAATGGGTGGCTTTCCCCGGGAGGGCGTGAGGCAATGAGATGCCCCCCAGGATGGCCTTCCTCAACCTCCGACACTGCTCTAGAAGACAATTAAACACACACAGCACAGCTCAATGAACTGCACAGAACTCCTGTGTCATGTGAACAAATGATAACCCAATGTGTTCTTTCTTTCCAGGGAAACCTAACGAGCTCCCCAGGGGCGGTCATTCATCTCCTCCAGCACAAAAGCCTTCTGTCTCCAGCAAACGGAGGGTCGTGGAGCCTGATTCCTGCAAAGATTGTGCTCGCAGATGTTCCTCATGGTGTGATTTACATGCAGGAAAAATGGGGCGGGGGAGAATGGTCAGGGGAGCCAGAGAGCGTGTACAAATGTTTACAGAGAATGTTTAGTGACAAGAGAGCTCATGCACACATGACATTTAAAAAGCAGGGCACAAAATTATAAGCGAGTCTAATTTCTGTACATTTCACATTGACAAAATTGTAAGGAAGTATATTATAATTTTGTCAATGGTAGGTGTATAGAAGTAAGTATAATTTTATCAGTGGAAAATGCATAGAAAGAAGAATGGAAGGATTATTATTCGGCCATAAAAAAGAATGAAACTTGCCATTTGTGACAGCATGGATGGACGTTAAGGACGTTTTGCTAAGTAAAATAAATCAGAAGGAGAAAGCAAGTACCATGTGATCTCACTTATATATGGAATCTAAAAGGAAAAAGGGGGGGAAAAAACAAGCTCATAGTTACAGAGAACAGACTGGCGGGGGGAGGAGGGTGGGCAAAACGGGTGAAGGGGATCAAAAGGTACCAACGTCCAGTTATAAGATAAATAAGTACGGCATGGTGAGTATGATCAATAAAACTATACTGCATATTTGAAAGTGGCTATGAGAGCAGATCTTAAAAGTTCTCATCAGAAGAAAAAATAATTCTGTAACTATGTATGGCGACAGATGTCAACTGGACTTATTGTGATCATTTCACAAGACAAACATCGAATTATTATGTTGCACGCCTGAAACTAATATAATGTTGTATGTCAATTACATCTCCATTTAAAAAAAAGAATGGAAAGAAACACAGGGGGATGTTAATAGTGGTGGGTTTAGAAGGATTTTTTAAAAACTTTAAATAAACTTTTTAGTTAGAATAGTTTTAGATTTACAGAAAAGTTGCAAAGATAGCACAGAGAGTTCCCATATGACACACACCCCGCTTCCTCTTTCATGAATAGCTGACGTCAGGATAATACATCTGTCACCACTAAGGACCCAACATCGATACATTGGTCTTATCTAAACTACACACTACATTTCACCCGTTTTTCCACCAACGTCTTTTTCTGTCCCTGTTCCATGTTCCCACGTGACGTTTAGTTGTCATGTCTCCTCCGGCTCTTCTGGGCTATGACAGTTTCTCAGGCTTTCCTTGTTGTTGATGACCTGGGCAGTTTTGAGGAGGACTGCTGGCTGTTTTGTAGTAGTTACCTCCCCATTTGGGTCTGTCTGATATTTTTCTCGTGCTGATGCCGTGGTTCTGGGTTTGGGGTGGGGGAAGGAGCAAAATGAGGGGTGCCTCCCTCATTGTAGTGGACGTGCAGTGGACGTGACCTGTCACCGATGATGCTGCCCTCGCTGGCCAGGTGGCACTGGCCAGGCGTCGCCCTGTAACGTTACTCCATTCCTCCCTGCCTCCATCCTGTCCCTTTGGGAGGAAGTCGCCTTGCGCAGCCCACACCTGGGGCGGGGAGTGGGAGGGGAGAGGCAGGCGGCCCTCCTGGAGGGTGGAGTAGCCACATACATTATATGGAATTCTTCTGCCTGGGAGATTTGTCTTTTCTCCCCCCCCATTTATTTACTTATTCAATCATGTATTTGTATCACTATGAACCCACAAATATTTAGTTTATGCTTTGAGTTGTATTTCAATAATATTTTCTTATTTTGCTGCCCAAATAGGTCCAGCTCTGGCTACTGGGAGGACTTTTGGGGTCCTGTGTCTCCTTTGACATCGTCCTTCAACTCCTAAATGTTCTACACAGAACCTGGCTTCCCTGGATAATCAGGAGAAATGAAATAAATCACCAAGACTCCTTCCACATCTTTCCCGGCTACAGCACGGTTCATTCAGTATCCACTGGACACTCTTGGCCTGGCTCCGCGCCCCATCCCAGGGCAGCAACTCTCACGCCCGGCTCCATCTGGGCCGTCTGGCCAGGGAAGCTCGTTAAAGCACTTTGCTCGTGATGCATTTTCCACAATGTTTTTACAATACAACTATTTACTTATTTACCTCCCCCACTAGACTGTGCCCCCTGATCTCAGGGGTAGGGAATCTTTTGGTTTCTCTAGCACCCTGCACAGGCCTGACCCCAAGCTGTCGGTCAGCCAAGCCCGGATGGATACACGAAGGAATGCACGCATGCATGCATGAATGAATGAGCAATTCCAGCTCAGTCTGTGCCTCCTAAGAGAACTGTTTGTTTGTTTTTCTCCTCTGGGAGGAAAACATCCTTAGGGATATTTAAGTACCTGGAGAACAGAAGGCATAAATAATCTCATTCACTTATTCCTGTTCACCACTCAAAGTTTCACACAGCAATGAAGGCTCATTCGTTCGTTCATTCATTCATTCTTCCACAGTTGCTAAAACTGCAAGGTCAAGCAAGGATTTAGGTATGCACAGGGCTTTATGGGAGCAGAGCAGGGGGAAAATATCATCCAGGTGCAGAACAAAAGGAAGGGCTTCCTGGAGGAGGTGATACCCAGACGAGCCTCGAAGAATGAATGGAAATTTGATCCAGACCCAGGGGAGGGTGTTTCAGGCAGAGAGGACAGCATAACCAAAGGCAAAGAGGCGGCGTCCCAGCTGAGACCGCTCACATCCTGACCACCTTTGTGTGTCTTGTTCCCTTTGGCTGGAGGGCACAGCAGGATCAAGACACCCCCAACGTCACCACCGGTAACTCAGAATCAGGTTTTAAAATCTCAAAATGTCACAAAATCCAAGCGTGATAAAATGAAAATGGTTTCTTTGAAATGTTCTGAGCCCTGAATTCTGGGCAAGTTCAACAAAGCTGAATGTTTCTCATTTATTTTTGGCGTCCCTGCTTTGCCGGTGCCCCCAGCATGAGTGTAGCCTGTTTTTATGATGGGACATCCTCCCCCTTTTATCTGCTTATCAAATGCCTCCTCATCCACCGAGGCACCTTTAGGAGGTCACCTCCTCCAGGAAGCCTTCTGTGATACACATCCTCCAACAGAGTTTTCCTCATCCCTCCTCTGCCCCTTCCCCCAGCATCTTGTACATTCATTGGCTCCAGACCAACATTCCTAGGGTTCTCTTCAGGGAACCCTCGGAGAGCCTGCCTTTCCCTCCAGGTGGGGAGGCTGTGCAGCCTGGCAGGGCCCAGGTCCTCATCACTGCCATCCAGCCCGGAGCACGGGACCTGGTCCAAGAAATGGGTATTTGTTTTCCCACACAGAATGCGGGCTCTAGGTACCGGGTCGCCTCTCCACAACAGCCCTCAGTTACAGCCAAGGCCCTACCCACGGTGGCAACTGAGGCGGAAGGAAAAAGAACCTGAGGAAGTGATTCTGGCCGGGGGCCCAGCAATCTGTGGTTGTGGGCTATTTTTGGCCTCAGAGTGGGACAAGCCAGGAAAGACGGGGGAAGGAAAAAGTGATGACAAGGAAAGGATTATTGGAGCAAAGAAAACAAAGCAATTAGCATCGTGCAGAGAGGAGGCTGGCAGATTGTTCTTCCAAATTGGGAACCGGACAATTTTAAATGGTGTATTTTCACTGCTTACTATTCTGGGGAAACATATGGCACCCGAGCTAGGTTTTGGAGGCCCTTGAGGCTGGGTGTCTCAAAATCAGAGGCAACACAGTTGAAGACAAATATTTGATAGATTCATTGGACTAATGGCCAGCCCATCTGAAGCATGAGTTCCAGGGTCTAATTTGCCAGGCCAAGTACAAAGTGCAAATGTGGGGCTCCTTGTTCAAGAGGAATTAGGAATTTCAAGATGGTGCCAGTAGAGCAGCAAACCAAGCGCAGATCCTCCTGCGATGGCCTAGGTCACACGCCCATAAAGTGGGCTCTTTCCAAAGCTATTCAGTTAATACACTCTGGGACCAGGAGTAGCAGCAGCCCCGGGGCCTGTTAGGAACACAGTGTCTTGGCCCATCCGGACCCGCGGGATCAGGGTCTGCATTGTCTCATGGCCCCCGGTGAGTTCTGAGCGCCCTCCCCTTGTCGGCGGGGGAGCTGCTTTAGGCCGCAGCTCCTGCTGGTTTCGGCCCTGAGTCCATTAGCTGTGCAACTCTGAGCACGCTGGTGGGCCTGGCCTCTGCTCCCCACCAACTGACAAGGAAATAACCATTGTGAACTCGAGCCCTGTCCTCGGGATTTTACTCCTCCCAGCCCTGCTCTCAGCCGCGCTGATGGGGTCCTGCAGGATGGGGGGACCCATGATGGCCCCGGGAGTCCAGACCGCGCTGCTCGTGGAACACGTAGCCCACAGCAGAGGCCTGGTTGGACGGGAGCAGAGCAGGCTCTGGAGGCCCACGGAGCTGGGCTTCAGCCCTCCTTTGCTCCTGTGAGCTGTGCAACGTTGGGAAAATTACTTCACGTCTCTGAGCTGCAATGTCCTCCTCTGTAAAATGAAGATAGGAATTACCATGGCAGAAGCGAGTTGAGAGTTAAAGGAAACAAAGTATATAACAGACTACCCCGGCGGTGCAGCGGTTAAGACTCTGCACTTCCACTGCAGGGGGCACGGGTTTGATCCCTGGTCAGGGAACGAAGATCCCGCATGCCATGCAGTGGGGCAAAAAAAAAAAAAACCACAAAAAAAACCAGACTTAGCATAGTCCTGGGCCATGGCAAACCTGCCGTAGATGACAGTGGGTTTATTATTGCAGCATTTTTCAAAGAAGTTTGGTTCACCAAACACCTTCGTGGTTCAGGGTCCCGGTGCTGAGGCAGCTCAAAGGCGGTGGTGAGAGAGACAGTCCAGGGAGCATATGATTCCCTCGCACCAGGAAACCCCAGGACAGACGAGGACAGAAGGCAAAGAAGCTGTCCCAGGGTGAGCGAGCCGTCTCTCTGGGGGGTGAGGGTGGGCCAGGGCACCTGAGTTTGAGTGCCTCCCTAACTGTATACCCTAGAGCCTGCCTTGCCTCGCCCTAGGCCTGACCTTGGGCTGGGGGCTTCCTGTACGGGGTGGCACCTGAGCCAGCCCTTGAAGGATGAAGAGGAGTTCGCTAGGGGAAGCCAGTGATGGTGGAGTTCAGTGGGACCAGCACATCGATTCTGAGGGGGAGTGGCAGGGCACTTCTTCCAAAGAAAGTCACTGGCTTGGGGATTTTTTTTTTTTTTCCAGATCACATTATTGACATGTGCTTTATTGGATATGCTTCCCCGACCACCAAAGTGTATCGGCAGGTCCGTAGATGAGATTTGCTTCCCTCTATGCAGGACTCATGGTAGAAATGGGCGATGGAGGCCTGACAGTGGGCAGCGGGCACAGAGGAGGGCCAGCCCAGTGCAGGACACAAACGTGGTACAAGTCACTGTGACACGTAGTAACAGGAGCCGCCATCGAGCTGGCATGCAGCATGGATGCGGGCAGAGAGAGACACAGAGTTCCCCAAGGTCCCCTCCAGGTGAGGACGGAGCAGGGGCGCTCGACTCCCCGAAGGCCGAGCTCCCCGGACCAGTCTGAAAGCGGCTGGGCAGACAGGCCCTGTCTTCCCCCAGCCTCTGCATCACCCCCACGGAACCCGTGTTAAAAACAGATCTGCTTAGCTCTCTCAGCCGGGATGTGCTGGGTGGGAAGCCTGCAAAGTGGCCGGGGCTCGGATGCGTGGTAATTAACAACCCTTCTGTTACTTCCCATCCAAGCCTGGCAGCCAGCCCCAGGGCCCTGCCAGCTTCTGGTTGGAGAGATGCAGGACGTACTAGCAGGGCAGCTCTGAGGCAGCGTAGAGATGATGGGCAGGGGCAGGTGAGGGGTGGAGTGCATCGCTTCCTGCACTTAATACAGCACATCTGCTAAGTAGGTGCGACCATCCCCATTTCTCAGATGGGGAAGCTGAGGCCAGAGAGCCCTTGTGGGTTCACACCCAGCTCTTCCCTGTGTCACTCATCGGCATCATATCATGGCCAGTGATGTGACTGCATCAGCCCGGAATGTAGCAACAACACGGGGGTCCTGATGCAGCAGATGTGGGAGAGTCCAGACAGATTCCCCCCACTCCCATCCCAAAGACTATTAGGCATGGCTTCCAGACGTCTGCAGGTCCGTCCTGAGTTTTGGGGATGATTTCTGACCACATGAAGGGGCAGAGGAGGGCGGCGGCAGCGGGGGGAGTGCCTTTCTTTTCCTCTTCATCTTTGCTTCCTCTCCTTGGTCCACCATCCTATTCTTTAAGACCATTCACTGACTCATGCAGCTGTGCCTCGGGCCCCAGGCTGGGAGATGAACCTCACAGGATGCTTGCCCCGGAGGAGCTAATAGCAGACAAGGGAAGTCATTTACTGGTGTGAGCAGTGCCCTGGGACAGGGGACCCCGAGAAGGGAGGCCCCTCCCCCAGGCGGGACTGGAGGAGAGGAGAGGCCGTCCGGAAAGTTTCCCCAAAGGTGAGCTGCACGCTCAGGAAGACGGCGGGAAGACCGCGTGAGATGCCCACGTGGGCCTCCTGTCTCCCTCTTGGCCAGGTCAGGAGACCTGCCTGAACCTGGCACCCTGGACGCCCTAATGGGACCCTTCAACACGGGCCTGTCCCTCCCTGCGTGCCCGGATCACGTGCACCTGGCCTCCTGCTCGGATCTGCCTGCCTGAACCACCCCTGCACGAACCAGTCCAAGTCACCATCCCTGGTCCCCTGCTGGGCTTCTAACCCATCTCCTCCAAAAGGTGGTGCCAACGTGCCAGTCTGCCTCGCAGCGAAGCTCATGCAAATCATAGCTGTCGAACCTCAGAGTTAAAAAAGGAAAACAAACAGCACCCAGAAACTACTTCTCACCTCCGCCAGAGCTCTGGCTGAATGCGCCACAGATGTCTGGTTTCCATTCAGACTCTTTATCAAGGAGAGGATTTGTTTTTAATCTTCTCTTTACCAAGTGGAGCCCTAAAAGGGTTCCCTCCCCACCCCCGGCGATGGGTGTCATCTGGAATTACCTTTCTATTTGAAATCCAATCGCCCAGTCTATTCCTTGCCAGACAGATGTGCCCAGCTGGGGACACAGAAAACTTGGCTTTGACGCCAGGAGAGGCAGACAGTGGAGACAAACAAATACAGGTGGCATCCACCCCCGGGTCTCAAATTAGAATCTGTGCAGAGCGTCTTATACACGCCGGTGTGAGTCACGATGAGCAAAAATAACTCTTCTACCCAGTGCTTCACTCTTGTGGATGAATGCATCTCCTTGGGCTACTCAGCACAAACGCAGATCAGCTACCCAGAGTTTTAGGAGAAAGTCACTACATGTGATGGTTTTTGGTCTGAGTAGCCATAAGCAGAGGAGAGGCCACAGGATATGAGTCTGATGGAGATGCGGCTTTGCTCAGTGACCTTGGGCTAGTCACTCCCCTCACCTTGAAACTGGAGGCAATCATCTCTCTGGGTAGAGGTTCCAAATTAGGCACAACATGTGAAACTGCTGCAGAAACAGAAGTGCTCTTCACAACTTTTGTGCTTCCTTAAACCAGAAAGGTCTCTTCTTGAAGAACTTATGGATAATTGGGATTTACGTACACGCAAGTGTGCGGTATCATGTCCCTGCTTGAAACCCTTCAGGGCCTCTCCTGCCCCTGCTCCTGAGTCTGGCGTTCATGCCTCCCTCCCATGACCTCACCCTGCTGACCTTACCTCCACACGGCCCGGGTCCAGCCGCCCCGGACTGCTTCCAAGTCCCCAGATGTCTGCTGCACCCTCACACCCCCTTTGCCTGGATGCCCTAGCTGTCCCCCTCTGACTGCAGTGAGGAATAGGGCCTGGAGGGGGCAGGCCAGAGGCTGAATTGGAGGCCACGGGGCTCACCCAGGTGAGAGAACCTGGTGACCTGGACTGGGGCAGAGGTCATGCAGAGGAGAGGGCGGGTGTCCATGACATTTCATAGAGTTCAGTGGGTGTGGCGAGGAGGAAAGAGACGGAGAAATAAGGGAACACACCTAAGTTTTCAGCTCGGGCAGGTGTGTGGAGGGAGGTACCGTGGATGGAGATGAGGACACAGGAGGGAGAGCCGGCTTAGGGGAGATGAAGAGGGGGCCAGTTTGAGCCTCACGCTGGAGCTGAGCCTCCTGAGGGTCACGCAGGTGGAGGGAGAGGCTCGGGAAGTTGGGATATGGGGTGAGCTCTGCAGAGAAATCTGCACTGGGGTAGGTGCTCGGGGTAGGTGCACAGACATGTGACCGGTGGTCCTGGGAGTGGATGAGCCCCCCTAGGGGCTGTGTAAAGTGAGAAAAGAACTGACCTGGGATGGGGACCAGAAGGAACCCCACAGAGAGTGTGGAGGGGCAGCTGGAGGGGGGGATCTCCTGAGGGCCAGTGGGGGGGCAGGGAGAGTCCGTCTGCCACTGTCCCATCCCCTCCTCCTGCACTGTCACCTGGGGCCGCCAGCACCCACAGATCTCCCTGCTTGTCCCCCTCGGCCCTCGGTCCCGTGTGACTGGCCCTGATGGGCTTTGCTTCACACCTGCCATCCCTCTGTCACTTCGCTCCGGCCAGCCTGGCCTCGGACTGTTCCCGTTCCATGGTCTGGCTCCAGGGGGGGCCCTTTCCAGAGGCTTCGGGGCCGCTTCCTTCTTCACTCAGCTCCGACACCACCTTCTAAATCGGCTCTTCCTGATCCCACGATCTAAACAGGCCCTGACACCAAGGTACTCTTCTACTGTCTTAAAAGCAATTATTAACACTTTCCAGAAACATCCATTTGCATTATTTTTTAAATTGTGGCAAATATACAGAACATGAAATTGACTACGTTAACTCTCTTGGGCAGACAGTTCAGTGACATTTGCATCGTTTACACTGTGGTACAGTCGTCACCACGCTCCGTCTCCAGAACTTTTCCATCATCCCAAACAGAAACTCTGTCCCCACAAAACACTAACTCCCCACCCTCTCCTTCCACATTCTTGTGTCGTCTTTCTTCCCATCCAGGCCCCGCACACATCCCGCCGTCAGGGAATGCACGCGTTTTGCTCATTGCTGAGTCCCAAGCCCTCACCTGGCACAGAGTAGGTGCTCTGACATTATCTCCTGAACACCGTGGATGGAATGTATTTAAGTCTCATTTTGGGCAAAAGTTTAACGTATAAGGGAAGGGCATTCCATCCGTGCTGATATTCAGGCTATCTCAGCCCTGCTCAGCCATCCCTGAGCCCAGGAGTTGGACGCGTGGAGACCACATTCCCGGCCTCCCCAGCCGGCGGCCTTCACGGGACATCCAGTAAGACGAGGAAGCCATAGGCCTCCAGCAGCGTCTGCAGGCAGGCGCAGGGCCGAAGGTGTCTCCAGCAAACCCTGGACTACCCACTCGGCTGCAGCGGGCAGCTGACATCGGTGGCAGCGGTTTCCCGAGGTTCCTGGGCTCCTGACCTCCTGCCGTCAGCAGCGCCCCCCTGACCTCCACCCCCAGCCTCCCATCAACTGCGTCAGCCTGCACGTGTCTGCATTAAATCCCTCCCCACTCCAGTTGCCTCGAGTGTTCCCAATCAAGCTCTGACTGGTGATGTATGTAGAACCATTTTACCGAATACGAGTTGATCCCAATTCCCTTTCTCATACCCACCGGCCGCAGGCCTTCACGTCAGCCATTGTGTCTGCCGAACTTTTTTTTGGCTCACTCCTGCCAAAGGTCTTGAGACTTCTCAGTTCAAGGGCCAGGAGCTTTGCTAAGACGCTCCAGTGCTTCCTCAACCAACAGAGGCACATCACGAGTTAAAGCGCACTTCATTGCCAACCAAAATATTAATAGGATCTCTTGGTGAACTATAGATCAGGGCAAGAGAGACCTCCATTTGTTCAAAACATGGATCCTAAAAGAGCCTTGCAAAATATATTGAAATAGGAGGGCGAGCCCCCTGTCCCCCATGGACACCTCTTGGAAACTTTTTAGGAGCTGAGTAGACAGACGTCAGGGCTTAGGTGGGTGGTCTTGCCCATCCTTCCTGGAGCAGGGATATTTAGAGCCTGCCATTCTGAGCAAGATGCCCCCCACTGCCCTCCGCTTAGCTGAGGGCATCTGTAAGAACCCATGAAGCAGGAAGTTCAGGAGAACTATGCCCCAAAGACCAATATCACCGAGGAGGAGGAAAGACATACATGTGAGATGCCTATTTTTCAATTTGTTGAAGATGTCAACACATATTTATTGAGCACCAGTGCTGAAGAGATGATGGTGAACAGGACGGGACAAAATCCCCCTCCCACGGGCCTTACGTCTGAGTGGGAGAGACAGGGAGTAAAACAAATGCAGGAACACGATGATCTCAGATAGTGAGAAGTACTATGAGAAAAATAAAATCAGGTGATTAAATGACTATATGCATATATGTGTGTCCATGTATACATACACATAAACTTGCAGTATATATGACACACAAGCTTCCATATATGCATGTGTAAAGAGATATACATATGCATGAATATATAGAAAAAGAATGAATGAAACAGTCCAGAAGGATAAAAGCACTGTGTGTTTCTGGCTGATGACACTTTGGGTATTAAGTTTTTTCTTTCTTAGAGTATGTTTCTGGTTCCATTCTTAGTATGTAATATGTAATCTAAGATGGGAGAGGTACTCAGTACATATTTTTGGAGTGAATAAATACATTTTATAAATAAATATTTTAAGATGAAAATGTGTTAAATGTGTAATCAGAAAGAAACAATAGTATACTTTTACGAAAAGAAGAATTTGCTTGTGGGCAAAGGCCTAAGAATGTGTATTCAGTTCTCTACTGAGTAGACAAGATAGGAAGAGAATTTTTTTTAAATGAAGGTTTACTTCTAGATAATCCGTGAACAGTTATTAATATTTTAATTCAACTGTATTTCCTTCCCTCTCTCTACCCAACATCCAACCACCCATCCATCTATCCATCCATCCATCCATCCATCCATCATCCATTCATCATCTATCCATCATCCATCCATCTGTCCACCCATCCATCCACCCATCCATCCATCCATCCACCCACCCATCCATCCATCCATCCATCCATCCACCCATCCATCCACCCATCCACCCATCCACCCATCCATCCACCCATCCATCCATCCATCCACCCATCCACCCATCCACCTATCCATCCATCCACCCACCCATCCATCCATCCATCCATCCATCCACCCATCCATCCACCCATCCACCCATCCACCCATCCACCCATCCATCCACCCATCCATCCATCCATCCACCCATCCACCCATCCACCCATCCATCCATCCACCCACCCATCCATCCATCCATCTATCCATCCATCCATCCATCCATCCATCATCCATTCATCATCTATCCATCATCCATCCATCCATCATCCATTCACCACCCACTTAGCCATCCATCCAATCACCCTTCCTTCCTCCCTTCCTTCCTTCCTTCCTTCTTTCCTTCCTTCCCTCCCTCCCTCTCTCTCCCTCCTTCCCTACCTCAATTCACCATTCATCCTCCATCCATCAACCCATTGAAAATTGGTGTGGGGAGAGACTGTCAGAGCTCAAGGGAAGGGAGTGTTGCACACTGAACCCTGTGCACACTTTAGTCACCGGCTGTAAGCATCACCGTGCAGCCAGCTCTGAAGCCACCCTTCTCCGTGTGGGCACCAGTAGCTTGGGCCTCCCAGTCTTGTCTCTGCATAAACTTGAACTCCGTCAAGTAGGGGTGGGGAAGTAAGAGGGAAATAACATTTACTGAGCACCTACTGTGTACCTCGCCCTGCACTAGGCACTGGCATTTTATCATTTTATTTTCACAACAGCAACAAGGTGGGTGTTTTTGTTTCTATTTTATAGCCAGAAAACCCAGAAGCTCGGAGGGGTGAGATGACCTGCTCCAGCCCACACAGTCTGTGTGCCTCGGCCCCGGCATGGACCCGACTCTGAGGCTGAGAGCCCTCGTCCTGCCTCTGTGTCGAGACTGACAAGCATCCAACACGATTTAGTAAAACATCGACTCAAACACAATTATGGAACTGATTGTCAGGAAAGGATTGGTTCAATTTTAATTACCAGCCTGACAATCACTGAAATGCCAGGAAATATCCCCGAGAACATTTGTAAATTGAACGGAGAGGCAAACATTTTCCCTTTGGCCGGAGGCTGACTTGGAAGATCTTGTGTCTGGATCGATAGTAACCAGATGAGGCAAACATATTTCAGGACATATAAAAACAATTCATCACCAATATTTTAGAGCCTTGACTTATTAATAATCTTGTCTGCAGCATTCGTGAAATGAGATGCCCCCGCCTCCCCCCTAATTATTGATGATCTGAGTTCTCTAAAGGGGCTTACACTGAGGCTTTGGTGTGAGTAGAGTGTAATTGTGTTCTGTTTGGCTGTCTGAGGACATTTTGCAGACAAAGCTAAAAAGCCTTCTTGCTTGGGCAGAGCGTGGCGGACAGTTAATTTTCTGGAGTGACTGTGTTTGGGGAGACTGTCTTTTATCAGGACAGTTGTATTAACAATGCATGATTAGATCTGTGAACAATTTATTCATTCATCTGCCCCTAATTGAACAGCAGAAAGCAAGGGACTGGATCTCAGTACCTTCGCAGGGTGCCTTTTCCATGCTGGCTTGCTCGGGCAGCCTCCTGGCTAAAGACGATAGCTTTTGGAAATGACTGGAATCTCCAAAGGCTCTCTCTTCAAATCTTTGTGATTACAGACCAAGATATTATTGCCATGCTGGTTTGGCAAAGCATGGCCAAGGCCACGGTCATCAGTGCAGGGACTTGATCTTCTGTGCTCGTAGGATCAAGTAAGGACACAGCTGAAAGGCGCGTTACTGCGGCTTCCTGGTATCTGAGTGAGGAAATTGACTCTCTACCTGGGGGACCCCCCATCAATGTCCCATAGCTGAAATCACCTGGATCATGGTTTTCCTGAATGAAACACTCCTGCATCACGTGGAGCGGATAACAGCATTGGTAATGAAGTAATCCTACGTGGCATTAATTGAGCACTTACTGTATGCCAGGCAGCGTACTGAATGCTTGACTCCTGTTTTCAGCAGCCCTGCAATGAGTGGTCGCCGTTATTATCCCTGTTTGGTGGATGAAGCAAATGAGTCCCAGGGAGGGCGGTGACTTCCCAGTCACACGGCGGGAGCTGAGGCCAGGGTGCGGCCAAGGCAACTCCTCCGTGCACGCTGCAGAGACGGGCCGGGGCGCACGCTGCCCTTCCCTTGCTCTTTACTTGTGCATCACGGAACCGATGTCGGCTGGTGATGGGGACACAGTGGGCACAGCCTAGCTGTCCTTGGCTTCAAGGAGCACCCAGTGCGGTGGCAAGACAACGACCAAAGACGCTTATAACTGGGCCATCATGGACTCTGGGGAAGGCCCAGCCACTTAACGACGGTGGGGAGCGGGGAGGGCCCTGGCAAGACCACAGAGACAGTGAGGTGGGCCGGGTCCAGCAGGAAGGGGATGGGGAGGCCGAGGGTGGGGAAGGGAGGACCGCGGGAGATGCGGAGAAGGTAGACCTGGGGGACTGGGCACCCACTGGTTGGGGCAACAGGGAGCCTGGAAGGACCCCCGGCTCCTGCCTGGGATGCTGGGAGGAAAGCAGTGAACCAAATCGACCCGGTGCCTCGCCGGTGGCACTGCCAGTCTCCCCGGTGGCACTGCCAGTCTCCCCGGTGGCACTGCCAGTCTCCCCGGTGGAAGGAGTGTTGGAGGAAAGCTGAGCCGGAGAAGGAGACTGAGAAGAAGTGGGCACCGAGGTGACAGGAGGACCAGAGAGCACAGGGCCAGGGGAGCCACGGGCCAGAGGTGATGGGCACAGGGCAGCGCCACAAAGAGCTCAGACATGGGGAGGATCCAGCAAGCACCATGATTGTCGAAGGTGGGGCACTTCTGTCCCCAGGCGCCACTGACCGTCACAGGTGGGGCATTTGTGTCCCCGGAGGAGGGATGGGGTAGGGATGGTGCCACCTGCCATCCCTTTTTCCTGTCCTGTTACCCATGTGCCATCAGTCACCAGTGAGTCCTGTGGCTTCTACTCCTTAGGGACAAGGAGTGGCCCTGGGGTCTGGCCCACGGCCCATGTCAGAACAGACGCTTCATAAGTGGTGAATGAATTGAACAAACACGCGGCGATAACGGGAGGGATGAGTAGTAGTCTGTCTAGTCAATTTCTTCTCGTCTGTCGGACCGCAAATGAAAGATGATTTAATTAAAGTTCCTGGGGAAGGAGCTCTGCGGCAGCAGATTCCCGAGGGCTCGGGATCATGTGGAGACCGAGGTGAACCCAGCCTCTGGTCTCCTGTGAGAACCATCAGTGTGGACGTTTCTGGATCAAGAAGTATGGATGTCCATCCTGCATGAAGGCTCCCGGGACCTCTCCCCACAGCCCTCCAGCTGCGGGCCTGGCCTTCCCCCCACCAAAGGCACAGACCGAAGAGACGGTGGTGGGTGGGAGGTGGGATGGGGCAGATCCAGCCCCTCCTGTCACTCAAGACACAGTGACGCCCAGAAATAGGTGGTCGGCCGAGTCACAGAGTCTCAGAGGTGGCCGCAGTCCCAGCCGAACTGGCACGATCTCTGATGCTGGAATTGCTGTGATGCGGTCCCTGTCCCTCTGCTGGACACCCTGTGACAAGGGGTCCCTCACTTCACTCACTGGACAAGGGGCCCCTCACCTAACTCACTGGACCATACTGCATTTGCCACAATAGTATCCTTGCCCCTTTGCTTGGTTACCTCCAGTGACGAGGGGCTCCCTACCTTACTGACTGTGTGTTTGTCTTTGAAACAAGCTCAATGCTGCAGGACACAGAACAAAGGGCTTTGGAGTCCAGCAGACCTACACTGAGTTCTGGCCCTGCGCATACAGCAGTGTGACCTTGAGTCAGGTCAGTGGACCCGGGATCCCAGACACCACCCTTTAAGAAGGAGGGGGACACCCTCCACCCTTCTTGCTCCCCTGCTGGTCTTGTTTTTCTACCCAAGCCTCAGGATGAGGTGGGAGAGTGGGTGATGGGAGGAGGCCCCTGGGACGAGCAGGGTGGTCCTGAACTTCCCCCACAGCTACTCTGCGGGCATCTTTCTTCGGAGCCGACCTGGGTGAGGGGTTACACTCTGGGGAGGGTGTGGGCATTTCTGGGCCCTTCTCAGACCAGAATGTCATTCAAATCCCACACCATTCTTGATCACGCTGATTATTAACTCACAGGCTTGCTGTCAGAGTGTACAGATGTGACAATGTCCAGAACTCACCAATAATCATAGCAATAACGATAACCATAGCAATAACAATAATAGTAACAGCACGGTGGGCACTCATTCCGGGCAGATGCTGCTCTGAGCGCTTTAGTTGTGTCCAGTCACTGGTTCCGCCCGAGAAGCTGTTCTGTTATTGTCCCCGCTTTCCAGAGAGGAAAATCCCTTGCCCAGAGGTCCCCCAGCTCACAAGAGGCTGAGCTGGTGACAGGGACTCTCCAGGCCAGCAGCCGGGATGCCTTCTCTGATCGGATTTTGCTCAGCAAAAGGTATTGATGTTAAAAAAAAAAGACATAGCTCCCCGCATTGATTTTGTCCAATCACCATCACGCAACACACACACACACACACACACACACACACATACACACACCCCATATTTTACAAATGAGGGGAAGGAGTGTTTAAGAAAAGCTTCTTCAGGAGAACCGAGGAGAAGATTCCTCTGCTTCTGTGTGCTGGGTGCCACCCATGGGCCGGCTCTGGGCTGGGCAGGCTGCCCACATTCCCACTGGCCCTGAGCACACCGCCCAGGGCAGACCCACCTTCTCCCCACAGGGGACGTATCTGAGGTTCAGAGGACCCGGGGGTCCCTTCACCACGGTGGCCAGAGCTGGATGGGACCCAGACCTGTGTACCTGTCTAATCCACAGCCAGTTACCTCCCCTCTCCGCTGACCACTGCCTCCAGGGGTCTCAGGCTGGTGGATTAACTATGGGGGTGGCAGACAGGAGAAGGACGGTGGGAGGTGGACCACGCAGGATGGTCTGGAGTCCTCGGGGCGGGCCTCGTGGCCAAGAAGCAGGAGAGCCAGGGAAGAGACCCCTGCCTGGGGACCGTCAGTCCTGGCCTTCCAACTCGCCAACCCCCAGGCCCGCGCTTCAGTGTCTAATCTGTAAGAAGAGGGCAGGTAACTCCCACCTTGCCAACCTGCAGGCCGGCCTATGGGAACCGAGACAAAGCCAGCTTTGTCACAATATCAAGCTTGCAACAAACGCCCACCTCGATGGTGCCTGGAGCCTCGTGGCTGATGCAGTGCTGAGTCCCAGACCCGTTGGCCGCCAGCCCCTTCCCAGAAAACTGCCCTCAGCTGATGAGAGCCCCGGCCTGGGACTTGATAGCGTCCCCCGGAGGACCCCAGACAGTGCTGTATGGACGGGGGAAAGGCTACTCCTGCCTGAAGGAGGGGCAGCTCTGTGGCTCATGCTCCTGGACAGGTCACGGACGGGGCCTGGCCAGACTCCTCCTGAGAGCGCGTCCTCCCTCGGCCACTTCCTCCCTCAGGTCCCTCCCCAGAGCTCCCCGCTCAGTACACTGCGCGCACCAAACCCCTGCCTCAGGCTCTGCTTCTGGGGAACCTGACCTAAGCCTGCTGCGTTCTCTCCAAGCCGTGGTCTCCCGAGGCAGGGCCAGGTCCTGCACAGCGGGGACCTCAGCCCCACTGTCCTCATGGGCCTGGCACATGGCAGGTAGGACTCCATTAGCGTGGGCCGCAGAAGTGAACGAGGACCCACTGTGAAGACTCAGGTCCATAAAAGGCTGAGAAGCCCCAGAGACCAGCGGCCACACACTGAACCACGACACAGGATCAAGCAAGCCTCTGCTCTCAGCAAAAGCCCAGGCCGATTGCCTCGTGTTTTTAAGATGGAGGAAGACAATGAAGAGTGATATTGTGGCACGGGCTGGTCCAGGAAAGGTCTTCTCCAACCGGAGCAGAACCTACGGCAGCTGAAGAGGTTTCAGGGGTGAGAAGCGCCCAGTGGTCCCCAGCACTGGGGCTGGGAGGTGGGGCAGGCAAGAGACTCCATGGGGCCGAGCTGGGCCCCGAGCTGCATGATGCTGATGCCGGGACAGAAGACTCTCCCCCGGCCCTGAGCATGGACTGCAGACGTGGCTGGGTGGACTGAGGTACTGCTGGCCTGAAGCTCCCGGGCTGGTCTAAGAAAAATGCCTGCTGGGAGGACATGGAGGCATGGGGGTGGCTTGGGCCACGGTGCTGACCGTGGGGTGGGAAGTGGACAGGGCAGTGCGGTTTGGACACATCAGATGGAACTTGCCGATGTACTTGATGTAGGTGGTGGGGCAGAGGGGTCGAGGGTGACCCCGAAGCTCTTGGCCCACCTGGGGGTGGCCCCTTGTTCCGGCGAGGCGATGGGAGGAGTTCTGGCTGCAGCTGACGCTTTGAGATGCCTGTTAGCGATGCCCTGCAGGAGTCGTGGAGACCGCGGTAGATCTGAGCGTGGAGCCTGAGGGAGACGCTGGGGCTGGGGGTAACTGGGGGGCATACGTGGTAGGTGAAGCCATTAGACTGGGTGGGATCAGGAAGCGAGAGGGAAAAGCAGGGGGATCCGGAAACATTCCACGCCCACCGCTGTGAATCCCAGAGGGAAAGTGAGCTGAGAAGGTGAAGCAGAGCTGGCATGGAGGCCGGTGGGAGGTGAGTCTCCCCTTTTACAAGTGAGGAGACTAAGACTCCGTTCCAGAAACACAGCCAGGGATGGCGGAGCCAGATTTTGAACTCAAGGTCCTTGATCTTAAACTTCAGAATTAAAAGTGTTGCTTAGAATGCCCTTCCCTCTTCCACATGGTCAACACCTATCCATCCTTCAAAGGCCAACTCAAATGTCCCCTCTTCTATGAAACACTCCTTGTTCCCTTCTGGTGCCCAATCCCCCATCGTAGTTCCATAGAAACTTAGACACACCTCCACTTCAGAACTTAGTCTACCTCAGGATCGTGGTTCATGAGCCCCCTGGGCCGTGAGCTCCTTGAGGTCAGGGAATGGGTTCTGTTCCCATCCCCCTCCCTCCACTTGCCCAGAAACTCAAATGCAAGGTGTTCTATAAAGGCCTGTTGAATGGATGGATGGATAAAGGGATGGATGGATGGGTGGGTAGGTGAATGAGTGGGTTGGTGTTCAGGTGGATAAATGGGTGGATTTAATGGTGGATGAACATGTGGGTAAGTGGCTAGATGAATGGATGGGTGAGTGGATGATGGATACATGGAGGGATGGATGGAGGGATGGATAGATGACTGTAGAGATAAATGGCCCATGGATGGGTGGATGGATGGATATATGGGTGAGTGTGTGTCTGTATATATATGGATGTATGGATGGATGGACATACGGATGGGTGGGTAGCTGTATGGGTGGATGGGACCATCAACGGAGAGATAAATGTACAGAACAATGGCACTTGGTTCGGTGGTTGGACGGATGGGTGGATGGCAGGCACGGTAGAAAGACAACACGACTTGTAGTCAAAATATTCAGAATTTTGTCCTGGCCTCACTCTTACGAGCTGCCTGGCAAGCATCACAAAGTTCCTGTTGCTGGTCCCTCTGCCCCTCACGTTTCACGTGGAGAGGGGTGGCAAGTTGTCTGCCGGCTGGGGCTCTGCGAGAGCAGCTTGGGACGGTACGGGCCGTGCACACGCGAGGCGGCCTGGCACGGTCTGCATCACCGCAGAATTCTCTTTGCCAGAAATCACCTCCAGAACGTACATCGAGGGAACATAACTTTCCACATGGCTGGTTTTAAAACCAAGTAATTAAGTGGTTTTACAGTTAGTTTTTAAAACAAGCTCTTTAAGTTATGAGTATAAAGCATGCCCCTATAATAGCCAAGCTGTTCTGTTTTGTGATTTCTGTTGCAATGGATTTTATAATTAGGCAGAAAGAAAAATCTATCCAGGGCCAAGGCTACTTTACTGAACTCACATTTTGGCATGGTGTGATCTAACCAACCCACAGAGATGGGACTCCCTCAGGACCTGGCCCACGTGGAGCCTTGTTAGGGGGTTTGAGGTGTAGAGGGTGACTGACAAGGACAAAGGACAGCCCAGCTAGGATGGAGGGAAGCCAGGGGCTATGGCTCTGTGTGTGTGTGTACATATGTATGTGTGTGCACGTAGGTGTGCATGGGGGCGCTCAAAGGAGGGGGGCATTCAAGGAAGCCTCCAGATGAAGGCTATATCCCCAGCACCTACAGCAGTGCCAGGTAAATCTCTGATAAATTAGTATTGAGAGGGGGAGGGGGAGTAGATGGATGGATGGATGTGTGGATGGATAGATAAGGGCATGGATGGATGGATGGATGGATGGATGGATGGATGGATGGATGGATGGACAAATGGATGGATGGATGGATGGATGGGTAGACGGGTGGATGGAAGAATAGATGAATTGCAAGTTTCAGGATGGCAGGGCCCAGACCTTCCATCTGAACGGATGGAAGCCTCCTCCCTCCCCCTCCTCCCCCTGCTCTTCCTCCTTTTCTTCCCTCTTCCCCTGCCCCCGCTTCTTCCCCCTCTTAGAGTCACAGCTATCATTTTTTCAGGTGCCTACTGTGGGTCAGGCCTGTACCAGCGCTTAACTTGTATTATCTCCCTTGTCCTGGCAGCTACCCACGGGGCAGGATTAAAGGCATCCTGGATGTGAAAGGACATGGCAAATTGGAAATTGCTGCAGTGATGTGAGGGGTTATTACCGATATTGCTTTCTGCCAGCATAACAGGCCCTTGATGGAGAGGTAAGGTGTGGGGAGGGGGCGCGCCTGCAGGGACCTAACACACCGGCCCAGACACTCCTTTGCAGGGTTCACGGAAGGGAGGACGGGGACAGCAGAGCAGGCCTGGTTCTTGGGGGATTCAGGTGCAAGCTCCAGGGGCTGCAGACGTCACCCCCCTCCCCAGCCCAGCGGCATGCCTGGTGCGGGGGCCACACTCCTGGGGACACCGAGGTGACTCAGGCAGAGGAGAGAGCCCAGTCTGCTCCCCTAAAACTGGCCGTGGACCAGGCAGGGGGGCAGCAGGAGGGCACGGCTGGCAGAGCCCTAGGGACGTGCAGGAGGGGAGCGTCTCTGCCCCAGACGCTGGCTCCACGCCCCTCTCTTCCCTCCCAGGCCTGAGCCACCTTGCCTTCACCCCTCGGCCTCCACGAAACCATCTTGGATTCCTATTCTGTCCTGTCCGGGTGATCTCATTGTTTTATGAAAAAACTCCAACATCCTGGCTGCAGCCACTCAGATGGGCCTCCAGCCCAGCCTTCTCCTGAGTGCTGGACAGCAGCCTGCCAGCCCTCGGGCACGGGGCGAGACTCCTGCCCCGTCCAGCAGGTAGTGAGGAGGCCAGGACCAGGCTGGGTGACCCTGCTCCGAAAGGACCAGAGAGTCACCCTTTTAGCCTGCAGGCTGCACAGCCTCGGTCCTAACTACTCAACTCTGCCGTGGAGCGAACGTGGCCTGGAGCAGCCACGGGCAGCAGGTTGACAAACGGGGGTGGTGTGTGCCCATAAAACTTCACAGCTGTGCTGAAACCAGACATCAGCTCATGTGCTGGGAAAGATGATCATCCTTTTAATTTTTTTTCAACCACTTAAGTTTTTGTCCAACCGTTTGTAGAAAAACCGTGCATGTCCCGATTTCCTGGGGCTGGCCTTCTGGAGGGACGTGGATGGGCGGGGCGGTGACGCCCTGATCCAGAAGTTTACGTGAATGAGTGAAAAAACCACGGATGGAGAACTTCTCCCGAGCGCTTCCTGGCTCAGCACAGCTGGGTGCTTCCATCCTGCTGGCCCAGCTGATTCCCTAAAGGGACCTGGGCGGTGGGAGGGACCCCATACGCAGGCAGCCCGGGACTTGTCCAAGTGCGCCACCCCACCCACCTCAGCCCAGACTTGACCCCGGTTGCTCTGGCTCCGAGGCCCAAGTTCCTCTGGATCCTGCTGACTTCCAGGCTCCCGGCTTCATTCAAGACTCCTTGCAATGCTAGGAAGCACTGGCCCCACGCAGGCTCCACACAGGGTGCCGAGCGGTCACGGTTTCTTCCTTGAGATGCATAGTCCTTTGGAGAGAACTGTCACTCAGCCCCAGGGTGTCTGCATGTTTTGCGGCACCAGCAGCTGCTAGGAGTGGGGCACTTACTATGTGCCGGGCGCTGCGCTACTTAGGGCCCACCCCCCCATTTCTCCTGCAACCACGTGTGTGCACAGGTGCGGGGGAGCGAGCGCGTGTGAGTGGACGGCCAGGTGCCCGTTGACTAGAAGTCTTCATGAACCGCCAGTAACCAAAGGATTGCATGAAGTACACATCAAAAAGCCCAGCTCCAGGCCCTGCACACCCTGGGGTTTAAGTGCTTGTGAGCCCTTCCCTGCTTCTCCCTCCGCCTCTGCCTCTCTTCCCACAGGACAGGTGCCAATCACAGCACCAGCCAGGTCGGAATATTTATTATCTCTGCACTTGGTAGAGCCTTTGTTAGGTCAGGAATTCCTCACCTTCTATGGTTCTAAACCCTGAGAGAATCTGTTGGGAGTGATGGATTGGCTGCCTAGGAAAAGTGAGCATCGAATATGTCTCTACACACACATTACACACATTACACACACACATTACATACACATTACACACACATTACACACACATTACACACACACATTACACACATTACACACACACACACACCACATACACACACCATACACCACATACACCACATACCACATACACACACCCCCCTCACACACACACACACACACCACATACACACACCCCTCACACACATTACACACACACACACACATTACACCCCACACACATTACACACACACACACACACCACATACACACCCCTCACACACATTACACACACACATTACACACACACACACCCCACACACACACACCCCTCACACACATTACACACACACACACACACCACATACACACACACCCCTCACACACATTACACACACACACACACACACATTACACCCCACACACATTACACACACACACACACACGACATACACACACCCCTCACACACATTACACACACACATTACACACACACACCCCACACACACACACCCCTCACACACATTACACACACACACACACACATTACACCCCACACACATTACACACACACACACACACCACATACACACACCCCTCACACACATTACACACACACATTACACACACACACACCCCACACACATTACACACACACACACCCCACACACACACACCCCTCACACACATTACACACACACACACATTACACACATTACACCCCACACACATTACACACACACACACACACACCACATACACACACACCCCTCACACACATTACACACATTACACACACACATTACACACACACACACACCCCACACACACCCCTCACACACATTACACACACACACACACACCATACACCACATACACACACCCCTCACACATTACACACACACACACCACATACACACACCCCTCACACACATTACACCACACATTACACACACACACACACACACACACACACACACCCCACACACTGCCCTGAGATCCCATCTGCCCTGAGATCCTGGTGACGCAGGGTGGCCCAGAGGAGAGAACCAAAGGGACTTTGCTGGCACCTCAGATCCACCGATGATTGGATGGAGTTGCCTTGAGAAAAAGTCACTTCCTTCTCTGAGCCCCAATTTTGTCTGTAAGGCCGGGATATGGATTCTTGGCACACAGAGCTGTCGTAAGGATGAGATGAGGTTACCCCTGCAACAGCAGGCATCCAGGAGGCGCTTGGAACCAAAGCAGGAGGGGCGGCGGGAGGATGGAGGGCTTCACGAAGGAAGAGTGACACGGGACCGAACCGGGAGGAGGGGACAGTCCATAAAATAAGAATTCTCCCAGGTGACTTCTCCACCTCACCCCGAGGACCCCGCCTCCAGAGCAGAGCACGCACTCATTTAAATGCTGGACACAAATTTCTTTTCATTATTGCAAGGCCAGTGAAAGATACAAATTAACACCAGAAACACAGAGAGATCACTTTCAAGGATGGCAACACAGGTCTTCCTAAGTGTGAATCTGTGGCCAGACCACACAGTCAATTAAAATACCTAAAGTCAAAAGCTATCAGCAGGGCTTTTCATCAGTAAGCGGGTGACAGGAAGATGGATCCTGGTCTAGGGGCTCTCGGGCGCTAAGCTGAACGCTCATAGTTAAATAGCTTCAAAGGAAAAGCTCAGTACGGAGCGTTATGATTCAACAGCACCAGCCGCAGCCCCACCCCGTTTATTCAGGAAGGCAGTCAAGGGGTCCCCAACAGCCCCGGGGGCCCCCATAACGTTTTCATGGAGGATGTGATTGCAGACGCTAATTGTGCGCAGAGGATACTACGCTTGGGGTCGTGATCAGCCGCTCAGCCCTCACCGTCCTGGCAACCTCGCCACGTGCCATGCCTGCTCCGCAGAACGCAGGACGAAGCGGGTGCAAATGGGGCCGGTCCAGTGGAGCCCGAAGGCACAGCCCCGAGGACACACGTCCCTGTTCTGGAGAAGGTGCAGAAGCTACGCCCTCTTAGAAGCCTGCCACCAGAAAGGCACCTTGGAAAATTCTGAGAGGGGCGAATGAATCTTCAGGTCTGGGACGCAACCATTCCCAGCAAAAAGCCAAGAGTCAGAACGAGATGCCAGAACGCCAGGGAACCGTTTCAGTGCTTGAATTACAATCGCTGGAGTCTTAAGGCCACAGAGACAATCCTTCAATAAATACTAAAAAAAATGCAATCCACAGTCAAATGGGTTTGAATGGATATTATCCATCGCTAAAAAGACCCAAGCCTCTCTTCTCCAACAGGCCATAAAGTGCAAATTGTTCTGTGATTTAAAGCAGCTCTTCATTGGAATAACTCTACTGCAGCTCAGCTTAAAGAGTCATAAGATCTTTATATCCAAGGCATTGAAACTCAGCTTTAAACAGTAAATTATTATCAGGAAAGGACGGCTCATGGGAATGGAAATGGACTGGTCCAAGTTCAAGGGCTAGGAATTAAAGAAGCAGTGCTGTACCCCGACTCATACAGCTGGCGTCCCCTCTCTGGCACCAGGGCACCCCACTCTCCGCACCCTGGGTGCCCCAGGTGTGTTCTTTCAGCACACGTGACTTTGCTGATGCCGCTCCCCCGACCATCTCCACCGAGACCGCCTCCTGGAGGATTGTTCGTGGGCTTTCGAGGCTGTTCTGCTGCCTGATCGCCTACTCGCAGCAGCCTCCCACCCCAGGCGGGTCTATGCGACCCAGCTGTGCCTTTCCCACCCCCAACCCCAACTTAGGCCCCACCAGGATCGACATGGAGATGCACATGTGTTTGACCACTGTGTGAGGAACGGAACTGAACAGAGAGTAGAGCCAGGTGTGAAATAGCAAGTTTTCCCAAAAAAGTCCACCTGGGGAGACTTCCTTTTACAGGCAAGATGGCAGACTAAATAGCATCGAATTCCTTACCACACAAACAAGAACCAAGCTTAATTAAATGTACCTTAAAATATCTTAAAGTGCATTGTTGAGCTGGCAAACATAGGAAACTTTAGAGGTGAAAACCCAAAGTAGTCACAGAGCTAGCTTTGAGCCAGCTTTCCTCCAGTGTATCCACCACATCCTGGAGTGGCAGGCTCCAGAACTGCAGCCATCCTCCTCTTCTTCCTAACAATAGAACTGTCAACTTTCAGCTGGACATATGACCACACAGAATAGAGGCCACACTTCTCAGACTCCCCTGAAACTTGGGCTGACTATATAACTAAGTTTGACCCAAGAACATGAGCAGAAGTGCTGTATGAAGTACCTAGAAAAAGTCCTTAAAATGACAGCACTTTGTTCTGCACCCCCTTTCTCCTTCCCAGTAACTGGAATATGGACACAATGGCTGGTATTGCAGCAGCCATTCTGGACTGTGAGGGACCTGGAGTGAAGCATAAAGAAGAAACCTTGATCTCTTATGCTGAGGATCAGCAAACCAGCCCTGCACTGACCACTGCCAGATTTATTGGTCATAAGAGAGAAACAGACTAGTAAACATCTATCCTAAGTAAGTCGCACTGGTTTGGGTTTGTATGCTATTATTCATGCCCGAAATGAATCCTAATACAATGGGAGATCTTGGATCTCTGTTTTGATGGCTGCGTGAAAGGTGGGGGTCAGAAGACAAAGCCAAGAAAGGGAACCCAGTAAGAAGCCCTCTGCTCAAAGCTGGAACCCCAGAGGGCTATATCTTTGATGTAAGAGTGAACTAGAGAGAAACTTATGATGTAGAAGGAAACCTGCCCATCTCTACCTTGTCCCTGGGAAGAGGAGTAAAGTACATACAAATACACACACACACGAGTCACACACACACACACACTCCAGGCAAAATCTTGGCCGGACGGATGAAAGTTCACTAATTTAATGATAAAAGGTTCAATTTAAAAGAAAGATATAACAGTAGATAGTATTCTAACCTCATAATAGAATATAGCCTCAAAATAAATAAATCAAAAGTTGACAGAACTACAAGCAAAAAAGTCACAAATCTGCATTCAGTGCAGACATTTTAATACATCTCTCTCAACAATCAGTAGTCAAGCAGACAAAAATCAGTGAGACTACAGGAGATTTGAACAACAGTTTAAACAAGCTTGATCCAAGGATATGTTTGGGGCACCCTAACCAGTTCTTTTGGACACTTAGGGAAGAGGCAGCATAAACGCACTATGTCAAAAGGCAAGTTTCTTCTGATTTAAAGGACTCATGCAGGCCACATTCTCTGTGTGGCCACCTGGGGGGCTGGCAGAATAATGCCCCTACCCCCAGAGAACCTGCATCCTTGGAATGCAGGATCCTTGGAACCTGTGAGGATGTTACTTTCCATGGCCAAAGGGACTTTGCAGATGTGATTAAATTAAAGATCTTGAGCTGGGAAATTATCCTGGATTATCTGGGTGGACCTCATGTAATCACAAGGGTCCTTGTAAGAGGGAGGCAGGAGGGTCAGAGTGAGAAGAAGAGGTGTGACAATGGAAGCAGAGGGACTGAGTCAGAGAGACAGATTGAAGATGCTTTGCTGCTGGCTTTGAAGGTGAGGAAGGAGCCACAAGCCTAGGAATGCAACTCGAGGCTGGAAAAGGCCAGGAACAGAGTCCTTGCCTAGAACCTGTGCAAGGAGCATGGCCCCGTCCGCTCACTGAAACCCATTTCAGACTTCTGGCCTCCAGGCTGTAAAAGAATAGGTCTGCTGTTTCAAGCCACTGGAAACTAGTACAACATGCCATCAAATTAGAAACTGACTAAAGAAAGGTTACATAAAAACCCTCATACCTTTAAACACTTAGAAAGCCCTCCCTGGCCCTCGCTGCTGTTCTTAGAATGATGTCTAAGCTCTAGAGCAAAGACCCCACTCTCCCCATAACCCGGCCCACACCCATCCGGCCCTCGCATCTCTCCCAGCTCTTCCCCATCAATGCTCGGCTCCAGCCAAGCTCCTCAGAGGGAGGAGGGAGCTGCCCCTGGACTGTACCAGAATCACAGTGAGAGTCGCCAAATGGAACTGTGCACGTAGGCCGTGTGTGCAATTTGTGGGGCGGCCTGGGGGCAGAAGCTAGAGCAGCAAAGGAATCTGTGTCCTGGGGAACTTTGTGGTACACGGCTTGGGGCCCGGGGTGGCCCAGTTTTCCATTTGAAGGCCCCCGTGGCACACCTGTCTTCACCTGGTGCCTGCCAGCACCTCCTGCACGTGGACCCTTCCTCCGAGATCCACATCCGGGTGCAGGTGGGCAGGCTGGCGTGAGGATGGGCATTTCTAAGGCTGCCAAGGAAACCACCTGTGCCAGTGCTAAGTGCCTGGCTTGGTGCCTGGAGCGTGGACAGTGGTCACTTCCATCGTCACAGTTGCTGCTCCAAGGCCACACCAGTCCCCTCCCAGCCCCAGCTGGCTAGGCTGGCAGTGGCTGAAGGGCAAGGGGGGTGCATTCGGAGTCAGGCTGACTGTTCAGCGGCGCAAGAGCCCTGAGGACCTGGGGGAGCCAGAGCCCAGGCTTCCAGGCCGCTGTGGGTATTACTCCGCAGAAGGAAGCCTTGTCCCCTCCTGGCTTAACAGCCGGTGTCCCTGGAGGACAGGTCTCAGCAAGGTTCCCGTGTGTCAGCAGCCTCTCCTGGCCCCTCTTCTCCCGCTGCCTTCCCGGAGAGCCTGTGCTTTAGTCCTGCAAGAACATCATTGCCAGGCAACATCGAAGCCAAGGAGGCGGCCGCGGCCCCCCACGCGGCAGGGGCTCCACGTGCCGCAGCAATGGCGCCTTCATGGCGGGACCCAGAGCAGCTCAAGACTAACCCGGCTTGTGGAGATCGCCCCCACCCCTCGCGAGGTGCTCACGGCCAGGGCAGGCTCGCTGTGGCTTCCACACTCCACTTCTGAGAAATGTGAGAATACCGTGTATTAGAAGAAACCGCTGCAGGAGGTTCTTAGGGACAGAGCTCAAGCGAGCTTGGCAGGAAGGATGTTCCAGTGGCAGAAAAGCGGGGGGGAACGTCAGCCCCTGTCTGCTTCCCGCCTTCTGCCACGCTTCTCCCCACCCCTCCAGGAGCCTGCCTGCGAGCGCGCCCTGCGCACAGTAGGTGCACCCCTGGCACATTTACCCACCCGCCCATGTCTGCACGTCCGGGCTGTGCCAGGCTTGGTGCGGGCTGGCCTGATGCGTGATCACAAGTGCAGATGACTAACCAGTTCCAGATGCAGAGGGTGGCTCGGATGCAGAGCCCCTGGTTGCGCTGGACCAGCTGCACCCTGAGCCCTTTGGAAGCCCCTTCCCGACAGACGTACAGAACTCGGAGGGGTTTGGGCGGACGGTGGCAGAGCCGACACCTGCCCCAACCCCAGGTGAGGAAACTCTTCCTCTGACCCCGCGAAGCAGCTTGACCATGAGTCAGATCAGCGGCTCTGCGGCCTCCTCTGAGGTGACAGCGTTGAACTTGACCTGAGCCTGTGCTGCCGGAAACGCCGATGGTGAAATCCCTGCCATCTGTGTTCCAGAAAACAGCTACTGCAAGAACCCCTGCTCGTGTGACTTAGAGAAGATGCGGGTGCCCCCTCGTGTACTTGTGACACAGACCCCCAAGTTCCCATTCTCTGCTCATAAAAGAATTGCCAATCTGCGGACCCCACTGACCGAGCTGGACAAAATGCCGACAATGCGCCTTGACTGGCTTCTGGCCGGCCTCTCTCCCGCCTACAGGCTGGAACTGACTCACCCCCTGAGGTTAGCAAACTCGGGGACACAGAACGACCTCTCTTCCACAGCCCCTCCTGAGAGTCAGCTGACCGCAGAGCAGAACACTACCTGCTGACCCCGCCCCGTTCCACTCCTTCCGCCCCATTTACTCCTCCCCAAAAAAGAAACCCTCTCCCCTCACCTGTGGGATGCTCCAGGTCTCACAGTCAGAGCCCTCGCCCAATTGTAATAGCCCCACCTTATTGTAACAGCCCCTCCCCTTATTGTAATAGCCCCACCTTATTGTAATAGTCCCTCCCCTTATTGTAACAGCCCCTCCCCTTATGGTGATAGTCCCTCCCCTTATTGTAACAGCCCCTCCCCTTATTGTGATAGTCCCTCCCCCACTGTAACAGCCCGGCTCCGATGTAATAGTCCCTCCCCCTATTGTAATAGCCTCTGCCCCGTTGTAATAACTCCTCCTCCTGTCGCAATAGCCCCTCCCCCTACTGCATCAGCCCCATCCCCCGACTGAGACAGTTTTTTCAAATCAAGTCTCTCCTAAGTCTGGACGTATTTTTTATTTGACAGAGGAAATCCGCCCCCAGGCACAGCGCAGTGTCTCTTTCGCTGTGTGACACTGTGTCATGGCTCCTTGAGGTTTCCTACTGGGATTTTCCAAATTCAAAGAGCTGAGCCCCTTACTCTTTGAAAATCCCCGGGGCGACCTGTGAGCCCGGCACCACTTGAACAGGGGTTGAGTGCCGTCCTTCTGCCACAGGAAGGGTTGGACTGGCCTCTAGGGTCCCCCGACACCTGTCTACTCAGCTGCCCCGGGGTGGTGCATGCTGCCGGGTGCCAGGACATCTCCTGCAACTCCGGGTCGAGTGGGTGTGGACAGCGAAGACCCCAGCGCAGCGCCAAACCAGCGGAGCCTGGGAGGCCTGGGCAGAGACGCATGCATTCCCGAGAGCCACGAGGTACCGGAGCAGCTGGGCCCCAGCTGCTCCCCAAAGGAAGGCGGCTTCCTCCTAGAACGTTCCTTTTAAATTAGATTTAAAAATTAACGAGCTTGTCAGAGGGAGGATGGAAACGGGTTACTGCACAAGAGGAGAGAAAATTTGAAAGAACAGGTTCTTCCAGGCCAATTTACCCAGAATTGGGTATCTTTTTGAGCCTGCCAATTAAACAGCGCTTTCCCTGAGTCAAAGAGCTGAGTCTTGGCACCAAAGACACTCTGCAGACAGAATCTGCCACGCAGGTCTGGCCAGCCCCTATAAAAAGCCACCTGAGCAGAGAGCACTGCCTGTGCGTCAACCGGGAGAGGAAGCTGTCCTCCCGCGGAGGAGGCGTTAACCACGCCCGCTGCCTTTAGCGTCTCATCGGTTCCCTCCGCATCCTCTTTCCTCGCAGAAGTTCCTTGAACATCCCCCGTTGCACATATCTGCGCCAGGCTCACAAATCCACTCTTTAATATGCTTGGTTTCTGCTAATCCAACGTGGAGTTGTTTTATGTCTTCTGAAAGCAGCAGAACCGATTAAAAGGTGCAAAATGCTGCTGAGTCAAATCTGTGAGGAGGGGCGCTGCTCACGCCAGTGAAAGCCTCATTTGCAGTCATGCAGACTTAATAGACACCTGCCAGTTCCTGCAGCAGTAACGCAGGATGGGGGAGATGGAGAGAGCAGTGCTGGGCACTTGTGCCTCCCCCCAGGCCCAGGGCAACGCAGACGCCAGACCGCGACCCCCGAGGGCGGTCGCTGGCCTCCGCTCCTGGCGCACCATGAAATATCCAGGTGCAGCCCGGCACCGGGCACCTGGTAAGCATTCAGTGAGCACCTGTGAGCGCACGGACACTAAAATAAACAGACCCGCTGCCCACCTATACCGCTGTATGGGACAGCGAAGGGATGAGGAAGCCACAGAATCCTGGCATCCGGGTACTGTGGCAGAATAAGAAGTCTCTACTTGGTCTTTGTCCAGGTTCCTCCCACACAAGTCCTAAAATCTTGGGAATCTCCGGAGTGATAAGAGTTGCTTTCATAAGCTAACGAGAGGATTGGGGGCTGGAGGCCTCTGGTTAGTTTCAGGATGGGGGCTGGTCACCAGCAAGACCAAGGCGAGATTAGAGGGTCCGAACTGTCAACCTCCCCCCACCCTTGTCTCCAGCAAAGCAAGAAGGGCTGGAGCTTGAGTTCAATCACCAAGGGCCAAAGATGTAAGCAGTCGTGCCTACGTAATGAAGCCTCCATACAATCCCCAAACAGTGGGTTCCAGAGCTTCTTGGTTGGCGAACACATCCAGGTGCTGGGAAGCCCCCTACCCCACCCCCCCAGAGCCCACCTTCAACTGCTTGTCCTGAGTTGTGTCCTTTATAACAAACCAGCAGGAGTAAGTGACGCTCTATTCTAGCTCCGTGAGTTATTCTAGCAAATGGTCAGCCCTGGGGAAGGGGGTGTGGGAAGCCCCTGAATTAGTAGCAGATCTGTCAGAAGCACAGGTGACAACCTGGGACTTGGAACCGTTGCCTGAAGGGGGGCAGCTTTCTGCAGTGGAGCCCTTAACATGCGGGGTCTGTGCTGACCCCAGATGACAGTGTCAGAACTGAACGGAGAGTTGAGAGGTGGTGTTGGGGAGGGCGCCGCGCATTTGGCCTCACGTGTTGATCTGGTACAGCTCACGTCCCATCTCCTTTAGTCCTTGAAACAGCTTCTCGAAGTTGCCACTGTCATTGTCCTGATTTTGCAGATGAGGAAGCTGAGGCACCTGGACGATGCATCCCTTGAAGGAACAATGGCTAACGAGGGAGCATCAGAGCCCAGGGCACACCTCTTAGACGCTCAGAACTCCACCTGGAACCCCCGTGTAGGGCCGGTGTTGACGAGGAGAGCCCCCAACACCCCAAATCAGCACCCCCTCTGTGACCCACGAGAGAGATGGGCAGGCCTCCATTCATTCTGTAATTTCTGAAAGTGCATTCACTTTATTTCCCACTCAAGGCCACGTGCAGATCCTGCGGCAGGCGATGACCATTCGTGTTCGTGAACCCCACCGACACTGAGGCAGACAATTGCACCTGCTTTACTGATGGGGAAACGGAGGCACAGGGCGACTGAAGCTCATGGGCCAAGGTGCTTCCCCAAGGCACACAGCTGTCGGCATCTGCACTGGGATGGGGGCCCAGCACCCTCACTCTGGGCAATCCATCCCATCCCTCTCTGTCCTTGTTTTATTAATATTTCCCTAGCGACCAGGGACATCTGAAGCCAGGAATTGAGTGTCTTTATTTCGGTATCACCTGATCTTTCCCAGGTCCAGGCAGACAAACGTGCTCAAGAAAGGCCTAATAAACGAACAAACTGAAAACTGCCTCGAAGTGGAAAATGTCAGGATGGTTCCCATAAACGCCCGTTTGGTCTGCCCTCCGTGCTTCGTGAGCAGTGATTCTCCACGTGGCATCTTCTCCTGCACAGGCTCCCAAGAGGGGCAGAGGTATCGCTGCAGTTGACGAGTCTACCCATAATGACAGTATGATTCGTTTAAAATTGGGCAATTTCTGTACAGTAAGTTACAACGGCTCAGCTGCAGGCTCCTGTATTAATTGGCGAATGGCATCTCCGCCTGCTACTGCAGAGTCTGGCCTTGTTTTCTTTGTCCCCCTGGGGCCGCCTCCGCCTCACAGGTGCCCTCGGGGCGGCCCGGTCTCTGCAGGGCTCTAAGCAGCATCACGTGGAACCGATCTGGTCTTTCAAGGGCTGTGAGGCCCGGCCAGAGGCGAAGATGGCAGAGCCAACACTTGGAGAGTGAGAGGCAGGGGACCAGGACAGCTGGGTGAACTTATGCCCCCGCCGCCCCAGGATGAGTCCATTTGTGATGACATCGACAGATGTTCTTGCCCCTTGATTACAGGCACCTGCAGCAGACTGCATTTTCCAGCAACGACTGCTGTGGTATCTCCCACCTCACCTGCTCTTGTGACGCGTGACCTGGCCGCTCCCCCACTAAGTGGCAGAGTCTCTTTCCCCTCCCCTGATTCTGGGCTGGGCTTGGTGACTTCCTTGGCCAAAGGAATGCAGCAGAAGTGATGTTCCAGGGCTTCTGAGGCTTGATCGTAAGAAGTCTTTCACGTCTGTCTGGGCCTCTCGAGATGCTTAGAAATGTTCCCTCTCAGAACTCAGCCACCAGGACACCCAAGTCAATGCAGAGGTCACATATAGGTGTATACGTGCTCCAGTGGAAGTCCAAATGAGCCCTCAGCCAACTGCCGATGTCAACTGAGGGGGCAACCTCGTCCAGCCCAGTCGAGCCTTCAGATGAGAGCAGCCCAGCCAACATCCAACCAAAACTACATGGGAGACTCAAGCAAGAGCCTCTCAGCTGAGCCCCGTCAACCCACAGAATCCTGGGAGACAAGGACGAATTGGTGTTTTAAGCCAGCAAGTTTGGTGCTTTGTTATGCAGTGGTACAGAACCAGAGCAGCCCCTGTAAACTGGCGTTTACTTTCAAGTGGGGAAATTTCTAGCATTTATGGTACAGCTACCAGGAGCCAGACATTCTGCTTGGTGGTTTATGTCATTCATTCATTCATTCATTCATTTAACAAATCCTCACAATATTATGAAATAAGGACTATATTTTAGAAAGGATAGGCTAGGTTTGGCTGCAAATTCAGGCTGCAGTCCCAGCGACCTGACACATCAAAGGTTTCTGTGTTGTTTGTGCCACGTGTCAGTCGAGGGCTGACAAAGGCTCTGCTCCACACAGCCATGCCGGGGTCCAGGCCAGCAGAGGCTCTGCTCTCTGGACCCTTGCCCTTCCCAGTCGTTAGATGGGGAGGGGGATTGGAGATTTGCACGTGGGCTTTTCATGGTGCTCCCCTGGAAGAGACCCCCATGACTTCCCTTCCCACATGGCCACACCTGCTGTGAGGGGCTGGGGAGCTCCAATGTCCACGAAGCCTAAGGAAAGGTGAACCGGAGGTGGGGGAAGCGCTAGAAACGTCGGCCCCTCTGTTCTCCTGCTCTATTCAAGGGGCGGGGGAATGCCCAGGCTGGGGAGCCCAAGTTCATTACTGTGGTCACAGGATTAGTGAGTTGGTTGCAGAACTGACCTGTTTGGCTCCAGATACACCAGTGTATCCCGGTGCAGGCTGCACTTTAAAAAAAAAAAAAAAAAGATAATCATTAGAGTAGCAACAGAGGGCTGAAAGCGGCCAGTTGGTGGAGCCCACAAAAATAATGAACAGGACCAGCGTTATAAACAACAGAGCCCTGGAGAAAATGAAAGGGGCTTTGTTGAGAGGTCTAAACCAGAGGCTGGTCTTTTCAAACTATAAAGAAGAGAAGCTCAAGGCTGCGTGTAGTGTTGAAAAACCTCAAGCATGACAGCCCGGCGGTTTCCTGGTTGCTTTGCCAATTTAAAGGAGGCTTTTTTCCCTCACCCGCAGCCTGCTGGGGTTTTCTGTTTGTCTGCTGAAATGGCCCCATATTACCCTTTGAGGAGGTCTTGAATGTCCCTTGGAGGCTGACACAGAAGCCCAGAGAAATGGAACCGCTGATCCGAGTGCCCCAGATAAAAGTAGACACGGCCGGAGGAGGGCAGCGGGCGTTTGTAGGAAACCCACCCACCCGTCCGTGGGGTGGGCACCCCTGACCAGAGACCCGCGGGGCTGCAGGCCTGCCCCGGGATTCCAGGGCCTTGGGGCTGCTTCGGGAAGCCCTGCGGGGTAGGGCGGGGGTGGGATAGGATTTGCATCAAATCTAACACCGCCTGCCCCAATACCGTCTTCAGTCCTCGCGAGCCAGCTTCCAGAGGGCTGCTGGCAGGAGCCTATAAACGGCCGAGGGCTGACGGGGCTGGAGGCTCAGCCCCACGAACCCACCCCAACCCTCCAACCCCCCGCGCGCCGAGTTAGGACGACTGTCTGCTCCTGCCGGGCCCAGGGCTGCAGTTTCCTGTATTAATGGCTGAACTTGGGCCTCACTAGCTGTGCCGAAAACCACCCCCCACCAAAAGCCTTCCAGAAGCTCCTCCGGAGATTTCCCCCCCGGACCAGATGAAGCAGAGGGGCTGCCAGTCTTGGAGGGGCTCCAAACAGCTCCCAGGCTGGGCTGCAAAATGGAATGGCAGCTCTGTGGGTTGGTGCAACGTCTTAGGCTGTGGACACACCCGCAGGAAGGCGGAGGCGGGAGGGAGAAGGGGAGGGAAGAAACGTGAGGTGGTTTGGAAGAGGGAGGGAAGAGGAAGTGGAAGCAGGAGTGGGAGAGCCGTTTGGAAGGACAGAGGGAGGGAGGACAGAGAGAGAGCGTGGCTGGGTCCAGTCCCGGCTTCACCGCCATGAGCCTGGGGGCTCTTTCAACTTGTCTCCCCGACGGAGAGCCGGCCTCTGGACAGGATGTATCACTGAGCGGCCTAGGGTCAGAAAACATGGCCACGCTAACATCATGTCTGCAAAACCACTTTTGGATTTAAACTGCCGGCAAGCTGCAAAGAAGATATTCTCTACATTTCAAAGATAAGAAAGTTAACTCATTGAAATACAGTGATGCCTTAGTGTTCTATTGCTCCCATGACAAATGACCACAAGCCGAGTGGCTTAAGACAAGACACGTTTATTATTTTACGGTTCTGAAGGTCAGAAGTTGAACACGGTCTCGCTGAGCTAATGTCAAGGTGTGGGCAGGGCTGAGCTCCTTCCGGAAGCTCCAGGGAGAATCCGTTTCCTTGCCTTTTCCAGCTCCCAGGGGCACCTGCATTCCTTGTATTTCTTGGCTCATGGCCCCCACCTCCATCTTCAAATCCAGTAATGCACACGGCTCTGCCATTCTTACAAGTCACGTCTCCCTCCAACCAGGCCCAGAAACGATCTCTGCTTTTAAGGACCGGTGTGAGAGGATGGGGCCACCACGATCCTCTGGGATCATCCTTCTGCCACGTCAGGTGACACTGGTACAGGTTCCAGGAAAGAGGGGCCATGACTCTGCCTTCCAAAGTGGGCTCTACCAACAGTGTGTAAATATGAAGCCAAATGCCAAACAGCTGTGCTCATGCTTAGGCTGGTTTTCTGCTCACAAACTGTCAGGTGGGAAAGGGGTGTGGGACCCAGTTTATCCAGGGCAACCTCTCCCGTGGACAGAGCATGAGGCTAAGAGCTCAATTCAAATCCACTCAACTCACTTCCGCAGGTATTTGCCGTGAGCCTCCTATGCTGGGGGCACCGTTAGGCAACCATTGCCCTGTGCCCCTGGTGGGAGCTCGGTGACTTCCGTGGATCGGACAAGTGAATGGAGGTCTCCAGGGCAGTAAAGGGTCACAGGATGAGGTGATGCTGAGCCCAGCCCCATTCCCTATTAGCAGCGTGTCTTTGCCAGTTTCTCTCCCGCCTCAGTTTCCACATCTCAAAAATGGGTACGTTTATCTACCTCCCTCATCCACTGTGTTTGGATGTGATAAAGCATGTGAAAATGATTCACAATGGACCCAGCGCCCCACTCCCAGCTCCTGTGAGGAGAGTCAAGCCCCTGAACTCCCAGACTGTTCACAAGCCCTTCCCTCCTTAGAGTTAGCAAGTAACAAAGAGAATCCAATTGGCAAGATGAAAGCGCAGCCATGAATATGCATGCCTCATTGAGTAATCAAACACCCCAAGTCCCTTCCAGAAGAAGGGATCACGGCGTAATTTTCCGCCACATACTTAAATTCAAATTAGTCATTATTTAATATTGGGACAGATCGCCGGAGAAGGTCGTGTTTTCGGTTTAATGTTTCTTAAGAAGCAAGGCTGACTCCCCAGTAGGGTACACATGCCCCAGTAATGCCGTGTTTCTTTCTCTTGTTCTACTCATGCTGAAGAGATGCACCCTGGAAACAGCGGTAAACGGCCACTCCCACTCCCGGCTTCCTTTTCTCAACGTCCTGCCAGCCCTTTCCCTCCACGTCTCCAGCCTCCTCCAGTGGCACCATCTCTCCCCCCCGACCCACCCCGGTTCACGCACAGATCTGCCGAATCTTCCTGTTTGCCTCCAGACAAATCCAGACCATCTGGGTTCAAATCCTGCTCTGCCATTTCCCAGCTGTGTGACCTCAGTTATATTACTTAACCTCTCTGAGCCTCAGTTTCCTCATCTGTCAAAGGAGGATAATAGTAGTTCCTACTGCTTAGGTCACTGTGAGGATTACTATATGCAAGATGCTTAGAAAGGTGCTTATCCAAGGGTCACACCCATAAATGTCACCTATTACCGCATGCTATTATTGTTGTTATTACTAATACAGCCAGCCATCAATACAAATATTCCATGCCCTAAGTCTCTCCCAACCTCTCCGCCCTCATTGTCAATGTCAGATTTCACCCCTGGGCTATTGCAATGGCCTAACTGGCCTCCTACATGGAATTTGTGGGCTCCGACCAGGAGGAGCCCAGACTCTTTGACACAGCGTTCAGGGTCCTCATAATCTCACCCTGCCCTGCTGGATGCTTCAGCCCACCCCTCCCTCTCCTGCCCGTGCACTAGACTCACTGGGAGGCGCCCCATCTCCCAAACAGGCTACACTCTTTCAGTACTCTGTGTCTTTGCACATGCTGTTCCCTGGGCCCACAATGCTTATCCACTTATCTCTGAATTGCCAGTGACCCCCCCCAGAGAAGCAACTTCATTTTCACGTCCTCTGTGAAGTGTCCCAACCCGGGCTGTGTTAGTAGCCAGCTCCTCTGTGCTCGGAGAGAAAAGGAACAGAACAAAATGAAAGCAAAATAATACAGAAATCTTTCCCACACCACTGTCTGAGCGTTCACCGCACTGTGTTGTGGATGGATGGATGGATGGATGGATGGATGGACACGTGTCCGTCTTCTCTACCAGCTCCTTCTCCTCCAAGGCAGGAGTCCTGACTAGTTTCTCTCTGAAGGCACGTCTAACACCAATTTTCCAAGATGGAAAATAAAGGCCTTTACAAGGACTTGTACACCAACTACTGTCTGTGGACAAGGCAAGCCCTTGCAAGTCCCCTGAAGTGCAGTCAGAAGGGGGTCTTCAACCACAGACAAACCTTGGTCCTCTGGGTATCATTCAGCAGATTCCAAACTGGGTTCCCAGCTGCAGCTCCCTTAGGACCAGATCGACCCTAAAATGTGCAGGGGCCAGAGCGAACCCCAGGGCCTGCTCCCTGAGCCCAGCGACCCCAGGACACATGGAGACATTTCCAGGTATAAGAGGCCACCTACTCAGAGTCCAAGTTAAAATACAGCCTTTCCTTCTAATAAAAAACAAACCAGCAGCCACATGTTCCATCAACCTATAGAAACCCAAGGCCAGCTTCGCCCACGACATTTCACAGCCCCAAGCTGCCTCTGGCATGACACTTGAGAGATGGGACGTCACTGCGGCTTGGCTGCTGAAACAAAAGAAAGGATTTGCTGACCCCAGAGGATGCTCGCTAATCAGCCAGTTCCTTATGCAGAGAGACCAGACGGGCGGCCGTTCTCATGCCTGCTCGCTCCTCTCCCTGGGGACCCCGGATGGAGGACAGAGGACATCGCAGGCTGTCAGACAGCCAGGAAAACTCTGTCTCTGGGAGCTGCGACAAATCCTCAGGGCCACTTTTTACAGTTAAAGAAACTGGTTTTAAAGTCCTGATAAAGTGCATTCTGTTGTTACAGAAAAGCAATTCATCTTTTTTCGTGGTTGGCACTGAGATGACAAATTGATTCTTTAAAAAAAATATCTGCTCCGTATCCCTGAGGACAGTCCAGCTCGTAAGACACGGCACTCGAGGGAGAGGGTGCTGGAACTCTCCCAGCACAGGTTAGATCTGCTCGGAGGACCCCGCCAACCCGGGCAGGGGTTGGGCCAGCTGAGCTGCTGTCATCCTGATAGCCCCATGGGCAGGAAGCGGAGGTGGCAGGACAGAGTCTCCCTGACTGGCTGCTTCCTATTTTCAAAGTGATGGGGAGACAGGCAAACAGGCTGGAGCCAGCCTGAAGTGGTACCCACCTTCTCCCCTGCTGTGAGAGCCAGACTGGGGTGCCTGGCGGGGGTGGGGGGTGACTCCAGGCACAGTGGGTCGCTATGGAAACCCTGCAGGCAACCGCCTTGGGCCTCACCAACCCACCGCCCCATGGACCAAGTACCTGCTTGAACATGGTCCCCACTGTCAGAGAGGAGACCCGGGCTCACCTCAAGGTCGCAGAGCAGCTGAGCAGGTGGCAGTTACCCACAACCCAGAAACCCTCAGCCCACCTCCTCTTCCAACCCAGACCAACACCACAATCCGGAGACCCGACATCTGAGAGCCGAAGGACGTCCGGCCACCACCCAAGACTAGACACATTTCCACGACATTGTTCCAAGGGGTCGCCTGGCCTCTGTTGTACACCTCTCGGGACAGGGCATTCGCTCCCTCCCGACACTGCACGCCCCATCTCTGAACACCTGTAGCTGCTAAGGGGTTGTTCTTCATTTCCGGCTGAGGTCTTGCTTCTCTGTCGCTCCCAGCCATCTGTCCCCAATTCAGATCAGAGTGGCCTTTGGAGGGAAGAGCATGGGCCCTGGATGCCTCGTGCTGGGTTCAAATCCCCCTCTGCCATTTATCGGTTGAATGAGCTCAGGTGAGTTACTCAATATCCCTGGGCCTCAGTTTCCTCTTCCTGGGACGGGGATAATAGTGGTCCTTGCCTCGCAGGGCTGCCCTGAGGGTTGAATGTACTCCTGTGGGTGTTTAGAATTGGACCTAGGTACTGACATCCATCACAGAGGCCCCTGGCATCACACGGAGGCTCACAGACCTTCAACACTGTTAAAGAATAATGTTTATCTGAGATATAAATCCCCAAAGAATTAAAACCAAACAAATACATGCACATTTACAGCAGCACCGTTCACAAGAGCCAAAAGGTGAAACAACCCACGTGTCCGTCAGTGGATTTAGTGGATACACAAAATGCAGCATATTCGTGCAATGTAATACTACTCGGTCATAACAAGAAGTGAAGTTGTGACACTTGCTACAATACGGGAGAGGCTCAGAAACCTGAAGCTAAATGAAAGAAACCAGACGCCCAAGGCTACCTATTCTGTGACCCCATTTCTATGCAAGGTCCAGAACAGGCAAATCCAGAGAGACAGAGAGCAGACGACCGGTTGCTGGCGGTGGGAGGGGCTGCTTCCTGGGGGCAGACTGTTCTTCCAGGGAGATGAACATTTCTTGGAACTAAATACAAGTGGTGATTGCACAACCCCGAGAATGTACTAAATGCCACAGAATTGTTCACTTGAAATGCTTAATTGTATGTTAAGTGAATTTCACCTCAATTAACAAAAAAAGAATATTATAGAGAGAGTGATAGAGATATAGGTCTAGTCCTTTCTCTCCAATTAGAAGAGACACGTTAGTTATTGATGATATAAGAAAAAATGTAAAGTGGAAAATGAAAATGAGATATATTCATATATGGAGGCATTTTGTCTTTTTCTTGGTACACATATCTTACTTTTGGTAAATTAAGAGACGGACATGCATACTTTCGGTTCCAGCTTTTTCACTCAGGTACGTTCCTGGGGTCTTAAACATTCTTCGAAACATGCTTCTAAGCAACTGGACACTTAGCCCTCGTGTGGACTCAGCACAACTATTTAACTTGGCCTGTGTTTATCTTCAGAGGGGCTGAGATAAAGCCCCTCTGAAGCGGCCACGTGGAGAAGCGTGGTGTCGTGTGGTGAGCCCGGCACCACGCTTCTCCACGGCAGTGCCCAGCCAGGATGCAGGCCACATTGTCATCCACTGGTGACCTGCAAAGGAGGGAGGGGACAGCAGGAGCAGCGCCGGCGTCAGCCAGTACAGACCTGGGTCTGCCAAGCTGTCCCTCTTCACAGTCAAGGATGCTTTTCTGAGAAAGGGACCTCAAATCCGCTCACTTGGGACTCTAGACAAACCACTCACCTGCCTTTCATCGCATCTCTCATCCCTCCCGAGATCTGGGGGAAGGAGTGGGGTCTGAATCTCTGAGTACTTCTTGCTTGCCTCTGAGGGCTGAGTGTCACTTGCTGTTTTTATTATTTTTAGCTCTGAGCATGGCCTGGCTGGCTTTGGGGATGTCAGCCGAGCAGCCAGTGGAGGACTGGGGGTGGGGTGTCCGTGGTCGCCTTCCCTCTGGGAGAAAGATGGGGGCATGTGAGGAGGGTGAGGGAGGCCCTACTATGCACCCAGCAGAGCTGGGGAAGAGATTTCTGCTCTTGCATTGTGTTGTAAGAAAAGATTACTCCTAATAATACTGGTCTTTATACATGAAGTACTGGAGGTGTTTGAGCTTTGTTCTAAGGAATTAGCCAATATAATTCCCATCACAACACTGGGAAGAAGCAACCGTCATCATCCTCATTTTACAGACGAGGAAACTGAGGCACAGAGAGGTGAAGTGACTTGCCCAAGGTCACACAGCAGAGCCAGAGCTCACACGAACCCGTCTGGCTGCACTGCCGTCCTTGACTCTCCACTGCATAGCCCTAACCCTGTGGGACCAGGGCTTTCTGAGGTCCAGCCTTCCCCCACCCTGTGATTACTGACGGCCACCACGGGAATCACAGCAGAAGTCCACAGAAAACGAGCCCATTGCTGCATCTTGAGCACCGCTTGAGCTCAGATACTGGCAGATAAGCTTCCTGGCTGTCAGTGGGAGCCGCTGTCCCACAGTCTCCCCATCCTCGTCCTTGTTGTTGTGACGGGAGCATGTTATGTGGAAAGGAAAGCTTGGGGACTTGTTAATTGCCTGCAATTAATTACCTGTGGGACAGCGCAAAACAACATGCAGAGCGAGGCAGATGGAGAGATGCTGGTCGTATTTTTCCTTCTTTTTTGGCAGGAAAAGAGCAAGGATCAAGAATTGGATACTCTTGGCTTCCAGCCCCTGGCTGGCCACTTGTGTAGGTGTGACCGTCTCCGAGGCTCCATCTCTTTATGGAGAAATGGGATCAAGAAGACGGTCCGCCTTGCCAGCTCCAAGGTCCCAGTGTTATCTTCAGCGTCGGGGGCTTGGCTGCCGTGCTCTGTGGGCGGATCTCAGAGCCTGTGCACAGACGGGGCCTCGGAACACTCCAGCCTTTCCAATTCATCCCCGTCAGGAACGGCAGGGGCTGTTTTGATGTGGCTGGAGCACTGCCCCAGACCTTCCCATCAGACTCTCTCTTGCTAAATCTCCTGGGTGACAAAAGCTCTCCAGGAGCAGGTGACAGGAGCCGGGGGCTCTGGTAAGGGGCCCGTCGCATCCTGGCAAGAGGCAGATGTCACCGTAGGGGCAGGGCACGCTGGGTCTGTAACTTCTCGTGAATTCTCCAAGACCAGAGACACATCAAGGAGAGATGACCTCGGCCAGCGGAACTGTAGGTGCCACGGAGCACACGAAACAAGGCTGCAAATGCTGAAACTCCCTGACAGGGCCCCGAGGACCCGAGTGGCTCAGACCCAAGTGGATAGCGGGTGGGGCTAAGCAAACCCACACCTCCCTTCTGCTATGGGTAACGTTCTCCTTTGTCAAAGATGGGTAAATAGAAAAATAGAAGGAAAAACTAGCATGGCGCTTGTGAAAGAATGCCACAGCCGAGTTAAAGGAACATTATCCTGAAAATTCAGAGAAAGACATTCTCTCTGAAAAGGACTTACCTCCAAAACCTGGGTAACATGTAAGGAAACTTCCAGCTGGCATCCTCAGGAGGATGTGAGAACATAACGGGCTTTCAGAAAGAGGAGACTGAAAGGAAAACCTCAGGGTAAGAGTGGGATTTAAATTGTCAAGGGGGGCAGGCAGAGAAGGTAGATGTCGAAAAAGAAATCAGGGATATTCAGAAATGCTTGTGAAACTCTCCCAGAAGGTAGCAGAAGAAGACAGACAAATAAAATTAACAGGAGAGAAAAGTGGCCTTAAAGATTAGAGCCGGGGATCCATCCTCAAAATCGTAAGTGTTCCTAAGCAGCGAGAACAATTGTAAAGGAGAGATCACCAAAGGCAAAGAAGGAATCTTACAGGTCGAAGCAGCTCAGTTCAGCTCAGCCAGGACAAAGAGAGGAAGCGAAGGTCAGACCCATCCTCGCGAATGAAGACATTTAACCATAAGGAGGGGGGACATCTGACAAAATAAATGAACAATCAGATTGGTGAAAGGCGCCTCCACAATGCTAAGAATCAAGCAAGTCGAGCACCCCCTTTGGATGCTTGGGACAAGAGGGGTGACTCAAAAATCTATATTGGGGGCTTCCCTGGTGGCGCAGTGGTTAAGAATCCGCCTGCCAATGCAGGGGACACGGGTTCGAGCCTTGGTCCGGGAAGATCCCACGTGCCGCGGAGCAACTAAGCCCGTGCGCCACAACTACTGGACCTGCGTTCTAGAGCCCGCGCGCAGCAATGAAGACCCAACGCAGCCAAAAAAGAAAATAAATAAGTAAATTGATATTAAAAAAGAGCTATATCTTCTACATTTAAAAAAAAAATCTATATTCACAAGTTGTCATTCAGTGGAGTCAATAAAAGAAACTCCCAGAATGCACGGCCAACCCACAAAGTCAGAACCTGACTTTGTCACCATTGCTGTCAATGTGCCTTATCTCGGCACGACCCGCACACTCATCCTGACACAGTCTTCAGGATGAATTCCAGCCAATCCAAAGGTGATTCACAACTACCTCCAGAGTGGGAGGGACTGGAATAAAAACCACTGTGAAAAGCCATTCACCTATACGGCTGCCTTCACGATGGTAGCAAATACAATTACAAAACACTGAAAACGCTGCAAGTAATTCTCGAATGCAAAGATGTATGATGAAAAAGGAATAATTCAATGACTGTCATCTATAGATTGTGTCTGCAACCCCCGGGGTCCTGTGATAGTCCAGTTATCTGTTCTGGAGTTTCAGCTGCGCTGGGACACAAGAGACACACAGAAAGATGGGGGAAGTGATTTGCCTGATGTGGGGAGGAGCGCTGTCCATGAGGGTTTGCCTTCTCTGGCTGCTTCTGTGACCAGCGCTCCCCTCCCATGAGCTGGTCCAAACCCTTCCTTTGAAGTGCCACGGCTGCTGCAGGAGTGCGACCCCGTTAGGGGTGAAAGTTCAGCCAAACCCCCCGTCTTCCTCAGAGAAGCCACGACCCCACATCAGGGAGATGCAAGAGCCTTCACAGCCCATTACGTCCGTTTTCTGCTGTGGAAAATATGGCCCGAAGGGGGAAATTACATTCTTCACTTTCATACTCTCAGATCTTTGCTTTCCTCTCCCTGATCTTCTTGTGCCTCCAACAAAGCAATTTTGAGGACCTATGACATATCGGACAAGAATGATGTCACTTCTCTCTCCCTCAGTGTGGGGATGTGGAGAAACAAAGTGGCACCAAGAATCACTACGAGATACTGATGACACAGGTGCACCTCGCTTTGCGTTTTGCAACGTGCTTTCCTTATCTTGACATCCCTTAGCGCCTGGCATCGGAGGCTGCAAACAGAGTCCACATCATCAGGCAAATGACATTGACAATCTCAGTTCAACTGGGTGGCGGCAGCGTTTATTTCAGTTTGGAAACCTCACGTGCACTCTGTTGAGGGCTGCAGAACTATGACGCTCTCGGAACTCTGCCTGCAAACCTGCCCAGGCTTGGATTCACTCCCTCCAGTGGAGCCCAGCTGTGGTTTCGTGGTTTCGGCCCTGGCTTGGGGAGGGGAGGTAGGCATGTGATCTCACTGGCACTTTTTGGGGCCGTGGAGGCAGCCTCATTCCCTGCAGTAGGAGCGGCAGAGGGACCGACTTGTTACCCCCAGAACCTGAATTATCCTCATTTCTGTCACTGTACGACCTTGAGCAAGTCCCTTACGTTCTCCAGACCTCAGCGTGCCTCCTCTAAGGTGAGGGCTGACACGGGAGCATCTAAGTTCCTGATTAGGACTAAATGTCTGTTAAGCATCTCTCTTCCAGCCTGCCGTGGCGTGGAAGCATCTTTTTCTGAAATGTACTCTCCGTTTCCAAAGCATGACGGGTGTTGGACACAGACCTAACTGTAGGGTCGGAAGATGGTGCCTCCAGATTCCTAACTCCACTTTATCCGTGCTCCCTCCATGCCCAACTCAGAGGCCACTGGAATTCCCGTTCTCTTGTCACTGATAAGAAGGAATTCCTACTCCTTATCAGTGACAATGATTTGTTACTACTACTAATAACGGTTTATTCCACTGGCATTTCCGGAACGCCTGCCATGGGACAGACACCATGTTAGGAGCCAGCGTGTGGATTGTGAACGAAGAAGACGAAGACACTGCTGTAATACAAACACTTGCACGTTAGAGTCTGCAAAGCATGGCCACAGACGCTGTGTCAGTCCGCCAAGCATCTGTCTCTGGAGCAGGTCTTACGAATCCTATTTTACAAATGAACGAGTGAGGACACCGAGACATCGGGGCTGCAAGTAAGACACAGCACATCAGAGGCGGAATCTGGGTCTCCTGGCCCCAGACCCTGTGCTCTCTGCACTGTACCGAGGCTGGTGATGAAACTGACCGCGTATGAGCCTCAAGGGGACAAGGACCCCTGGGCTGAGCGTGACGCCCAGGGTGTAGCTCTGCTTTGCTCTTACATGGCGGGTGACGTGTGCGAATCGAGTCCAGGTTTTAACCTGTTTAATTTAAGTCCTCTAGAGAGTGGAGAGAGGGGTTGGAATTCATAATAATGTCTTATCCAGAGCAAACCACTGTGTTGCCTGCACGCTCCCAAAAGCAAGCTCTCCAGTGGCGCCCCTCACATCAGAAGGAAAGGAAGACTCGATACTTGGGAATCATTTCAAACCCTCGGACACACCTGAGGTGGGGTCAGCATGGTGACAGGCAGGTGTGCTGGGCCCTTCCACAACCCCTGCATCTTCGCACAGGGCAGCTGCTGTGTCAGGCTGACCCGTCTTTGATCTGCCTGTTGTCCCAGGCAGAGGTGCTTCTGGGCAATTCTCTGGAGCTGGGTTAACTTTGCCAAGGTTCTCAGGAACACGGAGCCAATTGTCTTCACGTCAACAAATGTGTATCGAGCATCTGCTCTGTGCCAGGTGCTGGGAAGCTACAGCCCCATGTTCAATGGATGAGCCCAGGGTGGGTGGAGACCTGACCTGAGGGGAGCCCATGCATAGGAAGGGCAGTGAAGTAGGGTGTGGGTGGCCGTGATCGAATGGACCACTCAGACTGCTTCTAGGCTAAAACCACAGCTGTAGCTGCTAATGGAACTGACTGGTCCAGGCAGTGGGTTCAGTGGGAAGGGGGCATTCAAGCAGGGCCTGCACACTCTCTTGCTGGACGTGGCATACCCATAGAGGGGGAAGTGGAAAGACATCAATCATGCCTCGGGGTCTCCAAATCTCAAACTTCTGTGATCCTTTCATCTTCAACAATATTCTATGTGACAACACAAAGCCATCTAGATGTCCAACTACCCAGTGATGGGTAAGTGAATTATCATATATGCATGGTTGATTTAACCATTTTATGTAAAGGATTGCTGAAGGCAGTGTGGTGCAATGGCAAGGTCATGGCCTTTGTCATCAGACACCTACTGATTCAAAACCATCTCTGCCCCTTACTGAGCTGTGTGATCCAGGGCAATTTACTTACCCTCTCTGAGCTTCAGTTTCACGATCTGTAAAGTTGGGAATAATAACACTTTCACTTCAAAGTCCTTCTGTGTATTAGAATTAATGTTTGTAAATACCTTAAGGTCATGCTGAGAACATAAAATGTCTCCAGTAAATGGCAGCTAACTGTAAAAATGGCTACATCATCATTATCTAAATCACAGACTATTTTGAAGCCATTGAAATGATGCTTACAAAGCATTCTTAATAATATGGGGAAAAACTCATATGATGAAAATTCAGAGTATAAAAGTGTCTCAGTGACATACTAAAGATTCCTAGAAAAAAGACAAGAAGGAAATATATCAAAATATTACAAGAGACCACCTCTAGGTGTTGGATTTACAGGTATAATACTATTTTCAGTGTTTGAGTTGTCTTCAGTAAGCAAGCGACGTGCAGGACTCAGGTTCAGGGTAGGTTTCTGGCAGCAGGAGTCCGTGCTCAGCACAGGAGGACCTGGCTGGGGCTCCTAAGGGCACCAACCAAGCGGCGTAGAGGCTTAGCTGGGTCAGCACCATGGACAGAGCCCAGGGCAGGCCCAAGCACTGGTCAGCATGGCGCTCCTGGCCCTGGCTGGGGAGGTTTGATGGGCCTCAAATGACCAGGTCCAGCCACCGTTAGGCAGGCTCCCCTCACAGCAAGTGCTTCTGTGCCCCAGATGTCATGCCAGCCAAGAAGACGACAGATGCCTTGTTTCTTCTTCAGGACAGAGTCTGCTGTGGTCTTTGATTGAAAGATCACCGACTTTGGTTTAACATTCTGTTTTAAACATAACAATAAGGTGAGGAGAAGCACATACTGCCAGAACTCCTATTTCCTTATATCCTGGTCAAAAGGTATATTATCATTGGGGGTACCTCAGTTTTTTACCAATTTAAGAACTAAAAAAAAAAAGGCCATCAGCTGTTTGGTTTGCTTTTCATTAAGAGGCTGAACATCTTTTCATATGTTTATTAAAATCTGTATTAAATTTGTCATATTTCTGTACAATGCTTTTTAAATGTCTTTTTCCTTAAAAAATTCTTATTGTAACTTTTTTTAAAAAATTAAGGACACGGGAAGACCAAAAGACTTTGGTGTTAGATCTGGGTTCAAGTCTCGGGTCCACCCTCTCTCGCTGGATAAACTTGGGCAAATCTCTTCTCTGAGCCTCAGTTTCCTCATCTGTAAAAGGATGATAGGTCTTCCTTGTAAGGCTGTTGTAAGGATTTGCGTATAAAGCAAAGAATATACAGCCCAGCACATAGGTAATAGTGACATTTGGGAATGGTCTCCCACTGTCCTGCACCTCCTAAAACTGGCCCACAGGTCTCTAACTTCTGCACGATGCAAGAAATCCACCCTCCTCAGGCGTTTGGGATTCGTGCTCTTGTCACGCTTGGCTCCTGCCCCAGACACTGTTCCAACTCTTCCCCCATCTCCCCAAGCCCCACCATTATGCAGGGACATTCAGTGATGCCCCAAATAGCTCCCAAACAGGTAGATATTAGAGACGATCGGTTCCTCCCTTGAGACTTTCCGTGGGAGAAATTTAAAAGATCAAGAAATAACTTTGTAAAGAAGTGGGTAAATATGCAAAGCAATTTCTATCAGCTGAGAAAAAGGACTGCTTGTCGATGTGCATAGGAAGTGACAAGTTAAACCTACCTGCCATAAAATTGAAAGAGTTTGCATTAAGCCTGGGTTTTGGAAGCCCAGCCGACAGGGTGCACTGGTTTAACAACACCCATTTACATACCTTCATATGCATATACATCTAACTGCATGAAAAAATCATGCCCAAATCTTACTATGAGCACAGCTGCCTCCTCTTCCAGGAAGCCTTCCTGGGTCCCTCCAGGTGGAAGGGATCTTTATCTAAGCTCCCCTGGTACTTTGTGTCTCCATGTTCTGGGAGTCCCAGAACATGCATCGGTTTGTCTCCCTGACTAGAAGGTGAGCTCCCTAAGACAGGCCATGCCTCATTCACCTCCACATATTCAATGCTTCACACAAGGCCCAGGGCAGAACAAGAGCTCTCCAAGTGCATTCTACTGAGAGCCAAGATGATGCAGAAGATGTAACGAGAAGCCTGGCTCATTTCTTACTGGCCCTGTGGCCTCAAGGATACTTGAGGGAGTCTGAAAAGATGAGTAGGGTTCAGGAGAGCTTGAGGAGTTTAAAAGAACCAAGCCTCGTGTCTTAATCCTGGCTCCCCCATGTACTGCTACACGGGGAAAATAAGTTCTTATCTTATATGGGTGTAGGTGTAGATGTGACCTAGGAATTTTGTAGGGACTCAGCAGGTGGTGACTATTATAGAATTTAAAAATAATTATAATGATACAAGTAAACTTTAAAATCACTCATGCATCATTATTCATGGATGGGAAAAGTAAAGAAAGATGGGAATTCCTCACTGAGGGATGTCGTCTAGGATCTGGGAAGCCCCGTGTGGTGTGGGTCTGAGGGGTTGGTGGATTCGTGTTGGAGCCGAGAGGGGGCTACTTGGGCTTGGTCGGGCTCCATGAGATGGGCTTATATGCAGTAAATAGAAATGTGAGGTTTAAATCATCAACCTTTTCCAGGAAGTATGAAACCAAGCACGATTCCAGGACTGGGGGAAGCTTTGAGGCCAAATACTCCACTTCGTCCACTTTATAGATGGTGAAAGTAAGTCCGTCCCACAGAGGTTACGTGTCTTGGCCAAGGTCACCAGCCAGTCACGGAGCTGGAACCGGAGCCCAGCTGGTCTGGCCGGCTCTGAGGCACCCAGCACTCACTCTCGGCTCTGTTTGCCTTTGACACACTTCAGAGGCACAGGGACTAAACACTCCCTTGAGCATACAGTGAAAATTAAGAAAACTCCTCACCCGGCTCAAGCTGAGCAGGACAAGTTAACTGGAAGTAACTGTGATAGATAATTTGGTCGTAATTCACAGGCGTGAACGTGAGCTGCTGGCAGTTCAGTGTAAACCTTTCAAAGTACTTTCGATCAAGTGCCCCTTCATTTGTCTGCTCACCTGACTTCACCTGTCTGCCCCTCCTACTTCATCCATATGCCCCCTGAATTCATCTTATGCCACCTGACTTCACCTGTATGCCACCTAAGTGTGTCTATATGCTCACCTGACTTCACCTGTCTGCCCATCCTACTTCATCCATATGCCCCCCCTGAATTCATCTTATGCCACCTGACTTCACCTGTATGCCACCTAAGTGTGTCTATACGCTCACCTGACTTCACCTGTCTGCCCATCCTACTTCACCCATATGCCCCCCTGAATTCATCTTATGCCACCTGACTTCACCTGTATGCCACCTAAGGGTGTCTATATGCTCACCTGACTTCACCTGTCTGCCCATCCTACTTCATCCATATGCCCCCTGAATTCATCTTATGCCACCTGACTTCACCTGTATGCCACCTAAGTGTATCTATATGCCCCCCTGACTTCACCTGTTTGTTCACCTCAGTTCATCTCTATGTTCACCTGACTTCACCTGATTTCACCTGTCTGCCCACCTGACTTCACCTGTATGCCCACTGGAAAGCTGGTACCGGGAGATGCAAGGTGCCCTGCCTTTAAGGCACCCAGTCCTCCTTACTTACACCTGTCACCTCCCTTCTACCCTTCCTGCTCTGGAAAAATGCCGTGATCTCCTACTTGGACCCACCTGCAGCTCACACCCTCCACGTGAGCCTTCTCGCTGCAGTGGCGGGCATCTCTCCAAAGTAGGAGCCCGACTTGATCAGCCTCCCTGAAACCTAACAGACCCAGCAGACGGGCTGCCAGATGACCCCATCTGTCCTCACGGGGTTTCAGCAATTGTGAAATTTCATATGAATATCCACAATTCTGATCTCCCTTGTAATCTCAGAAGATAGTGGCAACCGGGCCCCATTCCCAGATGGTAAAAACTGAATGGACCCGAGTAGCTGCTGCCCTCTCAGGCGGGGCACACACACTCCACTGCCGCAGTCCCAGCTGGCGCCATGAGCCAGGCCAGCTCCATTTACCACCCCTGTGGCCGCTGGAGCTGGCATCCTCTAGGTCTCCTGCACAGAGTCTCAACCCCTTACCTGGCTGTTCCAGGCCCTTCCTCTCTGACGCTTGCTCCATTTTCCAGATTCTGCTCTCTCTCTCCACCCCTCCATGGCCACACCTTACAAATGTGTCCCTCTGTCACCACTTTTCAAATAAGCATACCTTTGAACACAATTTCTTTGGATCTTTTTCTGGTCAACCCTCAAAGCCCAGTATAAATGTCACCTCTGTAGTAAGATGCACGCCAGGCTGGATTCGACCCCTTCTCGGTTACACAGAGCTTGACACCCAGCAGGCACTTATCTGGTTGGCCCTTTCCTACTGCTTTCTTTTGTTAAATCCAAGGAGATGCTAATATTAATTGATGTCATCAATTCGTGTTTTAAGGTCTTCCAAAAAATGATTACTGAAAGTAAGCTCCTATTTTTAGAAGGAAATTACTCATTAACAGATTCCTACTGACGTGTTACTACGTGTAGGCAGCCAATTCCTCCCAGCCACTCACGGGGCCTGGACACACAGTTTCTCTTGGCTGCTTTGGCATTTTAGCTGAGCTTGTGGCTTTGGTCAGAAAGGAGAATGTGGTGTGGAGCTCTCCCTGGCGCCTACTAACCCTCTTTCCAGGGAGAACATCCTACTGTGGGAGCTCACACTTGCCCTTCCTACGTCACCACATCCTAACACATAGCTGTGCACCAGTCATTAAAATCTTGTCTGTTCATTGAGATGTGACACCCCGCCCCGAACGCCGAAATGTGACAGTCTCAACTGCATCAATTCACGAACAAATGGAGCTCTGCAAAAAACGAATTTCTCAATTACGAACTCAGATCATTCATTTGTCAAATTACCGGACAGAAGCGGAAACGACAGATAGTTTACCTTTCTCACCGCACGGCAAACACTGGACTATAAACACCTCAGCAGCCAGACATGGATGCCTGCTTGATTCAGCTTGGAAAATGCAAAACAAGGGCAGCGTGAGTAAACACACTGGCTAATTCACTGGATAAAAAAGAGCGAGCACGGGTGCCATCCAATTGGATGCGCCCGTGTGACTGAGGAACTGCCATTTTAATTTAATTTAATTTAATTTAAATTAATTTAAATTTAATTTTTAAAGCTGACACTTGCTTGGGTTATTGGAAAACTCAAGTATCTTTGGAGCAACTCGGGCATGCGAATCCACCTTTTCAACTGCGAATTCTATGAACTCTAAATGTAGATCAAGTCCTTCCAATGAAAATTTAGAAGCTGAATTGAGACGCACGGTCAGAATAAAATATAAACTGGATTTCAAAGACTTAGTGTGAGAAAAAGAGTGTAAAAGATCTCCTTGGTTATCTTTCCTTCAATTATTCATTGACCTGATAATCCTGCCTTAAATAAAATATACTCTTAAAATCGACTTCACTGTTTCTCCTTACTTTTCAAGTGTGGCTATCAGAAAATTTGAAATTTCGTATGTGGCTCGTATGGAATGTCTATGGAACTGGGATGGGAAAGGTGGACGGAGATCTTCCTTTAACAGGAGAGCGCCTGAGGCAGGCTCTAGGGACCGGCTTCCTCTCCTGGGGTCTCCAGTGGAGGCCCGGGCTCCCGACTCCAGCCCCAGGACCTACTCGGTGGGCCATCACACCAGGACCCCTCTGTCGTCTGACTTTGTCTCACTGTCTACTCCGCTTGAAGGTCAGACAGCAGGACTCTCAAACCTCGGAAATGTGCACGGCGGTTAGCCCAGGCCAGAAAAGAGCCACCCACGGTCAGGAGACGGCCATTTCTCCATCTTGAGGAGAAGAGCTAGCAAGAAAGGCTTGCAAGGCTGAAACAGTCACTCCAGGTGTCCTGGAAGACAGGCGGCACCAGCACGGCCCCCTGCATCTTTCCCCCGAACACTGCCACCTCCTGGGTTTCAGGCAACGAAGCTACAGGTTCTCCTGCTGATGTGGGCTGACCTTTACGAGTCCTGAGCTGGGGGAAAAGGGCCTCCTCAGTAAGTGACCGCCCTCCCTCCCATCTCTCTCTCTCCTGTAACAAGACATGGTCCCAGCTGCTGCCCCGCCCCGGGCATCTGCATCACACGTGCGGTCAGGGCTGGCAGGAACTGTCGTGACAAGCTTGCGGCCGGGGCAGGGGAGTTGGAGAATTTCATCTCCCCTTTAAGACCTGAATATCAACAGCTCCCTGTTCTCTAAGTGAAGACGCGTATTTGGCTCTAAACATGCAAGCTTGTGCTTTTGCTCCCGGGGAAGGACCCTCCTCCCTCAGTCCATCTCTGCGATGGGCAGGCGGGTCACCAAGGTCACCCGTGGGGAGAAGGGCAGAAGAGCCACCAGGTACATCTTGTCACTGGGGCCGTGAAGGAACACAGGACAGAGCCCACCTGAGCTTGGCTCACACCTGAGCTTCGAGGAAAACTGGCTGAGAACAAGGAAACACGCGAACAAGATCCAGTCGGCCCTCTGTAGCCGTGAACGCGGAACCCGCGGATACGGAACCCGTGGATGCGGAGCGCCGACAGTAAGGGACTTGAGCATCCGTGGATGGTCCTGGAACCAACCCCCCATGGATACCGAGGGACAACTGTGATTTCCAAACGCGACGAGAGCTTTGAAGAAAATGGAGCAATGGAAAAGGGCTGGAGAGAACCTGGGGGAGAGATGGGGGCCATTGCAGACAGCTTTCTGCAAAGGTGATACTTGGGAAGAGGCAGGAGGAGGGCCGAGGAGGGGGGCCTGTGAGGACCTCTGGGACGATGTGCCCTGGGCAGAGGGAGGTGAGTCCCAGGAGCAAGTCTGTGCTTTCCGGACACAGCCAGGAGGCCACAGGACCCTAGTGAACACGGGGCGCACGCCCTGGGGGCCAGGATAGCAGTTTGAAATGTATCCAGTGTGTGTCAGTTGAGGATTCAGAAGCCTGAAGCCACCGGGGCAACTCTAATTTATTTATTTTTATGGCTGTGCTGGGTCTCCGCCTCCATGCGAGGGCCCCCTCCAGCCGCGGCAAGCGGGGGCCACCCCCCACCGCAGTGCGCGGGCCCCCCGCCACTGCAGCCCCCCACCCCCACCCCGTCGCGGAGCACAGGCTCCAGACGCGCAGGCTCAGTAGTTGTGGCTCACGGGCCCAGTTGCTCCGCGGCACGTGGGATCCCCCCAGACCCGGGCCCGAACCCGCGTCCCCTGCACTGGCAGGCAGACTCCCAACCACTGCGCCACCAGGGAAGCCCAACCGGGGCAACTCTTTATCCAAAAGACACCGGGAAGCTTGAAGCCTGGCAGGGGCACTGACGTGTAGCTTCTTATCAGACGCTTTGCAGGAAGACTTTCCTTTGTCCTTGGAATTCCTTGAGGCCGGAGGAGGGTTATGCAACAAGAAACTAGCAGAACTCTCGTTTATGCTTATTTGATCTGAAAAGTAAGGAAGAAATTGGCTTTCCTTTTAACTGGATTGACAATGGTGCCACCACTCTACCTGCCTTGTCACATGCGGTGACCAAGGCCTTACCACTGTGACCTGTTGACACTGACCTGCTAAGAGGTGTCCCAGAATTTAATTTTATAAAGACAACACCCTTCAATAGAAGACTTATGTTTTCTTTTTTGGCCGCGACGCACGGCATGTGGGATCTCAGTTCCCTGACCAGGGATCGAACCCTTGCCCCCTGCAGTGGAAGCGCGGAGTCTCAACCAGTGGACCTCCAGGGAAGTCCCAGGCTTTCGTAACGAGATGTGCATGGCCGCGGAGAGCCTGTGAACTTGCCAAAGTCAGGTGAGTAGATATCTCACAAACAAGGAACTTTCAAGAGCTGTTGAACTTGAAGATGAATTCCGCATTTTTTTTTTTTTTTTACTGAAAGACACAAGTTCCAAATGGAAACCGAATGCAGGCTGTTATCACCCGTGGGCTACTTAGCTCACGTTTTCAAAAAGAATCAACACAGGCCACTTATCCCCTCAAATCAAAGGCTACTTTAATAATAAGTGAGAAAATCCCTCTTTCCCAAAGAGATTCAGGCTGCAGTAGGAGTACTTTGAAAACGGATGTTTGGCACTATTTCCAATGTTATGAAATGATGTATATTGCTTATAAAATCTCTCAAAGGTGCTACCTTAAATTCTTGGAAACAAACATATCTAGCCTGTTTCAAAACGTTCCAAAGGGGCTCAGTATGTGTTTTAGCCCACTTGTTAAAAAATATTAACAATGCAGCGCTTCTCAGTGAGTCTGCTGTGCAGAGGGAGGGAAGGATGTCCGCCCCCTGCTCTGGGGGAAATTCTCCTCTGCTTTCTCTCGCTGTTAGGAGGACCACCCACCCCGGGAGGACACCCATCCCCTCCACCATCCACCCATTCAGCCTGCAGTCACTGGGCGGACAGGTGTAAAGCCACACAGGCTCTGACAAGGCACTGACAAGGACGGGACCAGCCGTGAACCAGACCAACACGGGCCCTGATCCCAGGGAGCAAATGGGCTGGAAGAAGACACAGGAAAAAGCCTCACTGTCAACAGGTGGAACAGGAGCACGCATGGCCCCACCAGGGGACCAGGCCTGGTCAGGCTCTGGAAGGCTGCCTGGAGGAAGCGGTTGGTTCCGAGAGCTGAAGGTGAGAAGAGGGGGTTAAGAGGGGAGGACGCAGGGCTTCTCGCCCCCATGCTGGCCTGACGCGGTCAAGGCCCTTACTGAAGGGCAGAGACTGGAGCCCAGAAGGGGGTGGCGGGGGGTGGGGGGATGAGGTCTCAGAGAGGGTGGGGCTCGAGGTTGGTTCTGGGGAGAAACGGGCAGCCCCTGCAGGGTCTCCAGCCCGGGAGGAACAGACAATCAGACCTGCATTTGGACCTGTGAACACACACTGCCACGTCCTCCCACTGTGGCCAGACCACGCCCAGCGCCTGACGGTACTCGGCTCACGACGCACCCTCACTGCATTGAGTGAAGGAGGCTGAGAAACCCTCCAAAGAGCAATTAAGTGATGGCCCATCACCGCACAGGGGTTGGTGGGTCCCAGGAAGCCAACTAGCCACACTTGTTAACAGGATAAACTCGTCCTTTCCATTACTGATGATAATCAGCATTATTAACATGGAGTGAGGTTCGTAACTTAATGCTGTGCCTCCTCTGGGGCTGGGGCTTTGAAGTGGCCTGCCTGGGGGGCCGTTTTCCCCATGACGTGTCCTGCGGGCTTGCACAGACCCCCAGTCTCAGCCCAGTCCCCTCCTGCAGCCCTGTACCACCCCCCGGCCCCTGGTCACTCTGAGCGTCTCTTGCCATTCCCTGTCGCCTCTTTCTCCTTGCAACTCACACTGGCCTGCTCTGATGGGTCCCAGTTCTCCTGTCTCGTTCATCTCAGAGTCCGCCCCAGCTACCCACACGGGCCTGGCACAGAGCTGCAATCAGCAACCCTGGGATGCGCGCAAGTTCCCGTCCAGGAACTGGTCCAGGGACCAGCTCTGCGCCTTTGCCCTGGCCGTGCCGACCCCCGGGATGCCTTCTGCTTACTCCCCACCCGGCTCAAGTCTCCCCCTTCATGGTCCAGCTTAAAGGCTATCTTGCACGGTTTCTCCAGCCAGCAAAGACCTCTTCCCTTGTCTGCCTCTCCTGAGGCTGGGCCTGCATCTGCTCCACTTCCATGTCCGTGGCACACAGCTCTAGGCAGAGGTCATGCACAGAGAGCATTTGCTGAAAAAACTCAAAGAACAAATATTGCAAAAAGCTCCTTGCCATTCTCTCTGCTTCTTGAACAAACAGCATTCATTATTCTAATAAATACGGGATGCTCCAGCTCGGGAGGTGTGGACAGCTTGGCAAGATGCTCATTAAAGCTGCAAGCACAGACTTCCATGGTAAAGCAGCTCCCTCTGAAGTCTCTCTGGGCTGCCTGGGGATGAAAAGAGGTGGCCAGCAGCCGGGGACACAGCCCCTCCTCCCAGTCAGGCTGCACACGTCGCAAATAAACTCACCACATCGTTTTCTCAAAATAATACCTCTCAGGAATTGCGTTCTCATATCACTGCTCCCCCGACCCTGCCCACATTTGAATGCTGGACCATGGCTTCCTGCACTGATGAAAACCCCCTCTTCTGGAAGAAAGCTGGAGCTTCCTGGAGACCAGAGGTTTGGTGCCAAAGCACGGCAGATGTAGTTTGGCATGAAGGAAAGGACTAAATCAGTGCCAGGAAGCCACTTTCCAAGTCACGGCACCTCTCTGCGTGCCCTCCCCCCGCCAGCAGCCCCAGGGTCCCCGCCGGCCTCCCGTCCTCATTAAGGGGGGCCGGTCCACAGGGCAGTGTGGGAGGCTCATGGGATCAGACTCGCTTCCCTCTGAGAACAGTGAGAAATGGGGGATGTGGAAGGGCCACTGGCTTTCTGGTGGCATCTCCAGCCTGCACGGGAGGGCGGGTCTCAGAGGAGGGGACCAGTGTGGGCATTGAGCGGGGACGAGCAGCCTCCATCAGTGGGCACTGAAGGATCCGAGTCACCTGCAGTGCCTGGAGTTGGGCCAGGGCTCCCCCTCCCCCGCCATGGACGCGCACGTTCGGGGCCCGTCTGTCCCCCAGCTCCACCGGCCGCTGCTTTATGGGCCCATAAATCGGGACTCCACAGGAGGCAGGCCGCTTCTAATCCATTACTCACTGCCATCCCCTCCGCAGCCATCGAAACCCAAAATAATGAATTTCCCCGCTCCCTCTGGCTGGCTTTATCAGTAACACCTTAGACCAGGCAATTAGCATTTAGAACCAGGGTCAGAGCTGGCCGGGGTGGCCGTTGGCGGCGGGGGCGGGCAGGGGGGGGGCGCCTGGTCTCATCCCCTGTAGTGGCGGATTGCACCCCTCCCTCCTGGAAACAGGCTGTTCGCTCCTGTTCCTGCCGGCAGGGCTGGAGAACAAAGCACCTTGTGCCCCACTAACAGATCACCCGAATTGTCTTTAAAAGCCCATCGATCCGGGTGGGGAAGAGGAGGCCCCAGAGTGGCTGCATCCATCCCGTGGCTCAGACAGGACAATTTACTTGGGCTGAGAGCAGTTAAACGGTGCCTCGCTCTTTTCAAGATACTCTGTGTCCTATATCACCCGGCCTCCCCCGGACCACTGCCCTGGGGTAGAGGGGAGTGCCTTGCCGTCCCCCACGAGGTGGGCTTGAGAAAGTCAAATTGACCTTGAGGAGGCTTGAAAAATCTCCGCAAAAGAAGGACCATCCTGTTGTGTGTACAAGACACACACGTTTTACAAGTGGAATATTACATCTATGTGTCTATGTGTCCATGTGCTCCAGACACATATAATATGATATGCATGGACACACATGCCCGTGCATGACACGTGCAGTGATGGACAGGATGAAATGTACATTCTTTTGCAAAATAGAACCTTACAGCCTTCGTTCTTTAAAGCTCCAGCCTCACACTCAGCAGGCGGGGGCGGCCCGTGTGATCGTCACCCTGGGGAGGCTCCGAGGGCAGAGGCTCGGGGTGGGGCACCTCGCCACACGCGCGGCACCTGTCTCCTGGGGCCGTGGCGAGCAGAACCCGTGAGGCGTCGCACCTGCTCCCTGCACCCACGTCCCTTCCCACGGGCACACGCTTGAGTTCCTGTGGGTTAAACACGTGGATAAGGCCACTCGCCTGTATTGTCACACTTCTGCCCATCTTGCAGAGGAGTAAACTGAGGCTCGGGGGGCCTGGGTAGCCACCTTGCCCGAGGTCACACAGTTAGAGAGTGGCAGAGCCCAGCCCCAACGGAGGGCTCCACGTCTGCTCCTCCCCCAGCTCCCAGCTCCTTTCAATGGCGACATGCTCCCCGCGGTGGCCTCTGGGCTCAGCCCCCACCCCAGGACTTGACCTGGAAGCACGAGGTGGAGGAATTGAGGGAGGTGGTGTATGGCCAGGATGTGAGTCCAAGGTCTGAGAAGGTGTGCAGTGCCCAGCAGGTGCACGCACCCCATCAGCAACTAATGGTGGAAAAAGAATGAAATAATGCCATTTGCAGCAACATGGATGGACCTAGAGATGATCATACTAAGTGAAGTTAGACAGAGAAAGACAAATATCATATGATATCACTTATATGTGGAACCTAAAAAAAATGATACAGATGAACTTATATACAAAACCAAAATAGACCCACAGACATAGAAAACAAACTTATAGTTACCAAAGGGGAAAAGGGGGGTAGGGATAAATTGGGAGTATGGGATTAACAGATACACACTACTATATATAAAATAGATAAATAACAAGGACCTACTGTATAGCACAGGGAATTATACTCAATATTTTGTAATAACCTATAAGGGAAAAGAATCTGAAAAATATATATATGTATGTATAGCTGAATCACTTTGCTGTACACCTGAAACTAACACAACATTGTAAATCAACTATACTTCAGTTTAAAAAAATTGAATTGGTAACAATAAAACTGCATCACCTATGTAAAGAAAAAAAAGACAGGATGGAAAGAGAGCAAAAAAGAACTAAAGAGGAACTAAAAAAATAAAAGCAAAAATTAAGAGGAAATTTACAGTTGAGAAACCTACAAAACAGCACCTCAGCCAGGTGATCAAGGTCAATATCCACAGTGATAGGTCATGTTGACAGTATCTACCTTGACATGATGTGATGGAAAGGGCACTTTACCTCTGTGGGCTTCCTCCAAAAAGGCATAACTCAAGTCTAACATTAGAAAAACGTCAAACAAATCCTAATTGAGGGACATTCTTAAAAAAAAACCTGACCAGTACTCTTCAGAAATGTCAAGGTCATCAAAAACAAGGAAAGTCCTAGACCCTGTCACACTCTAGAAGAATGTAAGGAGACATGACAACTAAATACGACGTGGTATCCTGGGTGGGATCCTGGACAGAATAAGGACATAAGGTAAAAACTAAGGAAATCTGAATACAGTGTGGAGTTTCATTCATAACAGTGCATCAGTGTTGGTTCCTTATTTGTGACAGATGTACCATACTAATAAAAGATATTAACCATAGAGGAAACTCTCTATACTAGCGTTACAATTTTTCTGTAAATTTAAAACTGTTACAAAATTTAAAACTCAAAAAATAAATACACTTGAAAAATAACTGTGGGTGTTGAAGTCAGCAGGCCTGGGTCCAAATCTAAGCTCAGGTGCTTCCTAGCTGGGGGGAGGGGAGGAACCGAGAAAGTTAGCATCCGCCAGCCATCCACGGGCCCACGGCTCCCAGTCTCCCTCGGGTCAACCTGGGCCGCATGACTGGCTCTAGCCAACTGGCTAAGAGACAGCACACGTGTCACTTCCTGACCGAGGGAGCTAAGAACTGAGTCGCCTCAGGCTTCCTGAGTGAGAAATGGATTTGTGTTGAACAACCGAGATTTGGGGGTTGGTCTGCACGGCAGCTGGTGTAAATTACTCCAACTCTACCCAGCTGTGAGACCTCTGCTGGTCATTTTCCTCTCCCTTAAAATGGTGATAAAGATGGGAACATTAGGTGGCACACAAGAGGCTCAGTAAATGATAACGGTGATGGCTATCACCATCATCGTCATCTTCATTATCATCATCACCATCATCATATCATCTTCATCATCAACATCATCTTCATCATCATCATCATCTCCATCATCATCATCATCTTCATCATCATCTTCATCATCATCATCTTCATCTTCATCATCATCTTCATCATCATCACCATCATCATATCGTCTTCATCATCTTCATCCTCATCATCACCATCATCATTACCATCATCGTCATCATCATCTTCACCATCATCACCATCATCATATCATCTTCATCATCATCATCTTCATCTTCATCATCATCATCACCACCATCATGATCATCACCATCTTCATCATCAACTTCTTCTTCTTCTTCTCCATCATCATCATCACCATCATCACAAGTCCCTCATCATCACCATCATCATCTCCGTCACCACCATCATCACTTTCTGATGAAGATGCGGCCCATAGCCTTTATCCCGAGGACGGGGCAAACCCCTCACCTCTCACCTTTCTGTCAGCCCGAGAGAAGGGTGGGAGTTCCCGTCTTGGGGGCAAGCCAGGAATCCGTTGTAAAACTCTTCTTCCTCAGGGACTAGTTTTCCATTTTAAAAATCGTGTCTCATCGATCCTCAGTCAGGAGAAACAAATGCGGCCTGAGCAAGCGGAGTCCCCACAGAATCCAGCGATGTCAGGCAGCCCCTGCTCTGTCCTCCCTCCGAGCTCGTGGCAGCGAACAAATAAGCCATCAGAGTGACGTGAGGAGGAGTACCAGAGGAGGGACATTAATATCCAGAGCCTGCCGGGGCACCGCATCATGTCGGAGAGAGCCGAGGGCCGCTCCCCAAGTCAGCTCTTATGGTTAACAGCGGGGACACAGGAGCAAGCCAGACATCCGCCAGAGAACTTGGGGGGGGGTTCTCTCTTAATTACTGGGACCATTTGCTTCTTCTTTCTAGAACACTCACTGCAATAGTCGCCATGGCCTTGGCTTTCCTTCTACAAAGAGCTTTGTGCAGCCCGCCGCTGCGGAGACCAGCACAGGATGAAGGCCTCGCGGGGCCGCTCCCCGTCTCAGCAGCCTCTTCCCGGCCATGAGCTCAGGCAGCCGCCTCACCTCCCGGGGCCGTGGTGTCCTCATTCATGAAGTGGGAACCCCGCAATCCAGGACCAACGACCCTGTGAGTGATGTGCCCAAATTCCTGGGTCGGAGTCCTAACCCCCAGCACCCCAGAATGTGGCCTGATGTGGAAACAGGGTCTTTACAGAAGGAACCAAGTTGAAATGAGGTCATTAAGGCGGGTCCTGATCTAACATGACTGGTGTCCTCATAAACAGAGGCAATTTGGACACAGACAGGCACACAGAGGGGAGGCCACGTGAAGATGGAGGAAGAGATGGGGGTGATGCCAGCTCTGCAGGCCGGCAGCCTTCCTTCTCTCCCTCCCTCTCTCCTGCCCCTCCCACTCCTTCTTCCTTTTTCTCCCTACCATGACTATTCCTATGTCCAGGCAGCAGTGCAGGGGCGGGGTGCCTCGGCCGACACGACAGACACAGGGACATAACAAATGCTCCATTCACTGCCTAGCTGTGTGTTCACCCTCCTCGGGGAATAGAGCCCAGGGACGCAGACCCACAGACACGCGGTAGGCCTCAGGGTCCCGAGTGTTCTGGCAGGAAGCGGCTTCCCGGAGAGGATGGAGGAGCCCACGGGGCAAAGCGCAGGAGACAGGCGGGGGAAGGAGCCTGAGGGAAGGACCAGAGAGCGATGGATTCTGGAGCCCTGAGGATGCAGTGCTGGACCCCGACGGGGGGGGGTGGTATTGAGGGGCTGGAGAAGGTCTCAGGAGCCAGTCCTCGGGGCCTTGGGAGAGCCAGAGAAGGAGCCCCAGGACCAGCGCCAAACTCTAGGGAGGTGAGAGGAAGCGGAAGGCCTGTGGAATTGCCCCCTGCTTCGTCCCCTCCAGCCCCAGCCCTTCTGCAGGATGAAGCCCCTTCTCTCTGGAGGGAGCCAGGGAGGGTCCAAGCTTCATCCTCTGAATGAGGCTATTTTCAGGGCAGAGGGAGTGGCGGCATCCCTGGATTTAGAGGGAGGTGTGGAGCGGTAAGAGGCAGCTGCTAGCTGGGGCTGGCAGGACAGCGCATCCCCTGAGATTTGAAGAGGGAGACGGACGACAAAGACGTGGGTGGGATCTGGGAACCAGGAAAGAGGCTGAAAGAGTTGGCCATCCCAGGCTCGAGAAAGAGATGCAAAAGGGAGATTCTATCTTGAAACGGAGTTGACAGCGACTGGGTCCAGGAATCCAGGTTCCTGAGACCTTGCCCTGCAGCATGGGCAGGCAGGGGGAGAGGGCCTGAGGTCTGGGGCCGGAGGCGCTCGGCTCGGCACGATCCCCACGTGGGGCGGGAGCTGGCGGGTGGTCTCTGTGGGCAACAGGACGTGGAAAGCTCCTCCCCGGCACACGCCCCGAGATGCGGCCACACGTGGGATTCGTGGCCGCCTGGCTGCTTCCTGCCGCTCTTGCTGGCCCCGTGTCTCATTCCTTCCCTTTCACACTCCCCTAAGCGGCTCTGCCTGGGGGTGCTTCCCTGTCTCTATCTGGGGTTCCTTTCTCTGACCCTCACGGGGCTGCATCACCACCCGGGGCCCCTGCTTTGTTACTGACTGGAGGCCTCACAGAGCTCCCGTTCTGGGAGGTCCCTGCTTCTCTTGGTGACAAACAAGCCCTTTTCTGCTCTGACCGCCAGGGACCCACTGAGACCCCTGGGGTGAACAGGGTTGGGGAGGGTTGGTGGGGGGAGACTCTGTTCTAGCCAGGGGTCGGGGCAGGGGAGGGATCAACCTGTCCCTTGATGGGGGCTTCCACAGATGGGAAACATCCATGAGCTTCTCTCTTGGGGACCCCCCACCCCAGGTTCTAGGCACCCATTGGCAGGAGCTGCCTCAGAAGGTGCAGACTAGGGCAGGGGCGTTGAGTCGAGGTTCCGTCACTTTCTAGCTGTGTGGCTTTGGGCCGATCACTTGACCTCTCTGAGCCCCTACTTCCTCATCTGAACGGGGAGGAGGTGAGCAGATGTGGGGAGCACCAGGTCACGTAGGTGTGGGCACCCCTCCTTAGGAAGACCCCAGAGAGGGCTCTGCACGTGGCACCCGGCTTGTTGTCATGGGCTGTCAGCTCGGAGACAGGGAGGGGATGGATGGGGGCTGGGGCTTCCCGGAGGAGGACGTGCCTGCCCAGGGTCCCTCCCCCTCAGCGTGGCAGAGCGCCTCCTCCAACTGCTGCCCACCCCGGGTGGCGAGGGTCGGCAGGGATTTGGTCTAGTCACTCAGAGGATGCTTGGCCAAAGCAAGTGAGGGCTGTGCAAACGGTCCTCCTTGTTTCTGAGCACCCCGAATTTTCCAGAATGCTCTGACGGATGAGGCTGCATTCATTCATCAGGTACGTGTCGAGTGCCTCCTTCCTGCTAAAGACAGCTCCCCGTTCCAGAGACACAGGAATGAAAAAAGTCATTGTTCTTCCCATTCGAAGGTAATAATCCACCAAAACAAATGTTTTTAAGGAGAGAATTTGCTGAGCGCCAACTCTGTTTAAGGAGACGCACAGTGCAGTTTCACATATAATCATCTCTTTTCAGCCTTGAACCGCCCAGAGAAGAGGCAGAAAAATCTCCTTTCCACAGATGGGCAGCATCTGAGACTCACCCACTCCTCCGCCACCAGCTGGACAGAGCACAGACAGCAGAGATTTGCAGCCAGGTCTGCACCCCACAGCCCGCCCCGTGCAGGACATGGCCCGGCCAACAAGTACTCAGCAAAGCAGGGAGATGAAATTCTCCCCATGCCCGCCAAGAAGTATCCTTCGAGCTTAAGCTAAAGTCTTATGCAGTTGCCCTGGCAGGTTTCTTTCTGCTAAAGCAAAAACACCCAACTTGGAAAAAAAAAGCAAAGGAGAAACATGTTATCAAATAAATTAAGCTGACATTTTATGTTTCATAAAGTAATCTCTAACAAGTATTGTTTCACTGGAATTAGGTGGTTTACATTTTAGCCAAATTGTTCCCACTTGCCTTGCTTAGCAATAGTCAAAAGCAATAAAGCCCTCTGTAGTGACAACAGTTTAAAAACTGACAAGACTGTTTTGGATTCTAGAACACGTAAGTGCACATCAGATAAACAGGCATGAATGTGTGCTGGTGTGGGGAGAGGGAATAAGCTCACTCTCTGTAAACTAGAACGTGCAGGACTGAGCTTCCCAGCTGAGCAGTGTGTTAGAGGCAGTGAGTCTCCCGTCAGTGGAAGTATGTAAGCAAAGGAAGATGGCATCTGTTCAAGGGGAGTCCTTCTAGGAGGCGGCTGGGGCTGGTCAGACTCCCTTCCAAACCCTGGGGTTCTGGGAGCGCACTTCCCATCCCAGTCAGCGGTGATGCCCACCTGGTGGCAGGAAGAGAAGAGCTCCACCTGCAGAGGAAATAATCCCCCCAAAGACTTTGCTCCGCATGAAGATGGTGAGACCTGGCCAATGGGGAGATGGTGCAGGGTAGTCGAGACAAGGTGTGTGGACTCAGTAACAGTCGGAACTGGGGCCAGTTCAAGCCACCTCCTGTACTGCCTGCTGTACCCTGCTTGCCCTGGACGGGTCACTCACTCCCCTGAGACTCAACTTTCTTGTTGCTAACATGGAAGAAAAGGATGGAGGCTCCAAGAGGGACAATTGTGCATGGTGTTGACTGCTCTGTTCCCAGCCCAGAGGGCAGGCTTACGGCGGCACATAGTAACTGTCTGCACAGTCCCTGAGGAGTGGGAGTGAGATGGAACCCTGCACGCCAAGCTTGCCCTCATGGTCCCCACCTTCAAGCCCATTCCTCGGCCCCTCCGTCAGCAGAGAAGGGAGGACACCCATTCTCGGCTTCTGTTCCTCTAAACCAGGGGTTGGCAAACTGCCACGTGCTGGATGAATCTTGCCGTGGCCTGTTTTTATACAGCTGGGGAACTAAGAATTATTTTTACATTTTTAAAGGGTTTCATAGTGGGTTAAATAGTGTTCCCCCAAATTCATATCCTTTCCATAACCTCAGAATGGGACCTTATTTGGAAATAAGGTCTCCACAGACATGATTAGTTAAGATGAGGTTATACTGGAGGAGGCTGAACCCTACACCCAATGACCGTGACCTTATAAGAGGAGGTGGATTGGGACACAGACATACACGGAGGAGGAGAAGCCATGTGATGACAAAGCAGAGATTGGAGGGATGCAGCCACAAGCCAAGGTTTGCTGACACCACCAGAAGCCAGAAGAGGCAAAGAAGGATTCTTCCCTAGAGTGTTTGGAAGGCGCATGGTCCTGCCAACACCTTGATTCCAGGCTTCTGGCCTCCAGAACTGTGCAAGAATAAATTTCTGTTGTTTCAAGCCACCCAGTTTATGGGACTTTGTTACATGGTACTTTGTTACAGCAGCCACAGGAAACAAATACAGGTTATATATTAAAAAAATGTAAATCAAAACAAAAAAAAGAAAAATATGCAACAGAGACAGTGTGTGCCCCACAAAGCCATTACTATCCAGCCTTTTATAGAAAAAGTTTGCCCACCCCTGTTCTTGAGTAAAACCAAACTCGCTATCACCACCACAGCCTCAGAGCTCGCTGACCTCCCAGCCCCATCCCAGGTGTCTCCACCTCTCTACCCATCTCTCTGGCCCCAGGGCCTTTGCACATGCTATGATCACAGACCACACACTTCCTCAGCACAGCCCTCTCTCTCTACAACTGTTCCCAAAGTGGGTCAAGTGCTTTGCTATATGGTCACAGGGATAATTAAGTACAATTAACAGTGAGTGATAATTAGTTTAAATCGATAGTTAATTGTAATTAATCAGGCAATTATTCAGTCACTGCTTGCTCTCACACTAGGCTCTCAACTCCATGGGGTAGGAGCTAAGTCACTGGTGTCCACCACTCTTTAGAAACAGTTGAGGAAGGAGGGAAGGAAGGGAAGAAGGAAGGAAAGGAGAAAGGAAGGGAGGAACGAAGGAAGGAGGGAAGGAAGGAAGGGAGGGAGGGAGGGAGGGAGGAAGGAAGGAAGGAAGGAAGGGAGGAAGGAAGGAAGGAGGGAAGGAAAGAAGGAAGGAAGGGAGGGAGGAAGGAAGGAAGGAAAGGAGGGGAGGAAGGAAGGGCGGAATGAAGGAAGGACGGAAGGAAAGAAGGAAGGAAGGGAGGAAGGGAGGGAGGAAGGAGGGAAGGAAAGGAGGGGAGGAAGGAAGGGAGGAATGAAGGGAGGACGGAAGGAAAGAAGGAAGGAAGGGAGGAAGGAAAGTAGAAAGGAAGGGAGGAACGAGGGAAGGAAGGAAGGAAGGAAAGGGGAAAGGAAGGAAAGGAGGAAGGAAGTGGCTTAATTTCAGGAGTTCCAAGTCTTCAGGCCTAATCCTGGGTTCCTTCCTGGCTGGAGACTCACCTGAACCTCAGATTCGGGAGCTACGTGGGGCTCGAGTTCCCAGGCCCTGGTGGCTCTGTGTGACTATATACAAAACATCACGGGTTCGAACAAAGTGACAGGAGGTGCCCGCTCTGGTCCAGGCTCCCACTGGGCCCCCATCACCAAGTGTTTACTGGACACCACCTCTTCTCTTGGGGGACGTGTCTTAAATCACCCTGACCTGGGCAAGATCCGCCAGGTGGGGGAATGAGGGTGTGGCTAAAACTGTCTGAGGCAAGGCTTTAGGGAGGAAGCGACATTCAAACTGTTCACCCGGTGGGCTGGGAAGAAGGCTAGACTTGGAGTCAGAGTCTGGGTTCCAGCCTAGGTGTCTGCGCCTGTCGCCCATTCACCACCGTCCCCGAAAACAGCAGCCAAATCCATCTCGCTTCTCGCAGCCACTACCTAGAAGGCTTTGCTTCCATCTCGCTTGGCAAACCTCAGTCTCCCTAACTACCAAGGCTGCATTTTAACCCACAGCAGCCTCTGTGGATAGGGAAATAAGTGTCTATCGACAAGGGGAACAAGTGTCTCAGAGATGATCAACATGCTAATAAAGGACACATTATTGGTCCTAAAAGGACTGACATCAAAAGAAGGGAATGCCGCACAAGTATGCCCTCCCCACTACAGCAGGCGTGTGGAAGAGCCATGGGAAGGTGACGGCGTGAGGGTCTCGGCGGCCGGGCCGCCCGTGCCCTGAGCCGGCTTCCTTCCCTTCCTCTGAACCTGGCTGTGCCCGGGCAGGGGCGGCAAAGAGCCCCGGGACTCGGGGGCCGTGCACGACGTGCTGGGCAGTGCCTTGGATGCTGTACGTGAACCCTCTCCTTCACTCCTCCCCGTGGCTCAGGGAATGGGCGCTGGGGTCCCCTCCTCCCCTCCTGATGGCCGAGGCACCTGCCATCAAGGAGGGGAGGCACAGCTTCCGTCTGCCCAGCAGCTGGGTCCACCTTCTTCCTTCCCACGACCACCCTGCCTCCAGCCAAAGAATTCCTCAGAAATTACCTTTCGGGTGAATAACAACCAAGCCTCACTCTCCCCTTCCACCCACAATCCCACCCTGACCCTAAGATGCTGTGTCCTTCGTGGCTCCTTAGACCGTTGAGTGAATAAAGACAACCAAACCCGGACAGTCTGCCTGAAGCTCCCCAACCCCGGCCAGCCGGATAGGGATGAGCGAAACAGAACAAACAGATCAATAAATGTAATTACCAGCTCTTTCGGTGGGCTCGGCGGCCAGCATTTTTCCTGCACTTCTCAGCTGCCAGGATGGGAGCATTTGTCAGAGCATTACATGTCCCCGGAGTCCTGGCCAGGCTTCAGCAGTTCAGCCAGCCTGTCACCAGCAGGCATGGGAAGGACAGTGGGTCCTGTGCCTGCTTCCCAACCAGGATGGCAGGGAACGATGTCCCCGCTCCACAGTGTCTGTGGTATGGCCGAGGGTCGCACCTCCTGACCACAGATGACGGCAGATGCGGATGTCTGTGAGTGGTCGCTGGGTACCAGCCACCGGGCTAAGCCCGTGTGGCGGCAGTTCATTCCTCTCGTACAACCACCTGGGGGACGGTACTGCTGTCATCCCCATTTTACAGATGAGGGGGCTGAGGCACAGGGCAGACGGGAACTTGTCCGAGATTGCACCGTGGGTTCCAACCCAGGCCCTTTGTGCTGTGCCACCTCCGGCAGTGCCTCGGCCCCAGCCAGGGGCTCAGGCAGCTGGAGTCCCTGATGCAGGTGGTGACCGCCTACTTGGGCCTTCCCTGATGCCACCCTTGGGACCTCTGCCTGTCCAGACTGCCTGCCCCACGATTCCGGGCCTTGAAGTCCTGCGTGAGTCCTCGGCTGGCAGGGCTCTGGCCTCCGTCTGTCCCTCACAAGGTGCCCATGCCCTCTGGTGGCTTGGCGTGTCCACCGGGCCATCCACAGCTTCAGTGCTCTTCAGTCCAGCTTTGCAGAGCCGGGCTGGGACCTGGGCCATCTCACTGGGGTCAGAGATGAACCAGGCCTGGCCGGGTCTGTGCGGAGCTCACAGGGGCTGCAGGAGGGGCTCAGGGGACACTAGTGGGCGTAGGGACCATGAGCTCTCATGGAGGAGGGGCACACAGGATGGGCTTGGAGGGCAGAGCAGAGTTCAGCGGGGGAGGGAGGGCTGGGGGCAGAGTGCCCCAGAGAGACCCACTTGCCCGCTGAGCTGCTGGAACAGCAAAAGACACAGAGGAGACATAGTTCCGAATGTGCAGAGAACAAGGAAAACTGGCGCCAGGGTCAGGGGAGGAGTGACATTTGGTGGGTCAAAGGTTAAGGGCAAGGTGGGTCAGAGGAGGACAGAGAGGACCCCTGGGGTTGGGCCATGTCGGGGCCGGGGAAGGTCAGCCCAGGGTCTCGGGGGACGGGCTGGGGTGGGGAGGAGATGAGGCATGGGGCCAGAGGATGCCCCCTGGGAGTCTGCGAGCCAGCCCCATCTGCCCAGGGAAGATGCCGAATGTCCCTGCAGACCCGGCTGGCAGGGCGAAGGGCAGGGCACAGGCGGGGCCACACTTAACGTTAGCTCGTGCCCACATCACGTTGTCAAACGCCCAAGGTCACGGCCCAGCCCAGGGAGCTGGGATCCCCCCTGCAGCTCTGCTCTGAGAGCTGGGGTCTTCTCCTGTCACCTGGGAGAGGGGTCCCCATCAACTGGGAGGGGGACAGTTCATCTGGGTCTTCCTCAGTCTAAAGCAGTGGCTCTAATTGCAGGGACTTTTACCTCCAGGGGTCATCGGCAATCTTTGGAGACGTTTTTGGTTGTCACCCGGGGAGGGTGGTACTGCTGGTGTCTAGTGGGAGAGGCCAGGGATGCTGCTAGACACCTCCCAATGCACAGATCAGCGCCCTGCCCACATCACAGAATTACCCAGTCCAGTGTCAACAGTGGCAGGTTGAGAGAGCCAGACTGGCCCTGAGGACATGTCTCCAAATGGAGTTGTTTATTCAGCCTTCCCCCATTTACGTGTCTCTGGTCACCTTGGCCAGCTGAAGGCAGAGTGTTCTAGCACCCCAAGGCAGCCTTGGGAGGAGGGGACCCCTCCTCCCTCCACAGACACCCCCTGCTCTTCTGCTGCAGGAAAACCAGAGGCTTTACCAGGGAAGCCACCTGGCTGGACCCCGGCCCCATTGCTTATCTTCTCTGTGTCTGCAGGCAAGTCACCCTACAGACTCCCTGAGCCTCACTATCCTCATCTTGTTGTAGCATGAAATGTGCCAATGGATACAAAGCGCTTAGAACGTGGCTGTCGGGAGCTGCTCTTCCTCCGACGCCAGCCGCTGTGCCCCCAGCTCCACTCCTTCTCCAGCGAAGGCATCACCCACACGGGGGCGGCACCACGTAGACTGAGGCTCAGCTCCAACCACTACGTTCTCCAGAGGAGCCCCGGTACCCCCCGTGCTTTTCTCAGAGGCATTTGCAAAGCAAGGTGCTTCAAATGGCTCATCCATAGGAGGACGGACCCTTTTTAAAGGCACTTGACACGGGAAAAGCACTTGGTAAATATTCATTGGGTGAACAAATGATTATCATTATGATAACAGAATCTAGCCCAGAGCAGTTAATCCAGTTCTCAGGCTTCATGCTTGGCTATTAATCTCTATCTACTTAACCAGTGTGATGAAGAGTCCTTGCATTGCCAGGACGCTGTACAGTCTATAAAGCACAGACAGTCTTCCAAGCCTTTTCTTATCTGTAGGTCATTTGTACCACACAACAGGCAGAAGCCAGAACAGTGTCGCCCACCCCAATTTACAGATGAATTAATGGAGGCTCAGGTATGAGAAGAGATATGCCTCCTCCCCGTCCCCATCCTCTGCCCAGCTGGGTGATGAATCTGAGATCAGTGTAAGAGGAAGGAACATGGAAAGACCTCAGGTTCTTTCTAGGAAGAATGACTAACTGATTGAGTGATTGATTAATTGAACTAAATGAGTGAATTCAGTGACTATAGGGGTGTAAATGATAATTTAATATACAGACAGTTTCAAGTCCCTGCAAACACTTTAGAAGCACCAGTTGGCTCATGAACAATTGATAAGCTAATGGCAGACTCTTCTTATCTACTCCTTGTCAATCCCCACCCCTAAGGTGAGCCAGACCCAACCTGGGCGTTCATCTCTCTGAGCCGTCACACATGCCGTTCTCTCCAGGATACTGAGTACCCTTTCTCCTTTTCGGTCTCTGATTGATCCTTCACAATCCTGAGGAGTTGTCCCTCATCCAAACCCTTACCCCTACAGACAAGGCAGATTAAACTGCCCCTCCTCTGTGTCCCCATGGGAGGACTACATGGTGACAACCGCCCTCCTTGTATGTGATGTTTGCACACTTGTCTCTCCATTGAGCAGAGAGTGTCTCCGTGGTGTACCTGGCACAGGTGAAGTGGGAGAAAGGGTGGATGGATGGATGGAAACAAAGAAGGAAGGGAGGGAGGGAGAGAGGGAGGGAAAGTGGATGGGTGGATGGGTAGGTGGGTGGTGAATGGATGGATGGATGGATGGATGGAAAAGTCAATGGATGGATGGATGGGTGGATGGGTGGATGGGTGGATGTATGGGTGGGTGGATGGATGGGTGGGTGGATGGTTGGATGGATGGATGGATGGATGGATGGATGGATAATGGGTGGGTGGGTGGATGAATGGATGGTTGGATGGATGGATGGATGGATGGATGGATGGATGGATGGATGGATAATGGGTGGGTGGGTTGATGAATGGATGGGTGGATGGATGGATGGATAGATGGATGGGTGGGTGGATGGGTGGATGGATGGATGAATGGATGGGTGGATGAACAGCAAATTCTGGAGCCTAGTTGTGTGACTGCATCTTCTTGAACTCTTCTTCTTGTGCAGACTGGACTTGTGTATATTTCCCACCAGCCTAGGACTGGGTCTGGGTCTCTTCTGTCTTTGCATGGTGTCTAGCTCAGCCCGTCAGCTCTGGGACCAGGCCTCTTCCTCTCTGGCTCTCCACATCCCCTCTGGGAGAATTCCTCGGTGCCCAAGTTCTAGCTGACACATGCTGCCCAGGGGTCTCTAGCCCAGCGCTTCCTCCAAGCTCCTCACTCACACATCCAAATGTCTGCTTCCCACTCGAATGTCTCAGGGTTCTCCAAAATCAACATGCTCCAGAGAAAATGCATGATTTTCACCCACAAACCCACTCCTCCCCCAGCATCTCCCCCTCCAGAGGGGTGACCCCACTGTTCTCATTGCTGAAACCTGACTACCACAGTCCAGACCTCCATCACCCCTCACCTGGATGATGGCAGTGGCCTCCAGCTGGATCTCCTCCTACCCCACCATAGTAGACCTTTTCAAATACAACCCCAGTGTTGTCATTCTCTGTTTAACACCCTTTACTAGCTTCCATCTCTCTTGGGAGTCAATGACTGTTAAGATGTTAGTGGAATGTGTAATACACAGACTGTTTCCAGAACTCTTAACCACTTTAGATGCACCTTTTACTAGTGGGCAATTGCTATGTTAATTGCAAACCATCTCATCTATTCCTTTTGAACAGTTTCCCCAGACGGCTCTGCAACCACGCTGGCTTTCCTCCAGCTCTCTCAGCCTCAGGACCTTTGCACCTGCTGTTTCCTCCCCACCTTTCACCTATGTAACTCCTGCCTTCGGATTTTGGCTCAAGTGCCACTTTTGCATGGAGAACTCCCCACAACCCTCTACCAGAGCGACTTTTAAAGCAATGTGTTCTCCTAACACTTGTGCATTTCCTCCACCACCAGGGTTAGCTTGAGTCAATGCCACTTTCCCTCAGGGGAAGGAGAGCATGCGTGCTGTCTGTTTTGTTCCTTTTCTTATCTCCAACACTAAATCATTGATGGATGAGTGAGAATGGGGTGCTTTTCCCAAATGTTGGCTTTGGGTGGAGAGATTCCCAGGGCACCGCTGAGTGGACCCCACATCGGATCCTCTTCACCCACCAGGCAGCACATGCTGGTGAGGGTGCTGGCGTTTTCCTCTGGGTTCCGCCAGCCCACGCAGGTGGGCGGGGAGTTGTGTGTCTCTGCTAGAAAGCGCCATCAGAACGCTGCCCGCTCTAAGTCATTCCCAGACAATTTCGGAGGGGCTTGTGCCTAACTGCTCCTCGGGAAAGTGGCCATTAAAACGAGGCAGTTTAATAGCGACCCACTCACACAGTCGGAGGTTCTGGAATGATCCGTCTCACGCAATTACCATCACGTTCATGCACAGGGTGTGTTTATCCTGAAGGGGTCCCAGCAGGTCGTCTGCGTGTTTTGGATCTGAACTCCGGCTTCCAGGAGAGGCCTAAACAGGACACGCGCCTGGACGATGCTTCTCCGTCCTCCTCCTGTGATCAGCCCAGTGATCTGCCAGGCCAAGTGGAGGATTCCAGGCAGAGTTATGGCTGTGATGACTTCTCTGCGTTTTCCCCTGAGCCTCGGCACCTCAGCCTCCAAGCACTTAGCTTGCATCCCTCACACCTGTCCATACGCACCCGTCCCTGCACACCTGTCTCTACACACCAGGACATTTATGTCATCAAGCCTTTCTCAAGTGCCCTGCTCTCCCTGCTTTCCCTCCCATGGCCAGCTCAGCCCACGTGGCGTTTCTCTCAGGGATCTGGCCTTCCCTGTGGTTCCCACAAATCTCAACATCGCAAATCTCGACGTTGGCACTTAATTCTGTGTCTCTGCCAGGTATCCAAATGCCCTGCTGTATCCACAAGCATACATAAGCATTCAAGTTTTCCATCTCCTTCAAGATTTGAGCTTTGTCTTGTTGGAGAAATCCTTCCTTATAACAAGGTCAGGAAAATATTCTCCTGCTTCATCTTCTAAGAGTCTTATGGGTTTGTCTTTCATGTACAAGTGTCTATTTCACCGGAAATGAATGTTACGTAGTGAGGATGGGGTTTCAGTCTCACTTATTTTCAAGGGCATCACCAATTGCCCTGCCACCCTTTTAAATACTCCATCCCTTCCCCACCAACCAGCAGGGCCTAAGGTTTCTGGACGTATCTGGGTCTGTCTCCGGGCACTTGATTTGGTCCCATCGGTCAATTTGTCTTTCCAAAGTATGCCAATCGTTGTGATAATTCTGGGTGTTTTCAGTAAAGCAAGGCACCTGCTTCGCTCTTCAGGGGTGTTGAGCCTTCTTTGGCTATTCTTGGTCCTTTGCTTTTGATATTCATTTCCAAATCCGCTTGCTAAGTTCAAACAAAACGAAACAACCCCAAACCTACTGGTGTTTTAACGCAGAACTGCATTGTCTACAGATACATTTGAGAAGAACTGGCTTCTTTGCTAAGTTGGTTTCCCCCCCACCCATCAACACAGTACAGTTTTCCTTTACTGGCATCTTCTTAAATGTGTTTAAATAACTTTCTATAATTTTTTCCACAAAAAACATGTCCTGAGGACAGTGCAGGCACCTTTTCCATCTTTCTATTTCCACATCTTCTAAATAGTCTACCTCTAACTGCTTCAAAGGTGTTTGTTAAGTCTACTTGGGGACTTGAAACTTTAATGGCGGAATGGCTAGCACCAGAGTCACCTCCCAGGGAAGATATTCTCAGAAAGAGGGCTGGGGTGGGTCAGCATGGAGAGGATATGATGGGGGAGGGGGGCGGTCCTTCTCTAGTCCCTCAAATAATATCATAATGTCATTCACTGGTGTCATCTACCCATCCGTGATAAGAAACACCTTTCACACTTCACAGCTTGCAAAGCATCTTCAAGTTCACAGTATTCAATCCTCCAGCATCAGAAGCGCATCAGGTGAGACCCCCGGGAGTATTTTAAAGCAGGTGAGCTTCCCCCTTTGGCGTCCTGTGTCCCTGGTCCATCCCTCCCAGGAGGCTGAGTGCTCAAGGGCAAGGAGTCAACGTCTACTTCACGGTCATGAGTGATGTGTGACTTATATCAGCTCCCTTGTTCTAAACACTTCCTTGCTGTGTCACGCACTCCTGTCTTTTGCCACGTGGTTGTTTTACTTGCATTTATCTTCTCCAGGGATGTGGGCAATGAACTTCCTGATTGGATTCAACTAAAGATTATTTAAAGTTTCTAAAAAATATTCTTCAGTTTATGTTTTTCCAAAATAAGGAATGAAGCGTGGCTTTGACTTCCCTCAATGTCTGGAAAGGAGTCCAGAAGCTTCTCTCCCACCTTCATCTTCCTCCTCCCGCTTCCCAATATCACAGTCCTTATTAGTATTAACCAGATTTCGGATGAAAGCTTTTCCTTTCCAAAAAATATATTTTTGACATGTGCATTTGGTTTCTATCCGTTGTTACAACACCTGTTTGAGCTGCATCTGGTGTTTACCTGGCCTCAGTCCTCCCCTGCTTCTACGCCAGACCTTCTCGGCCCTCAACTGCCCTCAGCTTAACCCACCTCTCTGCTGCCAGAAGATCTCTTCAAGGCATTTTCCTTTCAAGACTGATGCCTGGCCATATAAGTTAGATGCCTTGGTATTCCCTAAACCTACAAATGACAGCTGACCTGGGGATTAAATTTTGAGATCACAGCTTTTCCGTACTTCTCTGCAGACCTCGAAATCCATTCTATTATTTTGAAATGTAATACTGAAAACACGTCTGTAATGGCCTGGCTTTTATTCTTTTATAAACAATTTTTCTCTTTTGAGAAAAAAGACATTTCCCCCTCGTCATTAAAGAAAACAATTCAGAATGTGAGGGAGGCTTAACAAGGGCTTTTTTTTTTTTTTTTTTTTTTTAAAGGGATTTTCAATTTTACTCCTTTTTTTTTTTTTTTAAGTTAATTAATTTTTATTTTTGGCTGTGTTGGGTCTTTGTTTCTGTGCGAGGGCTTTCTCCAGTTGTGGCAAGCGGGGGCCACTCTTCATCGCGGTGCGCGGGCCCCTCACTATCGTGACCTCTCCCGTTGCGGAGCACAGGCTCCAGACACGCAGGCTCAGTAACTGTGGCTCACGGGACTAGTTGCTCCGCGGCATGTGGGATCCTCCCAGACCAGGGCTCGAACCCGTGTCCCCTGCATTAGCAGGCAGACTCTCAACCACCGCGCCACCAGGGAAGCCCAAGGGCTTTTTTATTTCACTGAAGAACTCACCCACTCCCCAAAGCCCACCCCGCAATCTTTGATCACTGCTTCCGGTCCCATTGCCCCAGATTCTTATTTGGATACACCTGTGGTTCTCAGGCAGGCCCTCTCTCTCCTTCCCTGTCTAGCATCTTCCTTCTTATGACCCTTTTGTCTCGAGCCTCTTTATTGGTGAGAACTTCCTGAGTTTCTCCTCCGCATCACTGATTCATTTTCCTTGCGGTGTCCATCCTGCTCTTTCACGCCTCGAGATGCCCTTGGTCTGTCATTGAAATTTTGGTGTCTTACAAGTGTTCCTTAACCCCCTCGCTGCCTTCCCACTTCTTCCTTCTCTCTGGGAGCTGCATTTCATCACTGTCCTTTCTCCTGAACTTCCGCCTTCCACCCACACTGACTGTCCTGTGGGGACCGTGAACCACAGGACGTAATCTCCCCACAGAGGTACCCACACCCCACTCCTGCCTTACAGGCTGTGCAAGTACAGAGGTTCGGGGTATAGATGGGGCCGAGGAAGAGAGGAGCATGCCTTCGCCGAGATGCCCACCTCTTTCCCAGCCTCTTGCTGGTGGGCAGGGCTGCTCTGGTTCATGAGCGTTCTGCTAAGTGGAAGGTCTCAGGTCCTAGCTTGGTCTCTGTTTCTGGCATTTTATCTATGCTCCGTCTTCCTAGCCGGTTTAGAGGGAACTTGAGGAAGCCTGGGGCAGGGGCTGACACTGTTTGTCTGAGAAATCAGTGCCGTGGTCTAGAGATACCCCTACCCTGGCAGCCTTCCTATCCCCATCCAGGTTTTTTTTTAATTTTTTGGCCATGCCGCACAGCATGTGGGATCTTAGTTCCCCTTCCAGGGATCGAACCCGCGCCCCCCTGCATTGGAAGCGCAGAGTCTTAACCACTGGACCGCCAGGGAAGTCCCAACCACCACCCAGGTTTTAGCACAGGATCACCCTCTATGCCTCGGTGAAAGTGCTGGTGCCCAGGGGGGCAAAGACCCCTTCCTGGGGATCTTTATCTTCCATGCAAAGGCCAGGAAAATGACTGGTCAACTCAGAGAACAGAAACCCCAGTGGCATCACACACACCGCTGAGGACCCTTAGAAACTTTCTCTGCTCGTCTCACGAGGGCCCTCGCTCTAGGGGAGAAAAGGTATTTATTTCCCTGCCGGTGAGGGAGATGGCCACATTTTGCTAAAAGTATCACAGGACTTCGGAGGACATATAATGGCTAATTTATGTGGGACAAATAACTATTTAATAGCTTTCTAATTACATGACAATTAGAATTCCTATCGTGGCTGTGTCCTTAGGTATCTATTTATGGGCTGCGTGGAGCGGTTATGGCGCCTGCGACCATTAAGAACACCAGGCTCCGTGAAGCGGGCAGCGCTGACAGCTACAGAGCATAATTACCCATGCAATTATTCTCCTCTACCTGAGTAATTACATGGTGGTATTATTTGTGTGGTATTACAATTTATTCATACACCTAATCACAGTCTCCTTTCACAAACTGGGACCCGGCCCAGGAGGTGCTGATCGATTTTTTAAAAATAACATAAAAGTCATCTGATGAGCAGCTTGGCTACCAGGCTGCTTTGTGTTCACACGGAGCGGCGGCCAAGGTCTGGGGGCAGGGAGTTGGGAATTCACACCAGACACCAAGTTCATGGCGGCAAAGCCCACCCAGCCCGACCGTGAGCCATGAGACAGGAGGACGGCTGCCCTCGGCACTGTGCCCACTTGGGTGGGCTCTTTGCTGCTACGTGGCGCCGTGGTCTCTGCTTGGTGCCTCTCTGCAGGTCCCAGCCCTCGGCCACCCTCTGGCCCAGCATGCATGACCCACCTGTGTTAGGACCGCCTGTTTCCTTGTCTGTCGGCTCTCCTGGACTTTGAGACTCACCATGGCAGGGCCCTAGGAGGGTCTTTATGTTTTTCGGTAGCGCACAGAGAAGGGGGTCACTGTGTACCCACCAAACCAGGCTGGAGGGACAGGCCACATTGAGCTCTGGCCCAAGAATCCCACTTATAAAAGCAATCCTTTCTCAGGGTAGGAACGGGGGGAGGACGGGCTGAGAGATTCAGACCAGCGATATCAAAGTTACTTTCCCTTAAGAATTTCAATCACATTTTTTATAGCTCCATCCAGCATCTCTTGCGTGGCAAGCTACAAGCAATCAAGGGTGTGGCCAAAAAACTTCAGGAACAGAGTAGCGGGCAGGAGAGGCCAAGTCCCTGGCAGTCGCTACTCCTGTCAGTGCAATTATCAAAGCTCAACCTTGAATCAGACACCCCAGGTAGAAAACAAGGGCTGAGACAGAAGCTGGGCAGGTGGCGCCCTGGTCCCCAGCAGCCTTGTTCCCACCCTGCGGCCCTCTTGCCGGTCCAGGGCGCTAGATCTTTGACCTGAACAAGGATGACCGCCCGCAGCCTGGGAAGTGCGGGTCACGGTTCCCCATTTACCAGGCGCACCGCTCTCTCCAGACTGCAGGAGGAAGGGCCCCTCCAAAGATGGTGAGTGGCAAGAGTGTGCCAAAGGTTAGAGCTTTCTCAAGGTGACAGCACCAAGGATGGTGGGTCTCAGGTCTGCAGTCTTTGCCTCATGGGTGGAGCCTCTGTGGCCACAGCACCTCGAGGCCTCGTGTGGACGGAGGTGACATTGGTTGGGAACCTGCTGTGGGACGTCTCTCCCACTGAAATGCTAGGGAAGGTGACAGCAGGTGCCGGGAGCGTGTGATATTTCCTGTACCTGCTGTAACAAAGCGTCACAAACTTAGTGGCTGTAAATAGCCCCGAGGTACCTTACCGTTCTAGAATCAGACGTCTGAAATGAAGCTTATGGGGCTTAAATCAAAGTGTCAAAGTGTCAAAATGTCAGTGAGGCTGGTTCCTTCTGGAGGCCCCAGAGGAGAATCTATTTCCTTCCTTCTCCAGCTTCTCGAAGCGCCCGCATTCCTTGGCTCGTGGCCCCTCCTCTATCTTCAAGCCAGCAGCACAGTGTCTTCAGTCTCTCACTCGGACCCTCTGATAAGGACCCTTGTGATGACATTGGGTCCACCTGGATAATCCAGGATAATCTCCCATCTCAAGATCCTTAAGCTAATCCCGTCTGCAAAATCCCTGTTCCCACCCATTTATGGTGACATTCATAGGTTGTGGGGATCAGGATGGGGACGTCTTTAGGGGACCTTATTCAGCCCCCAACTGTGCACAGTGGCTATGCCCCCGTGGGCCTGCTGTCATCCGTCCTTGTCACAGAGGAACCAGGAGGCCCAGACGTTACGTAACAGGTCCAAGGGCACCCTGGCTGACAAACTGGAGGGTCACACTGGAACCAACTTTGTCTTTTACCGTACCCTGTGGTCCCCTGTCAGACAGATGGACAAAGAGGCTCGGACACTTGGACATTTTATTTCCCCCCCTGTGTGGTCACAGGCACCCACTCCCGTTTATTTGGGAAGACTCTCCCACCTCCCACGGCGGACTATCACGTTGGGACCATCCATCAAGGCCCCTCCTTGCCTTCGCAAGTGGCAAGTCCATGATCTCCCGGAGACACGGGGGTGGGTGACACTGGGTTCTTTGTCCCTGCAGCCTCCCTGCCCTTTGCCAGCCACTTTCTTGTGGTTCTAATTCCATCTGACATCTTTCCAGTAAAGATCCCTCTGCTGCTGCCGGCTTGCACTGGTTTCTGCTGACCGCCACCAAAGCCCCCCAGCCACATAAAGCTGCAGTGCTGGGGGGCCGTGGACTTGCAGGAGGCTGACATTCCTTTTGCAGGTGCAGAAGCTGAGGCCCAGAGAGATGCTGTCCTCTGCAGGCAGCCCTGGAGGACAAGGCAGGGGCAGGCCCGGAACTCAGGTCCCCACTGACTCCCAGCCTTTACCCTCCACAGCACAGTCTTAGGGCTGCTCAGGGCCAGGGAGCCCCCCTGGTGTACACACACACACACACACACACACACACACGAGGAACAAAAAGACGCTGTCTCCCTGCATTGTAAACAGGAGCGGCCCTGCAAACAGGTTCGTCTGTACCATTTTTCTAGATTCCACATATATGCGTTAATATACGATATTTGTTTTTCTCTTTCTGACTTACTTCACTCTCTATGCCAGTCTCTAGGTCCATCCACATCTCTACAAACGACCCAATTTCGTTCCTTTCTATGGCTGAGTAATATTCCATTGTATATGTGTACCACATCTTCTTTATAGAGACACAGACATAGAGAACAAACATAGGGACACCACCAAGCGGGCAAAGGGGGGGTGGGATGAATTGGGAGATTGGGATTGACATATACACACTAATAGTATAAAATAGATAACTAATGAGACACTGCTATATAGCACAGGGAACTCTACTTCACTTTGCTGTACAGTAGAAACTAACACAACATTGTAAAACAACTATACCCCAATAAAAAAATAAAAAAGAAGAGTGGCTATCTCCGGTCGCCACCAGCCCTCCCCCAGTCCTGCTCACCAGCAGATTTGTGTTTGAGCTATGTTGGACTCATTCCAGTCTTTGGGAACGAACGCTAGGGCTCACTCCATCTCCTGATCCCATCCCCCCGTCCCCATGCCCCCAGTGCTGGGAGATGATGTGGTACATTCTAGTCAGTTCCCAGGGGCCCATGATGTGGTCGTCCTGAATGAGCCTGGGTGATAAAGTTGGACAAGACGTGGTGCTGGCCCAGGAGGAGCCTCCACTGGTCTGGAGAGAATGGATGAGATGGACCCTGACAACGAGCCCTGTGCATACAGTGGGCTGTGGGTGCTCATGGGAGGCAACAGGCGTTAATTGAGCACCTACTACATGCCCAGGCGGGTGCTGGGCCCTTCATAAGCTTTGTCATATTTTTTCTTTCCTGTGCAGAGCACATCATGTCACATTGAGGACACAGGGTCTTGAGAGGCCAGTGGCTGCCCAAGTTCACCCCACCCCAGTAAGAGCAGGGGAAGTGACAAGTGACAGGTAGATTATCAGTGCCCCAGGTCCTGGCCTGGGTTCAGGGCCTGCTGGCATGGGGAACACCCCCCCAGCTCCTCACACAAAGGCCCCCCCACCCCCACTGGGGTCCACATCTGGAACACTGTGAGGGCAGGGCACCTCCACGGGAAAGCAAGTTGGCTGAAAAGGCTGGCTGTGAGGTCTTTCTTTCAAGCTAAAAATATACACTTACTGCTGAGTTGAAAGAGGCAAGAAGAGGGAGTTTGAGATTTGAAAGAAAAATTCCTCAAATAAGGAATGATTTTTTTTTAACAGTATAGTTAGAAGAAACTCAACAGAAGCAATGTCAGTAAATGCTGGTTGACGTGGGCACATGGGCTGTTCTTTCTTCCCCCTGTTCTTGTTAACAAAACCTTGCTTGCCTGGCTTGGGGACCCATCTTCCCTTCACTATATTCCACTTGGGTGGGCTGACCCTGCCCCCCAGAGAACACATGACCAGACCTGGCCAATCAGAGCACCAGCTCCCTCTGGCCACACCCACCGCTTCAGGAACAGGTCACATGATCCCAGCCCAGCCAATGGGAGTCTTCCTTGGGATCTGTGCTGAAACTACTGGGAAAGGACCCCTGCTCCTTCTGAGATCATGGTGCCAAGGATCACATGTTCCTGGGGCTGCCAAAGGTCATCTTTTCCACCAAACAATCCAATTGTGCCTGAAACTGAAGCCTGAGCTCAGGAGAGCAGAGCCGAGAGGTGGGGAGAGACAGACTGATTCCTGATGTCTGTCACTGTTAGAGGCCCTGGATCAAGCTGTGTCTGAAGGAAGCCCTACCCCTGGTCTTCACAGTTACATAAGCCAATGTATTACTCTTCTTGTCTGAGTGACTTCATATTACTTGCAATCAAATGAGTCAGCATGGGGGGGGTATTTATTTGGTGGCTGGTTTGTCAAAGGAAGACAAGTAGAACAGAAAACACTAGAAATAGAAGGCCCCACAAAGGTCACGCGCAGACAGCTGCTATGTGACATGGGTGCTGCCACTCTATCCCTTCGGCACCCAAGCCTGACACCACTGACCAATCAGGCCTCCTTCCCACTGCACTAACACGGCCCCAAGTCCTTCCCATAAAGACCTGCAGAGAATGACAAAGGTCGGTGGTGATATACCTATTTCCAACCAACGTCTAGTTCAGAGAGGTGAAGTGGCTTGTCCCAGCCTCCTCACTAATCAAATCCAGGTACGTACATGAGACACTTAGTTCCCTTGATGTATATTTTCCCTCATGTCTGACAATTTCTCCTAGTGTGGGAAGCCACCGGATAAACCACACAACTTGCCAAATTCCCGGAAACCGGGGCATTTGTACGTGAGCGGAGGAGAGGCATTACCAGTACCTTTGTGAATTCTAGAATGCAACTGCCAAAGCTGGGTGACAGACAAATACCGAAAATATGCATACAAAGCACTTTCCCTGGGCTTCCCTCTGCCTCACCATCGATGTGCCCTGTACCCCCGACAGAGCCTGGGTGGCAGGAAGGGCACAGTAAGAACCCCCGCCCAGATGGGGGTCCAGCTCCTCCACACCCCCCACACTGCTCTGACCCCGAAGAATTACTTCATCTCTCTGAGCCGCAGGCTGCGCACCTGTAGGGGGAGGACACCTGTGGTTCAGCTGCCGTGTGGCTTCAGTGCATAATGATCAATGCCATCAGCACTGCTCACGGGACGGCAATGGCTCGGTGCCCGACCCCGTGCCCAGGACCCCGGAAAGCACCTCGTTCAACCTTTACAGAAACCCTGTGATGAGGGCGCCCATTTTACCGACAAGGCTCAGAGGGGCTCAGGAAATAGCCCCAAGTCCCAGTTCTTCCTAGATCCAGGACCTGCGTCTCCACTGCTGGGATGTAGAGGAGCTGCACCCTCGTCTCGCCGGGGCTGCTGTCAACCCCCGACCCCGCCTGAGCCAGCATCACCACGCCCACCAGTGCCATCCACGGGCACACGCCTGCCCACGGTTTTCCGTCCAGGCCCTCACATTACAAAGCTCCTTGCATTCCGAGGAGAAGCCCTTCAACCCTCGCCCCAGATGGCAATGGGACCAAAAGGGTGTGGGACGACCTGGACCCCGGTGGAACCCGATGGTGCCTGGCTCTCCACGGGCTCAGACGCCGTGGTATTCTCAGGTCCCTGGCAGCTTGGGGACCCTGGGACTCTGGGTAGTACATGAGTTTCTTATGGTTGCTGTGGTAAATTACTACAGCTTCAGGGCTAAAATAACACAGGTGTATTGTCTTACAGTTCTCCAGGTCTGAGTCCCAGATCAGTGTCACTGGGCTGAATGAAGCCCAGGTGTGGGCAGGGCTGCTTCCTTTCTGAAGGCTCCAGAGGAGAATCCACTCCCAGCCTTTCCCACCCCCTAGAGCTGCCCGCATTCCTTGGCTCGTGGCCTCTCCCGTCTTTAAAGCCAGCAGCACAGCATCTTCCAGTCTCCCCACTCCCTTCTCTCCCCGACTCCCCCTACCACCCCGTGACCTTCTGCTTCCAATGTCACATCTCCTTCCCTGATCCCCCTGCCTCCTCTTACAAGGATTATTGTGACAACAGTGGGCCCAGGGGATAATCCAGGATAATCTCCCCATCTCAAGATTCTTAGCTTAATCACATCTGCACAGTCCCCTTTGCCATGAGAGGTAACATAGTCACAGGTTCTGAGGATTCGGATGTGGACATCTTTGGGGGTCATTATTTGGCCCTAGCAAGGGGATGGAGAGGTGTCGTCTGTCCTAACTGCCTTAGGGGAGGTGTGGCCCGGGGAGGGTATACCCTGAGCGGGAGGAACATGGGGAGGGGCCTGAGCTGGAAGGGAACACCACTCCTGATGGCCAGCTGGCCAGCGGGCAGGGGCCTGTGGGCTGGGGAGGCGGGCAGTTTGGGCTTCACACGAAGAACAACAGAAGGCCAGGCGGCCCAGGCAGAGCTGAGCTCTGGAAGCTGAGGGACGCAGGTTAGGGGGGCACTGGGGTGATGGTGAGGAGGTCACTGGGGTGAGCCAGGTCAGAGGAAGGGTAGCTCGGGCGGGGGTGGCAGAGGACACGGAGAGAGGCCCAGGGCATTGGCGGGAGTCCACAAGGGGTGGGGTGCAGAGGGTGAGGAACTTGGCGGTGCAGAGGACCACGCTTGGGGTTCTGCCCGTGTGCCCGCGGGGATGTGGCACCATCTGTGGATAAAGGCCTGGAGAAGACCAGCTTACACGTCAGGATAGCAGTTGATTTTGCAGCCTCGGGGTGGAGCCGTGGGGAAAAAAATTCAACCAAGGTGCTGATGCAAAAAAAAAAAAAAAAAAGATGCCAGAAGCTGGAGGTGCTCTTAACCTATCAAGGGCCTCCTTGCGGTGACTGGGCTTCCCCCATTGCGGAAATCACTTTCAATTTTAAGTCATTTTTCCCAGGCTATGGTCCTTCAAGTCTCCTAAGAGCCCCCACGGCACAAGGACAAACACATCACCTGCCACGCTTTTCTGAGCACTTGTCTTTGAAGGGAAGACGGGTGAGATTCAGGCTGCAGCCGACAGCTGATCAGAAGCAGTTCTCTTAAGCCCCGCCCTCACTTAACGGGGATGCTGAGCAGGTATGCCCTGGGAAACTGGGGTGGGGTCTGCGCTCTTCAGGAAGCTTGTGTCAGTGCCCTCAGCCCGGAGGCAGCTTCCCTCCCCACACCGGCTGCACAGGACACAGTCGATGACCTTCAGTGCCACGCGGCGTGGTCACCCTGTGTTCCTGGGTCCCCTTGGCGGCCCTCAGGCATGAGGGAAATAAACCCATCACCTGCTCTCCCCTCCAGAGGACAGCACCTTCCATTATGTACCTCGTGTTGAGCCAGCCAGGGCTTCTGTCACTGCGATGGTGGCCACGTCCAATATAGAGACGGGGCCACGATGGGCCAGGAGGGGGGTCCACACTACAGGTGAAGAGGAAAGACGGTGATCACCAACCTCCCGGTCCCTGGGATGCAGCAAAGGTGGTTCTGGGCCAAGGACACACACCCTGGTTTGCCCTGAAGACAGAGCCAGCCAAAGGCTTCAATTTATGGGTCAAGTGAGGGCAGCAGGTCTGGCAAACACCAGGGCCTCCCGGGGCCTGCGGCGACGGAAGAGTGGACTCGTGTGACGTGGGGCCCCGAGAGACACGTCCACATCCCGCTCTCCACCCCATCGCCTCACTCCGCAAGCCTCTGTTTTCCCATCTCTGATATGTCGGCTACAGTCACTGCCTTGGGGTGCCACCGTGCCCCTGGGTGACGCCCCATCGCTCTCGCCTCCCCGGCCCCGGCCCGGCCTCTCTCCCTCTCACTCCACCCGGCCCGGATGGACGGACACGTGCACACACAGAGCACTGAGAAGAGCACAGTAGGTGTGCATCAGGGGGTCCCTGGGATCCCGCCAAAGAGGATGAAGTCCCTGACACACAGGTGCGTGGCCCCGAGACGCCCCCGGGATGGCCTTTTTACATTCTACTTGATTTTGTGGTTGTGGTCTTTGGGGTTTCAGAATCTGCACCGTCTGCAGAAGAGAGAGTAAATCCAGAGTCTCTTTCCCTCTCTGTTTATTAGTTCCAGAGGTAAGAGCCCAGGAGACGTGTTTTCTGAGAAGTAAGGCTTTTTCCCTTTCTCTCCTCTCTCCTGCAAAAACCTACTGGCTTTAAGAGGGCATCATTTTCCACACATTAGCTGAAGTTTCGAGGGTTTTGCTCTATTTCTGAGACAGAAGCTCTGTATACCGACAGGCCCAATTGAGCCATTTTTCTCACGGACAGGAGAGGACACTCGGTGCTCCGGGGAAATGAAGCACATCGCTGACTGTAAGTGAAGGCCCATGTAGCACTAGGTCTACTTCCCAGCACCCCCAGGCCCCCGCAATCTGGCTTGTCTTCCCACCAGGCAGGGGCTCCCACCCCTGGTAACTGATCTCAGGGCATCTGGCCACGCCCTGAGCGCCGATCCGGGGGAGGGGGTGACAGCTGGGGACCGTGGAGGCGGGGTTGGGGAGCCCTGGCTTTACGCTCAGAGAGCTGGGGGTGCTGGGGATCAGTACTCCACCCCATCTGCCTCGTCCTGTGTGCCGAGGCTGACCAGAGAACTCCGGAACAGGAAAGAGGCCTGTCCAGGCTGAGGGGAGCCCCCTGAGAGGCCACCCCCTGGAATCAGAACAGCAGTGGCACACACGGCTCTTCTGTACTGCCAGCCCTGGCTTGTCTCCTGCTCTGGCCTGGCCACCCTGAGGGCCTCCTGGGCACCACCTCTGGGTGCTGCAGGCCAATGGACACAGGGTATCCCATCCTGGGTTCTTCATGCTCCCCCTAAGGTCTACCGCCTCTCCAGGGCCCCCCCCGTATCAGGAAACAGCACCCCCATTCACCCACTGCTCATACCAGAAGACCGGGGGCATCATCTAATCACAACATGTCTCCTGACCATGTCCCTGCCCTCCCCGTGAACCTGTCCACCCAGGATCAGCCTCATCATTGCTCACCTGGACCCCACAGGTGTTGGAGCCACACAGATGCCCATCAGATGGCTGAATGAGTGGATGGATGGGTGGGTGGGTGGGTGGATGGATGGGTGGATGGATGGGTAGATGGGTGGGTGGGTGGGTGGGGGGGTGGATGGATGGCTAGATGGGTGGGTGGGTGGGTGGGTGGATGGATGGATGGGTGGGTGGGTGGGTGGGTGGATGGATGGATGGGTGGGTGGGTGGATGGATGGGTGGGTGGATGGGCAGGTGGATGGGTGGATGGATGGATGGGTGGGTGGATGGGCGGGTGGATGGGTGGGTGGGTGGATGGGTGGGTGGATGGATGGATGGGTGGGTGGATGGGCGGGTGGGGTGTGGATGGATGGCTAGATGGGTGGGTGGGTGGGTGGGTGGATGGATGGGTGGGTGAAGAGTGGACTCTCCTTCAGTCCACGCCAGTCTCCCCACCACAGCAAAAGAACTTTCTTAAAAGATAAGCAAACCAGCACATCTGATCTCATCCCATGTACCCTTCCAGCCTCGCCCTTGAGAACAGCCCACTCAGGGCTCCCAGGGAGCCCTGGGTCCCCCCACCAACAGCCTGCATGCATCCTGCCTGGAGAGCGTCATCCAGGCATGACTTCAATTTGCAAGCATGCAGGAGCACAGGGTGCCATGAATGTTCCCTGGCAGGCAAAACTCTACAGCAGAAACAAAGACCAACAGGACCGGCCCACCTCCCATCCCAGAGAACTAACGCCGTGGGTGCCCAGCCTCTCCTCACGTCAACGGAGCACACACCAAGAGGGTGCATCTGGCGTCTCCCCGAGGTGTTTCACATTCAGGTGGCAGCCCCCGTCCAGGCCCAGGTCCCAGGGTCCGGCGAGGCGTCCTGAGCATAAGCACTGCATGTGAGGGCGCCACACCAGGGTGCCCATGTCCCTGTGCCATGGAAAGCCACAGATACAGATGTGGCCAGCTCTGCAGCAGCCCAGATCAGATATGGGCACCCCTGAGCTTGCCGCCTTAAGTTCAGTGTGCATCTCAAGCCCATTTTCTGACAACAGGGAGGAGGCAGGTCCTCCCAGGGTGACGGGAGGACAGAGTAGGGGTCCAGGCTCAGGCCTGATGGCACTCTTAGTCCTGGGAAAGATGCGCAGTGGCAAGGTTGGTCCTCTCAGAGGCCCCGCTGTGTGCCAGGCACTGTGCCTGCAGGCCCATGCACTGGCCTGGCTCAGCGGTGGGGGCACTAGCCCCTGATGCTGTACAACACACACACTGCATCTGCGACACGGGGGCCAGGCGCTGTGGTACATCGTGCATCATCTCATTTAATCCCCAGATTACACCTCAGAGAGCCAGGAGGGGGAGACACCAGGATGCGAACCCCCTCACAGCTGGGTTCCCCCCACTCTGTGCCTCGATCCCTTCCTCATGGCATGTTCTTGGTCAGATGTTTGGGCCAGAAAAGGGAAACGCTGGTCAACACTCGGGAAGAAGATTTCAAAGCAAAATATAACACGGTCACACAAGCATCTCAATGAGAGGAAAACCAAACAAAACGAAGTCCTTGCTGCTTGGAACACTTTTTAAACACACAAGCAGATCCTGGGCTTCCAAGCTCCTGGAAACAGGGTCTGGGGATCCCCCAGGACACAGCGGGCAGCAAGTCTGCCAGGGGTTGCAGCTCTCCATGTGGGGGGAACAGACAGAGATCGCCCCACCTAGCAGTCCTCTGAGCAACAGGAGGGTCTGCAGGTGGCCATGTCCATGCGACGGAGCTAACCTCAGCTCCCTCCCGAGGGCCGACCACCACCGTGCACCGCTGGGGCCAAAACAGGAAACAAGACAGGGACTGATCCAAGAGGTCAGCTGCCAGCGAAGAGGGGGCGGGGCTCCACCCAGAAAGGGGCGGGGCCTCCACAGCGGGGCGGGGCCTCTGCACTAGAGAGGAGGGGCCTCCACAGCAGGGAAGGGAAGGTACCTCCATACTAGAAAGGGGCGGGGCCTCTATACCAGGGAAGGGGCAGGGCTTCCACAGCAGGGAGGAGGTGAGGCCTCCACACTGAAGGGGAGGGGCTGCCAGGTAAGGGGCGGGGCCTCCATACCAGGAAGGGGTGGGGCGTCTATACCAGGGAAGGGGCAGGGCCTCCACAGTAGAGGGGAGGGGTCTCTATACCAGGGAGGGGGCGGGGCTTCCACAGCAGGGAGGGAGTGGGGTCTCCACACTGGAGGGGAGGGGCTGCCAGGTAAGGGGCGGGGCCTCCATACCAGGGAGGGGTGGGGCGTCTATACCAGGGAAGGGGCAGGGCCTCCACAGTAGAGGGGAGGGGTCTCTATACCAGGGAGGGGGCGGGGCTTCCACAGCAGGGAGGGAGTGGGGTCTCCACACTGGAGGGGAGGGGCTGCCAGGTAAGGGGGTGGGGCCTCCATACTAGGAAGGGGAAGGGCCTCCACAGCAGGGAGGGCCTGGAGGGGCCTCTATACTAGTGAGGGGGCTCAGGGTTGGAGACCAGGTTTGGGATAAAAGGCAGGGGAACTGAGTAGAGAAGAGAGAGACAGAGGCAGAGATGGAGAGACAGAGAGAGTGCCTAGGACCTGTTCTACACCTGGAACAGAAAAGACATCCAGAGACAAAGAGTGGAAGAAAGTGCTTACTTTCGTGTTTTCACACCCTGTGAGAGTCCCACGGAAGCAGACATGCCACGGGCTGTAGAATAATTCACAAGCCCCAGCCTCGCCTGAGCTGCAGGACACAGTCGCACCAATGCGGCAGCAGGGGCGGGAGGCAGCACCACCCGTCTCCCCAGGGAGAGCTCTGAGGTCCAGAGAGCTTGGTTAAACTGCTGCACTGGGATTTGAACTCGGCTCCCAGGCCTGTGCCCTCTCCCTTAGGCTTCCCGCCGCCCGGAGGGGGCGGCCTCGGTGACCCTGAGGACAGGCTGTTAGGTGTGGGAACAGAGCTGCTCACAGGTGGAGCTGGCAGTGGGAAGGGCAGTGACAGTAGGGCCACCTGGGCAGGGTGCAAACCGTGACTTGGCTGTCCACTGGCGTGTGGCCTCGGAGAAGCTCCAGGACCTGTCTGGCCTCGGTCCCTTCTCCTGTGAGATGGCGCACAAGTCCTGACTTTGCCAGGGGTTGCAAGGATCAGAGATAACGTACCTAACGCTCCTGATACGGAGCCTAATACATAAAGAGCCTTTGGAACTCGGGCTGTTCCGCATCACGACCAGTGCCGCCTCTTCCCAGCCATGGTTTGCTGTCTGCGACACTGAGTTTCTCGAAGGCAAGATTTTGGTCAGATTCATTTTTCGATCCCGAGTGCTCGGCATGTGGCAGTTTCTCAAAACGTCTCAGGTGAGCGAGCAGAATGAATGAATAGGTGAATTGATGGAGATCTTGTCCTGACCCTGTGCTTCTCAAATTAGGAGTCATGTACCCAAGAGGGTCCACGCTGGTGGCTGGGCCAGGGGTCCTGAGGCTTAAAACAAGAGCATTCTCCTGGGTCATCAGGTTAACAAAAACTTTTTGTTGAAAGTGTGTGTGTGTGTGTGTGTGTGTGTGTGTGATTTTAGTATTCAAACCAACACTGATATATCATGAAGTAAAGTGAAAATTCACATGACACTTGAAAGCAATTCCATGCCGTGGCCAGCTCCCCGGGGCTGTGCCTTCACACCCTCTCCCCGTGCCATGGGGTTCTCGTGCCGAGTCAGAAATGTACTGCTAGTCCAAAGCCAAATCGGGTATTCAGACAGCACGGAAGGCATACGGGGGATGCTGAGGGATCCTCAGGGCCCCCAGGGTCTCAGGTCATGCCATGACAATGGTAGAATGCCTCGCCCATGGGCATCAAGGCAGGAGCTCTGACTATATTACAGGCAAGACAAAAATAAAAGGGAATTCATTTTGTAAGACAGGTTGCAAAGTGGTCTCTTAAGAAGCTATAAAGTACTGCTTAGCCTGTAATTGTTGTTAAATGGACTCCTAATAGCATTCACATCTTCCTGCAAAACCTATCCATTACCGATAACTGGAGAGGTAGACCCTCCGCCCATGCTCAAGCAGGCGCCCCTGCAAATAAAGAACCCCATCTTTTCCCAGATCACATTCACTCTGGGGTAAACCTGTCCTGCTAGAGGCCGACTTTGGCCCCTTTTCTTATTCCTCCCACAGAAATGCAGCAGGAGAGGTTCGGTTTCCCAGGGCTCCACCAGAGCCTCAAAGGTTCAAGAAGGATCAAGTTGCTTGTCCAGTTCACCTTCACATCCCAGCACCCAGCAAAGGACCCCAGCACATAGTAGGTGCTTAATGTGCAACTGATATTTACAAGGTTGGACCGAGGGTTCTCACCCTCCAGCACCAAGCATGCAGCCTGGCACACAGTAGGACCTTGACCCACATCTGCCGAATGGATGGGGGTCGGAGTTGAGACACAGCTTGGACATCTGGTGAAACCTGCCCTCTGGCGGAGGAGAAGCCAAGACAGGTGGTAAACAGAGCAGAGTCTGGGCTCCGCCCACGTGCATCTCATACCCCAGCTGCTGCTCTTCCCCTGGGAGGAGACCAGGAGAGTCCAGAATGCTGGAGCTGGAAGGGGCTTTGGAGAACCCCCAGTTCAACCTCCTGATCTTATGGAGGGGGGACACTGAGGCCTGGAGAGGAAACAGGGTCTGCCCTGAGTCACACAGCTCAGCTGCGGTCAGATCGAGCCCTGTCCAGCCACAGTGGGTTGCACACTCCCCACTTCCAGCACAGCAGGCTGCGTTGGGCTTGCACAGACATGGGGAACCCCATCTGCTCCCTGGAACCTTGCTGCAGGGTGCCTGGTGAGCTCAAAGTCATGATAGAGGGTGCTCTGGCATCTAGCAGAACTGGATTTAAATCCTTGCTCAATGCCAAGTACAGAGACACAATATGTTTAATGCATCGGTGACAGCTTTGCTACCTACCAGCTGGGTGACCTGGACTATTCTCCCAGCTTCCCCCGAGCCTCTGTTTTCTCATCTGGGCAATGCAGGTGATGATGTAAACCCCCAAGTCATGCCCCACCTCCGCACAAATAAATGACTATGATTGACATCTGGTTCTGGCCTAGGGCCTGGCATACTGAGAATGATCGCCAGGGGGTGGCTTAGGAATTGAGAAGCTAAAGATGAGCGAATAAATGAATGCAATGACAAGGGGAAATTTTTCCTTTCATTGAATGGAAATCTCTTTCCCTGAAGGCGTCCCACCCCATCTCCAGTCCAGCCCACTGCACCCGTATTTCCTGAGTGTTGGCTGAGGGCTATGGGCTGTGCACAGTTGAGGAGATGGACCTGAGTAAAATCCAGTCTCCACCAAGCAGTCTGCCTGGACTGCTTCCCGATGCCTAGGACCGCCCTTCAGAAGTTGGAAGACCAGCCCGTGGCCCCCAGATCTCCCCTCCACCTTCACCAGCCCCCGTGGCTTCCGGTTCTTTACTTGACATGGTCTCACATCAGCTTTTTCTGTGACAGGCACCGTGGCTTTTCTGCTCCTACATGCATTTAAAACATAAGGTGACATTCACAGGTGCCAGAGATTGGAAAGGGGACACATTTGGGAGCCGTGATTCAGCGGATGTTCTAAGTGGCAGTAATGAGTGAGGTTCTTTCAGCATTCACCTGTCAATCTCCCCTCCATCATTGCCCCCGTTAAGAGATGAGACACCCTGGGACCTCCCTGATGCGCCCTCACCGGAGGGTCACGGCAGAACTGGGCTGAGGATGGGGCTCCCCGGCCTGGGTGCTGTCCCCCAGACCACCCTACAAATGCAGGGTGCCCCACGCAACCCCAGGAAGGAGCCTCGGGCTGCACGCCTACAGGCCCCAGCCAGGTGCAGGGGCAGCCTGCGGATCAGGTGCGCGGCTCGGCCATAGCGTCCATTCAGCGGGACCGGCTGCTGCTTGTGGCACTCACTCATTCATTCGTTCGTTCATGCATTCATTCATGCACGCATTCATCCTTTAACATAGGCTGAGTGCTTGTGCTGGGCACAGGGGCCGACCACACCCAGCCTCTATCCCCAGCGATATTTCCAGGCTAAATGTCCAAATTATCAAATAACCTCTCACAGGCATCGCCGATCAGTGTCCTATCTTTTTTTAAAGATGCGCACGTCTCCCTGCCTGCATCCCCATCCCAATGTTGCCTGCAGAGGAGGTCCTGCTGAGCACCCCAATCAGAGCCCCCAGCTCTCCATCGGCCCCGAGCCCCCAGGTAACCAAAACTGATGCTTCACTCCTGGTGCCCTTTGCCTGCCCGGATGCCCTACGTGACCTAGAAGCCCCTTTGCTGAGCCCTCGCCCATCATCTCATTAACCCCCAGCCACCCCCTTTACAGCAGGACACAGGCTCAGCAGCGGCTGCTTTGTGCAGGACCAGGGTCTGTCTGGCCTCACTGCTGGCAGCCTGGCAGCCTTCCCTGACCTCACGCCTCAGAGACTCCCCGTTCTGTGACTGCCACTGTTGCCTCTGCCTTTCTCACTTCCAAAGGAGGACGTGGCCTTTGGGGCCGGCCCTGGAGCCACCGTCACATCTGGGCACCTGTGGGTCCTCCCAGCTGGTGAGGGACGGCAGGGTCAGCTTGGAGGAAGGTTCCAGGACCGGGCTGGCTAGACAGACGGAAATTGGAGGACATGCAGATGGGTGGCATGGCCTCCCGTGTCCACTGCTGGCTGGAGTTTGGGGGTGATGGGGGGGCCTCTGGCTTGGGTCAGCACCAGCCCGCGGCAGCCCTCCCTTGTCTCGCATCCAAATCACAGTGGCCCCAGGGAGAGAGATGACAGCGGGCAGGGAAGCAGGATGTCTGTCCTTGCCCCTTCCAAGCACTCAGCTCTCCTGGCCAACGAAGGTCTCTGTGCTATGCACATGCTGCTGCACCCAGGCTTGGGCTAGGGTGCTGCCTGGGCATTTCCCTTGCTGACCCCCTCCCTGCCCCCCAAGAGAACCCTGTGGCTCAGAGGGCAGGGACGGCACTCAGGAAAAGCGCTGAGCTCACAGCAGAGCAAGGGCTGCATTCTAGCTCTGACTCCTCACCAGCCCGGGCTGGGGCCGACCAGACACGGGACGAGGACAGCTCGGGGAGCACGCGGGCTGAGCTGTGGGGGGTCGGGGTGGGGTGGTAGTTGGGGGGGTCATTCCCCCATACTTGCTTTCACTCCTGCACAAGAAAACCCCTCAGCTCTGGACCCACATGAGGCTGGGGTCAAATCCAGGCCTCCCACCACCAGCCGTGTGATTAAGTGCTAAGTCTCACCTTCCTATGCCTCAGTTTTCTGCCCTGGAAAATGGGATAATAACACCTCCTTCCTAGGCCCCTGTGGGACAGAGTGAGATCGTGCACGTGAAGTCCCCGAGCAGGGCCCAGGGAGACCCGGGCACTGGCAAAACCAAACCCCTGCCTCTCTCCGTTCAGTCCCGAGTCCCCTCCGGGCAGGCGCCAGTGTCCCTGTGAAGTTCTCCCCTCTCCAGCAGCCCTCCCCACCTCTGCATTCCAATTCTGTCCATCAGGAAGCTTTTATAGCAGTAAAAGTCAAGGAAGGGGGTCGGCGGAGGGGGGAGACCTGCTTTAGAAAGCTGACATCCCATTAAAAAGTGCCATCAAGATTCCCTGGACAGCCCCCAGTGAATGGCAATGCACGTCAGTCTTCACGTCCCGTAAACTCTACGATGGGGCCTTGGTCCCTGCAGAACCTGCCAAGTTCACGCACACACCGACTCCTCTGAGCCCAATAACCTGCCGTCAGCGTGACCGGCAAACCCCCCAGTGTCCTCCGCATCCAGCCATCTGGCAATGATGACTGTCTTCCCGGGACGCTCATCAGTCTACAGAGGTTTTCCGGGCTCTACGTCGCGTCAGAGCATCTATCGGTGCCCGTGGGCTGGGCTCGTAAGCAAGGGCTGGGCTCTGGGTTCTAATCCCCAATGTCACAACTCTCTGGGGTTACATCCCATTTCCCAGGAGGAACCTGATCCGTCCAAGTTCCCCTCTGTGACAGTGATCTACTTCCCTGCATGGAGTCACGTGCACAGGACGGCTCTGCCCTGGGTGCTTCCTCTGACCTCAGTCTGGGGTCCCGAGGTGGCTAGGAGACAACCATGGCTTTGCAAAAGGGTCTTCTCACGGAACCTGGCGGAGGTGGCCGTAGCCTGGAAATGACAAAGTTCCCTGATCCACAGTCAGGCAGACAGCAGAGTCAGAAGACACGCTCAGACCAAGAAAACAGAAAGTAAAGCTCAGATGAGACACCAAAGCCAAATCAAAACCAAATCAACAAATAAAAAACCCTGCAGGAGATCGGGACTGTTCTTCACTGCTTTCCAAGGACGCCAAACCAAAGAGAGATATTCTTTCTCTCCTCCAGAGTGGCCACTCCTGCCCCTACCCGGCTTTACCTGGATGGATGCTGGCCCAGGGCCGGGGAAAACAAACGCACCAGGTCAACCTTTCTCCCGAGGCCCAGCTGCTGCTTTGAAACTTAATTCATCCATATGAATTAAGGCGGAAGCGGGAGGGGTGACGCAGAGAGCTGGGAGGTAAACACCTCCGCCCCGCTGTCAGGATCCTGGAGAAGCAAGGCAGCAGCGGCTCCCGCTGTGCAGAGCCTACCTTTCTCTTGTTGGTCGGGCAGATGTAGAAGTTGTCGATGACGGTAGTGACGCCAGGCTGAAGGGTAAGCTTGGTGTAGGTTGTCCCGAAGTCCGATGACCTGGGAGGACAGGAAGACAGCTGTCAGTGACAGGCCCCTGCACGTGCAGTTATCCAGCCTACACGGTGTCCCCCGCCAGTGTGGGTGCAGCGCCCAGGACACCCTCGGGTGTATCCTCTCCCTTTCCCCGGAGCAGCATGCCCCAGGGGGCCAGGAGGAGACTGGGGCTCCCTCGGGGACACCCAGGACGAGCCCAGGTCTGGAGCTGCGAATGTCAGCCAGCCTTCCCACGAGCCACCTGCCCTGGGCGGTCCACAGTCTATGTTAGCTTTACTGTATCTGCGTCTCACTGGTCACGAAGGGTCTCATATGTACTGGCCACGTCTAGGTCCGTCCATCTTTTTGATTCCTCGGAAAACCTGGACAGATATGTCACTATGTCCATCTCGAAGATGACCAGAGGACCAGGAGGAGGCTTGGAGGGGATACATCCTTGCCTGAAATCACTCAGCTAACAAGTGGCCGACTCAGGATGCGAGCACGGGCTCCCCACGAACAGCTGGAGTCGTGTTTGCTCTCTAGAAGTTCCCCGCTGCCCTGAGGCCTGTCTGCTTGTCTGTTTCCCTCTCTGGACCCTGAGTTCTTCCAGGGAGCGGCACCCTCCGCCCTGACCATGTGCACCCACAGGGCTGCAGGGGCGGCAGCAGGTACCCAAGCTCCAGAGCTGCTGGGAATCAGACCCCAATCCCTATGCCGGCCAGTGGGTGTCAGCATCCGCTCGCCACAGCCAGGCCGGGGCCAGTCCCTGCCGCCCAGGGGGGTGCCCACTTTCCTGTCTGTAAGGCAAGGGCTGCAGGAGAGAATCTCTGAGATCTAACCTCCGCCCAGAGCGGCCGCAGCAGTGAGAGGGAGATAAGGCATCACGGGCAATTTCACAGCAACCAACACGTCGGGACATGGGATTAATTCCATGCTGAAGCTCAGCACCCTCCGCTGAGCTCAGCTCAGTGACTCTGGGCCCAGCACTCCTTGTGACCAGCTGGTTAAAACGTGCTGTGGCTGCAGAGAGCTGGAGACATGGTCAGGCCCAGGCCGCACTTGCCTCCAGTCCTTAAACCAACGTGCGTTATTCCAGAGACCTCAGCTTCTCCCAGGGTGTCCTGTCTTCTGACCAGTCAGGACTCACCCCAAGGCGGGGACGGGGCCAGGAATGGGGGCCCAAGGCTACTGAGGCCTGCCGCGCTGGGGCCCCTCGGGCCCGTCCATCTTTCTGATCACCACTGAGACCGGCCTGCATGGAGCTGAGCTCCAGGGCCAAGGGCGGCCGATCCCAGCTGATGGGAGGTGGAAGGGGGGCCGGGCAGTCACCTGGATTCCTGTCCTCGGACCCTAGCACCGCGTGGAGCCCGGCCTGCAGGCGGCCCAAGCAGCCCCTTCCCCTCTCTGGGCCCACGGAGGGGCTGGACCAGGCCGTGAGTGTCAGACTTGCCCAGTGTAGCCTGGGCTCCTGGGGGAGCCCTGGAGCTGCTCAACGTAAACACCGCACCCCACTGGCAGTCTTTCAATTCCATCCCATAGTACATCCTCAGCACTTTCTACAGGGATGTACTTCCTCTCTACTTCTTCCCCAAGCCTTCCGTTTCACTGAGGCCCCAGGAAGGTGGGCTGTGTTTGTGGCCTTTGTGCTCAGGGGCCCCATGTCCCTGGAAGTCCTCAGGCCCCAAGATCCTTCCCAGGCCAGGAGAGAAGGCAGCCCCTGCCCTCTGACTCCCAGGGAACTCCAGCAGGGGCCGCCCCGCCCGACCCCCAGTAGGGTCCCCTGGGCCTCTGCCCGCCCCTGGCCTCCCCAGGGAGGGCCGGCTGGAGAGAACAAAGCAGCCCCACTGGAGGTGTAATTAGGGAAGGACTTACTCTCAAAACCTCTGAGAATTGATTTTCTTTGGGAAGGAGGGAGTCAGAGGCCCATTAGCAGAGGATTGATCCAGAGACCCAGGAAATTCTAGAACCGCCCCCGACCCCGAAACAAATAGCTGTGCTTAGGAGCTCGGTGCCTGGTAACCTCTGAGCCTCTTGGTCCCTCACCTCTACCCCAACCAGCATCTCTAAGACCTGCGATTGATTCTGCCTTCCAGACACGGGGCAGTCCACTCCTCCCCTCCATCCTGACACCCACCTGCCCCAGCCCAGCTGCCTCCCCGGGGTCCAGCCTCCCCCCTAGTCCCCCGCCTGTGGCCACAGCAGCCTGTTTGCACCTGCTCACTCAAGGGCACCTGCTGGTGTGGGCCCACAGCAGGGAGCAAGTGGGATCTAGGCCCTGCTGCCCGGGAACCTACATTCTAGTGGGGCCCGGGGACGAGGGTGATAAATAGATAAGCAAAAATATAGCCATGTCAGAGGAGATAAGGGCTGGGAAGAAGAATAAACAGGGTAGGGGGATGGAGGGGGCAGCGGACTGCTGTCTCAGAGAGCGTGGCAGGGAAGGGCCCTCAGACCAGTGATGTCTGGGCTGAGACGGGAAGGAAGGAAGAGAAAGTGCTATGCGCCTGGCTGCGGGAAAGCCACCTGTACTGGGTTAAGTAATGTCTCCCCCAAATTTATGTCTACCCAGAACCCGTGAATGTGACCTTTATTTGCAAATAGGGTCTTTGCAGATGGAATTAAGTTAAGATGAGGTCATACTAGAGTAGGATGGGCCGCAATCCAATGACTGGTGTCATTCAAAGAAGGAAGTGTGCGCAGAGACACACAGACACACAGGGAGAACGTCATGTGACCTTGGGGACAGGCAAGGACACCAAGGATTGCCAGCCACCCCCAGAAGACTGGAGAGGGGCACGGAGCAGATTTCCCCTAGATCCTCCAGAAGGAACCAACCCTGCCGACACCTGGATCCCAGCCTCTAGACCGCAGACAACAACTTCCATTGTCTAAAGGCAGCCAGTGTGTGGTACTTTGCATGGCAGCCGGAGGAACTAGTACAGCATCGCAGGTAGAGGGAAGGGCAGGAACAAAGGCCCTGAGGACGGGGGCCCCTCTCCCTTCTCTCTGGACAGGGAAGGATGGATCTGTTTAAAGCAAAGTCCTACCACTGCCTCACCAGCTATGGCAGCGTCAGAAACACCTCACTCCGCCAGACAATGCAAATCCAATTCCTCAGATAGCCATTAGCCCCAAGTTCCAGGCCACCTGCCAGAGACTGGGACATCAGTTCATTCATTCATTCATTCATTCACTCTTTCATTCAACATTTGTTCAGCTCTTTTATGCTTTAAGCATCACACTGGGACTGGGAATTCAGATTTCTTTATTTGTTCAAATTCATTCCTGCCACATACGTTTATTGAGTACCTACTATGCGCCAGTCACTTCATCCCCTGGTGAGTAGGACAGACACTGTGGGACAGAGAGAGCAGACAGATGGACACATCCAGAGAGCCTTGGGAGACTCTAAGGGGGACGTCACACCACCCGGGGCCAGGGGCCATCCTCGGCTGCCCCGCCCCCATACTGCCCCCACTGCCCAGCTAATCCATCTTGCTGACTCTTCCTCCTAGATCATTTACATTGCATCCCAACACCTCCATCGCCCCATCCCAGGCCCTCTTCATCTCCCACCGTCCTTGAGGGGGTCCTGGTGGACAACAGGCTCCGAGGAGAGGGAGGCCGACGCTGGCTGGGGGGGCCGTCACCAAGGAGGGGACTGTAGAGTTTCCAGTGGGTGCTGGAACAAATTACCACAAACTCAGCGACTTAAAATAAGGCACATGCATTATCATACAGTTCTGGCGGTCAGAAGTCCAAAATGGTCTTATGCGCTGAAATCAAGGCCTCTGCACCTTCTGGAAGCTTCAGGGGAAAATCCGTTTCCTTGCCTTTTCCAGCTTCCAGAGGTGCCTGCATTCTGTGGCTTGTGGCCCATCCTCCACCTTCGAAGCAAACCCTCCAGTCTCTGCTTCCATTGTCACATCTCTTTCACCTGTAGTCAAATCTCCCCTTGACTCCTTCTGTGACGACCCTTGTGATTACACAGGGCCCACAGGGCTAATCTAGCATCATCTCCCCAGTGCCCCATCTTTTTTTTTTTTTTTTTTTTTTGGCCTCGCCGCGCACGTTGCGGGATCTTAGTTCCCCTAGGGCCACAGCAGTGAAAGTGCAGAGTCTTAACCCCTGGACCGCCAGGGAACTCCCTCCCAATCTCCCCATCTTAATCACACCTGCAAAGTCCCCTTTGCCACGTGACATATTCACAGGCTCCAGGGATTAGGATGTGATATCTTTGGGGGGTATTATTCCTCCTTCCACAGGTGGGCATTGGAGCCAGGTCTAAGGTAGGGCTTTGGAGCAGGGTGGGGAGCAGGAGGGGCTACAGTGAATTGTGAGAGAGATGACAGGGCCAGAGGCTGACAAGGTGGATGACAGGGGCAGATGTGAACGACCCCAGATGCCACAGAGAGATCTGGACCTGCTCTGGGTTACAGCCCCCGCTAGTAGAGAAAAAAGAATGTAAACTATTTTGAACTTCCCTGGTGGTGCAGTGGTTAGGAATCCACCTGCCAATGCAGGGGACACGGGTTTGAGCCCTGGTCGGGGAAGATCCTACAGGCTGCGGAGCAACTAAGCCCGTGCGCCACAGCTACTGAGCCCATGTGCCACAAGTACTGAAGCCCAAGCGCCTAGAGCCCGTGCTCCACAACAAGAGAAGCCACCGCAATGAGAAGCCTGTGCACTGCAACAAAGAGTAGCCCCCGCTCACCGCAACTAGAGAAAGCCCGTGTACAGCAACGGAGACCCAACGGCCAAAATTAAATAAATAAATTTTAAAAAAAAGAATGTAAACTATTTCATTATAATGTTATATTGATTGCATGTTGACATAATATTGTGGATATACTGAGTTAAAGTCTATTATTAAGATTAATTGCACCTGTTTCTTTAGTTAATAGAGTTAAATTTCTAAGAGCAGTTTGGGGTTCACAGCTAAACAGAGGAAGGTGCAGAGATTTCCCGTGTCCCCCCTGCCCCCAAACGTGCATAATCTCCATCACGTCATGCACCTCCCTCCCCCGCCAGAGCAGCACGTGTGTTACAGCTGATGAACCGATACTGACACACCATCATCACCCAGAGTCTATAGCTTATGTGAGGGGTCACTCTTGGGTTGACATTCTATGGACAAGTGTACAGTGACATATGTCCACCATTATAGTGTCATACAAAGTAGTGTCACTGCCCTAAAATGCCCTGGGCTCGCCTATGCACCCTCCCTCCCTGCCCCACCCCCATAACCACTGATCTTTTCACCGTCTCCATAGTTCTGCCTTTTCTAGAATGTCATCTATTGGTCTGTAGCCTTTTCAGACTGGCTTTTCTTACTTAGTAATATGCCTTTAAGGTTCCTCCAGCTCTTTTCAGGTCCCCGGTTTCTACTTTTTAATGACAATCCACGCGTGGCTTGCATCCTATTCCTACCGGATTCACTGGTCTGGCCACAGGCTGAGGCTGTGGGTGGAGTCTGCAGGGTGTTAGCGGGGTTCTGCAGGGTCAGGTCCATGCCCCCATCTGGAAGGGGATGAGTGGAGTGACCGTGGGAGAAGTGTTAGACGGTGTCTCAAAGCCCGCATGGTAGGAGTTTGTCATCGCTACTATTTTAGGAAGACTGGGGTGACCCCGGGTGGGACACATGACTGAGGCGGAGGGAGTGGCAGTGGAGAGGAGCAGAAAGGAAGGGCAGGGCACACGCCCGGGAGCTGGGGATGGCAAGGTGTAAGGCCGAGGGAGGAGATGGGAGGCGACCCGGGTAGCACGGAGGATGGAGGGCGCTGCTTCAGACGGGGTGTGGCTCGGGGAAGTCAGGACAGCCCCTGGGTGAGGCTCACTCACCAGCACCCACTAAGCCTGCAGGGCACGGCGGGGCTCGAAGATGGGCGAGTTCAGAGCAGCACGTGTCTCCCTGTGTCCACGGCCTGGGCCACCTCCTCGCCTGGCACTGGTCAGGGGGGTCCTGAGATCCCGTGAGGCCAAGAAGAAGGGGTCTGGCGGTCAGGGGTCTGGCCATGCCCCCTCGCTGCTACTGAGAGTGAGCTCCCGGGCTCACACTCAGGATGGGGCATCGGTTTCCCCTCGAAGCATCAGAGAGTTGGAGTCAGGGGTCCCTGGGGTCCCCATGAATGGAAAAGGCAGTGGTCACATGCCCTTCACCTGCAGTGTCCTTGCCTGTTCCCTGGGCTCCCGGCCTCCCCGACCCCGAGGCCAGTCCTTGGGGAAATGCTTGCCCAGGCAGACCTCGTTGCCTGAGGCCACGCAGGTATCTATATTTCACTTCATTATTTCCCAAGACCGCTTGTTTCTCAAAGACTTCAAGTGAAGGAACAAGTCTAGCAGTGATGGTATCCGTGTTATGCAAGTTATTCCAAGAAAGGAAAGTGGAAAGTGACGGAGTGTTATGTGGTCCCTGCCTCGCCCTGTGTGTCTGAGGGCTGCTGAAAATAAGCACCACTCAGGATGCAAACCGGAGATGCCCAGGGACGCTCAAGATGCCCGATGATGGAGGATCCTGTCTCTTTCCCAGAGTGCGCAGATCTCTGTTATGAGCTCACCAAGCTTGAGACAAGGATGACTCAATTAAATGTCTTTCATTCCTGACTCTTATCTAAATCCCCCACAGCCCCAGGGCACCAACCCTGAATCTAATGCCACATCCTCCTGAAGTCCCTACAGATCACCCAGTTGGAGTGAGGACAGCGGTCACCAAGATCATCCAAGAATCCACAGGTCAGGCACACAGCCAGCACTCAATAAATGCTTGTTGGATTCCTACGGAGGTGCACCAGGTACCAGACCCGAAGGCTGTGTGACCTCGGGTGAGAGGGTATCCCACTCTGGGCAAGTTTTCCATAGAAACTGAGGGGACTGGATTTGATTAATGTCTGAGCACCAGCCAAAAGTGACCCCTGAACTTGCCTGTTGGGGAGAGACTCCCCCTCTCATCTCAGGATCGTGAAAATGCCTGTGAGAGCTCTCCATGTCCAGAAGGAAGGATAGAAGGGAGGGAGGAAGGGGAGGAGGGAAAAAGGAGGGTGGGGGAAGGGAAGAGGAGGGGGAAGGAGGGAGAAGTGTGGAGGAACAGCCCTCACCCTGGGTCTCCTCTGTGCCAGGCTTCCTCCCCACACCCACCCCAAACTTCCCCAGCACTAATACCATCTCCAAGTTCTTCTAACTGCACCTCAGAAAGTGATCATCCAATCTAGATTTATTCAAATTAAAAATTTTGGAAAAAAAAACCAGACTCTAAAATAGGGCAAATAGATACATGGAAGACAAGCGCAGTTGGAAAATTTCTATTTGAAAGTCGGCTGCTTAATTGCTGTCTGTACATATTCACTTTTTTAAAAATTATTTAATTAAGCCATTTTCATACTCTATAATTATTTCATTGGCAGGGACATATGTTCAGCTCCGGCCCCTCCCCCTGTGCGGATGAGCCCCCAGCTCCCACGGCCTCCCGGTTACTTTGGGAAACCACACAGGTGGGAAACGGGAGCGCCCCCTGCGTGGCTGGTACCACCTGCAAGCATGTGGCCTTGGGCAAGGCCTGGACCTCTGCGAGACTCGGTTTGTTTATCTGTAAAAGCGGTCAACGGCACAGACCTCAGATACCCACCGTGAGACTGGAGCCGGTGTGAGGAGGGAGAACACAAGGCGGGCTCGTGGTCACGGGCAGGTGACAGGTCCCCGCATCACGGAGCCTCCTGAGGGGCACTGATGCCGCACCGTATCCGTGTGGACCTCGCTCTCGCCGGAGGCGTGGCTGTGTGGACTCGCCTCACGCGCCCTGACGATTACCCAGAGGACCGGCACTAGCCCTGCACTGTCGGTGTGCAAAGCACCCGGGCAGACCCCAAAGCCACACCAGGGATAGGAACTCCCACCTGCGCTTTTCATGTGGGGAAACTGAGGCCCAGCAAGGAAGGGACGTATGCAGGGTCCCCTGGGGATCTGTGGCACAGCCGGGACTCAATCTCGGTCTCCGGGCGTCCACCCTGGGCCCTCCCACCAGAGGAGGTGACGTGTGTTAGGATGGTTTCCCAGCTGATCGCCCTGCTGAACTTTAGTCTGTGATGTGAGACGAGAAGGGACGGATGTCGAGAGGCCACCAGCCAGGGGCCACCCTTGTCCTCAGGAACCGACAACTCCAGGGGCCCTGGAAAGACGAGGCTTTGATCCGCTGCCCGGGACTGACAAATAAACCCTCTTGGGATCAGCCAGGGAGAGAGAATTAAGGTGGCCCGGGGCACTGATAGGCCGGTCAAGTCATTCAAGAAAATTCCGTGACGTGGCTAGAGATTCTGAGCGTGAAACGGGGAGTCGGGTGCCAGCCAGGTGGGTGAGCCGAGGGAAGGGGTCTCAGCCTGCCCTCAAGGGGGCGCGATGGCAGTGGTGGGGCGACGCCAGGCAAGTTGCCCCGAGGATCTGAGAGCGTGGTCTCCCTGCAACGGGAAAGGCCTCTTGGGGGGATTAATAGACACAGGGGCTCACACGCTCTGGACACCAGGCCAAGGGCGGAGCTCAGCCTCCCAGGAACAGGACGATAGCATCGACCAGGAGCATGCCTTCCCATTTTACAGGTGAGGAAACTGAGGCTCAAGGCATATCACCTGCCTTGCTCAGGGTCACACGGCAACTACAGGAAACTCAGTTTAAGCCCAAGCTGTTGGCTCAAGTCTGCCTTCTCTGCTGTACCCCAGGCCATCCCCCGGGCATGCACTCCTGTCCCTGGGGATGCTAACAGGGCCGGGCACCCACCCTGCGTGTCTGGACTTTCTGACTCTATTTCTTCCTCTCGCAGAGCCTGGCGGGTGATGCTCTCTGCCGTGTCAGCATTTGCACACTGACCGCAGCCCTTCCCCGCTCAGTAGTCCTGTTAGTATTACCTATGGGTTTTCTCCCTGGCTTAGGGCTTCTCCTTAACTCAAGCCCAGTCTTTTTTTCTTTTTTTAATTTATTTCATTGAAGTATTGTTGAGTTACAATGTTGTGTTAATTTCTGCTATACAGTAAAGTGATTCAGTTATGCATATATATACATTCTTTTTCATATTCTTTTCCATTTTGGTTTATCCCAGGATATTGAATATATTTCTCTGTGCTATACAGTAGGACCTTGCTGTTTATCCATTCTCTATATAATAGTTTGCACCTGCTAACCCCAAACTCCCACTCCATCCCTCCCCCAACCCCCTCCCCCTTGGTAACCACAAGTCTGTTCTCTGAGTCTCTTTCTGTTTCATAGATAAGTTCATTTGTGTCGTATTTTAGATTCCACATGTAAGTGATATCATATGATATTTGTCTGTCTCTGTCTGACTTACTTCGCTTAGTATGATCATCTCTAGGTCCATCCATGTTGCTGCAAATGGCATTATTTCATTCTTTTTTATGGCTGAGTAGTAGTCCATTGCATATATGTACCACATCTTCTTTATCCATTCATCTGTCATTGGCCGTTGAGGTTGTTTCCATGTCTTGAACGCAAGCCCAATCCTAAGAGAGCCCAGGCAGTGTTCTGTGCCGGCCCAGAGGAGCACCCTAGCAGGGGCCCCAGATCTTCCAGCTCGAACTCACAGTCACGTGCCAGTGCCCGCCTCTCTGAGTCCATCCCGGGAGCTCGTCTCCCAGCCAGCCCTTCCACATGTGGTTTCTAGCCCCCCTGCCGTGGCTCTGCTGATGCTCTGTGCCCACGTGTGTTAGGTGCTGTGAAGTCAGTGGATCTTTCCAGAATGAAGTTGGGCTGGGCAGGGCCTGGTCCCAGGGACGGCCTCAGTATCCCTGCCTGCAGCTCTACCAGCAACTTAGGGATGGAAATTGGTGCAGAGCCCGGGGACCAGGCCACCCTGCAAGGCTGCTCGCAGGACTTTCTGCTCAAGCTGGCTCCCAGCCAGCTGCACCTCCTTACTCCACAGTAAGGGTCACCTCCCTTTCAATGAATCCCTGAGATGAGTGATTCCCTCAGCTCAAGAATGCCTTCCAACACACCCTTCCCCAGCGCCTATTCTGTGCCGGCTTTGCGCCGAGCGCGGAGTGCAGAGGGGGTGGGCGGGCGTTTCCACGGCTGGTGGTGCCAGTGCAACTGTACTTCCTGTTCAGATCCTGAAATAATTCCACACCCATCAGTCAGCAGACACAGCCCACACCCCTCCTCCTGGATGCTGTCCCTCCCAAGACCTTCTCACAGACCAGGAGGAAAGGGCTTACACCCAGCTTAGCAGGGGGCCACCAGGAGCCTGCTCTGGGCTGTGCCAGCGCCCACACTGAAGGAGCAAAGCTCCTGCCACAGCTGGTGAGGAGCAGGGCAGGGCAGCCGCCTCTGGGGAGCCCCAGGTCCTGGGGGCGGGGCTGAAGCACAAGAAAAGCACCTTGGATATGCACCCAAAGAGGAGGTCAGAGCCCGAAACGTGCCAGGAGCTCTCAAAGACTGGGGAAGGTGCCAGGAGCTCCCAGGGAAACTGGGGAAGGTGCTAGATGCTCCCAGGGAACCTGGCGAAGGCTCTGTATGTGCCTGGGGGTCTGGGGAGGCCTGGCGGAGGAGCTGGCAGGAACTGAGGAGGGAAGGGGAGGAAGAGGGTACTGGACAAAGGGGTGGGAGTGATTCCTGAAGCGCCCCCGACAATCAGCCTCAGGTGCTGGCTGCTCTGTGCAGCTGTAGTGAAGCAATGAGGGCCCGAGGCCCAGGCAGAGGCTATGGAGTAGCCAAGGTCCAGAGCCCGGAGGAGACACAAGTAATGCACAGGGACCTCAGCCCTGACCAGGCGGCCGGGGCTGAGGCTGCTGCAGGCCCAGGATAAAGACGCTGGCTGGGTGACCTCATCTAATCTCCATTCCAGCCAGCGACTCTCAAGGCACAAATGAAGAAACCGAGATGCAAGCAGATGGAGTCTCTTGCTCGGCTCATAAGGGACAAAGTGAGACTGTGTCCTACGTGGGTTCTAAACTGGGCAACTTCTACCGGCTTCCAGCTCTATGAGTGGTTCTGTCGGTTTTATTTCTGGAGGTTTTAAGATGACCCGAGGTGGGACCTTTGCCATGGCTCTTTTCCCAGCTGGTGGGGTCCTTAGAAGTGGGTTGGAACCATCGGGACTAAATGAGGGCTGTGTCCCCGGCAGTGTCCCTGGGCAGTGTCCTGGGGTGGGCAGAGCTCACCTGGCTCAGGCAGGGCTGCCTGCGGCTCACCTTGACACACAGGCCTCATCAAAGCCCAGCAGACGTCCCTGCTTTTACAGCCGCTCTGCAAGCCCTCAGTCGGGCACACCTGCAAAGGCCAAGGCGAGTCTGGAGACCCTGACGCGGAGGGGGCGTGGAGAGGCTGGGAAAGCAGTGTTTGTCGCCTTGGATTTTGCCGGGAAGGACACACAAGCACGTCCTACAAACGGGACAGGCCAGTTGCTACCCAGGAACGGGCCCTGCCGTGTCCAGCTTCTTTCCCCCGCTACCCGGGGTGAAGTGCACTGATGCACACGATCTCCCAGGGAACCCGCCGATTTGGGAGGATGCCAGGCCCCTCCAAAGCCCAGAAGGGTCATTTCAAATAGGAAGCACCCAAATATAATGAGACAAATCATAACACGAAATGACCTGCTGCAGACCAGATAACGCAGCTCCGAAGAGCTTCCCAATCCAGCAGCTGCCTCATTGTGGAACTGGGGGTGCAGCTAGGAATTCCCAGCAGGAGTGGGGAGGGCAGAGGAGCCGGAAGAAAGCTCGAGGCGGGGGAGTGGGAGCCACAAAATCTGGAACCGTGGCTTAGCATCAAAGCCGGTTGGGGGCTGGGCTGGGTTACGCTTCCCTTGTGAACTGGAATCTATCCTGAGGAAAATTCCTAAAATTTAGCAATCCACACCCAGGAAAATCTCCTTCCCTCACAGGCTGATACACCCTCCACTCTTCTTGGCATCATTTAAAAAATAATAGAATAAGAACAACAGAAGGCAGCTACAACAATAACAAGAAAAGAAGCTTCTATTTCAACCATCAGCTGGGTCCCGTCATCCCTCTGTACCTGTCCAGCCCTTGTCCGCAGGTGAACATATTTCTAGTATGGCCATTACGACATGTGCCCAAATTTTGGTCTGATTTTATAACTAAATGGTTGGCGTTTCCTGCCTGCTGTGTAATACTCCATCCAGGGCACGTGACATTACTGACAGGCCATTGGCTAGGATGAACTTTTTTAAAGCCTCTCTAAAAATACTGAGAGCTTACTATGTGCTGTGCATTTTGGAAATTGACTTCTTTGTATTCTCCTATTAGTTCTATTGCAAGCCCCTCTGCCCTTTATAAAAATTTTCATTGCTTTAACACATGCTGGATTACTCCCTAGGATCAAGTTCCAGGAGCGGGGCTCTAAGCTTCTGCATGGCTTTTCAAAAGTGTACTCTTAGATCCAAGAAACTCTTACAAGTCAATATTTTAAAAACAAGGGTCCTCATTTATTCTTAGGGGGTCCTGGCATAAAATGGTAACATTTTTATATGCCAATTCCCGAGTTATAGAACCTGACACTCTAAATTGATTTTTTGAGTTAACTGTTGACTCTATCCAGTTTCTATTAAAGGCAGTGCAAATGATATACTGAACATTTTTAAAGAGGGAAAAGAATGTAAAGAGACATTAGCAGATGAGATATGAGCAATCTGGAAGGAAATTCTATTTTTAAACTGAACTCAGAGGAATATTTCAATACAAAGTCCAAAAACTAAGCAGGAAATAAGACAGGTTGAACACAACTCCCGGTCTCAGTAAACATCAAAGAAATGCTGTAAGTCATGAAATCGGGGGCATTCGACTGACACTCTTTAATGGCAAAAAGATCATGGAATACAAAACAAAGGTTGATTCAATGACAAAACTGAATAGTTAAGTCAGTAACCTACAGATTTCCATTTCCAAACTGTGTCCTTAAAGACACACTCTCCCACACCTGCCCCCGGGTTTCTGCAGGCCCTTGGCCTCCCATTCCTCAGCAGGAGGCCCCCTGACCTGCTCTGGGTTGAAGTTTTGAGATCTGGGCTTGCAGATGCCCCCATCCTTTGCTAATCCTGGATCTTGGACAAGTCAACCAACATCTCTGAGACTTAACTTGCTTGTGATATCAGGTGGCAGTAATAAGAATAATGGTAATCATCATGAATTAATACTCATCCATAATTATTCCCCCATACGTCAAGTTGCATGCTGAGTGCCTTGGATGGACCAGCTCTCTTAATCTTCCCAACCCTCTACATGGTAAGGACGAGGCACCATCCCATTTTCCAGAGGAGGAGACTGAGGCACAGAGAGGTGAAGTAGTAAGTGGCAGAGCTGAGTGTGAACCCCAGCGGTCTGGCCCTGAGCCCATGAACTTCAACCCCACCACATGTCGTCCCCCAGTCCTCACCAGGAACCACTTTCCAGAAGGGAGGGTGTGAAAGGAGAGGCCTCTCCAACGTGTACCTGCATGCGTGGCTGTAGATGGGGGAGTCGAACAGGGAGACGGAAGCACCCAGAGGAGGTGGAGGCTCCTTGCGAATCGGGAACTTCCCCTTCCTGGTCCGGCTGGGGGCAGGAGGTGAGCCTGGCCCAGGTCCATCGGGGGCGGGGGGCACGCCATCTCCCCAGGAAGCACCCTGCCCTCCCACTCACGCAGTCCTGCGGGGGCCCTGTGTGCATCAACCGTATACAAGGACGGGGCCCTCCACGGAGGGTAAGAAGCACCTCTGCGTTCACACCCGCACGGCCTGTGTTCTCCCAGCCGATAGGACCTGCAGACGTGCCAGCCAGAGGCCCAAAGTGCTCTGTCCCTCCAACCTGCGCTGGTTTCCTCTTCTCCCAAATCATGCAAATCACCCTCTGAACAACCTCCAGCGTGTCCCTAGGGCCTTCAGGATGGAGCCGGAGTCCCTCCCAATAGCAGGCTCTGGAAAAGCACACGGAGTGGGCGCTGTCAGCTATGCATTCTGCACAGGAGGGAAGCGGGACTCAGAGAGGAGACCCTTACTCATGGCAGAGCCTTCGGCAGGGGAAGACAGAACGCGTGAAGCCCTTGGACCCTCGCTTCCCTCCCACGCGGGTCCCCTTGCTGCCCTTCTGCAGGCCCGCCGTCCCCCGTGACACCTGCTCCGCCATAAATGGATTTCCTGTTCCCTTCACCCACCTGAATGCTCCCTGACGGCCAGGACAGTATCTGGCCAGCTCTCTGGCCCAACACCTCGCATGAAGTGAGTGCCAGTAAACGTTGGTTGAACGAGTGCATAAATGAATGAATGAGTGAATGAATGAATGACACAGTTCTCAACCAGACGCCGTCAGAGTTATTGCCGACGCCTCACATAAGCTCTCAGCACCCAACCCCACTGTAAGAACCAAGAGGGTCCTTGAAACCTCTGGGTCTCCGACCACACCCCTCCCATGAATACGACACAGGCCCAGAGAAGAGCAGTCACTTGTTCAAGTTCACACAGCAGCTGAGCAGCCAAGGGGGTGACTCTGACTGAGGTCTCCTGGCCCCAAGGTCAGCGTTTCTTTTTTTTTTTTTTTAAATATTTAATTATTTATTCATTTGGCTGTGCCGTGTCTTAGTTGCGGCATGCGGGATCTTCAGTTGTGGCATGAGAACTCTTAGCTGCGGCATGCGGGATCCAATTCCCTGACCAGGGATCAAACCCAGGCGCCCTGCATTGGGAGCACGGAGTCTTAGCCGCTGGACCACCAGGGAAGTCCCCGCCAAGGTCAGCCAAGACTCCAGGCTGTCTTGGGCAGACAGCTACAGGGCGGATGTTAGAATCATTCCCCACTCCTGCCTACAGTCAAGAAGACAAGACAGACCCACCCCCTCGCACCATCAAGCTCCAGAGACTTCTTCAAAATGCATCAGGTGAGTGATTTGGGAGCAGAGCACAAGCAGTTTGCAGCAGCGCATCTGTCCCTGCAGCCCCGGGGAGTCGGCAGGACAGACAGGCATCCAGACATCCTTCTCTGAATGTGCAGAGACAGCTCCCTGCCCACTGGGCAAATGCCCGAGCCTGCGCACCAGGTGCCCTGGGAGAGGGTGTGCTGGGGCCACAGCAACAGCCTGAGGAGGTGAGTAGCTCGGCCGAGGCCGTGCAGCGGAGCAGGGCCTGCGGAGCTCCCTACCCCATCCAGGCACTTTCCTGGCTGAGCCGGCGGCCAGCCCAGGAGAGGGCCACATCTTCCCCAGAGCCAATCTCCTGCAGGCACCTCCATGGTTAAAGCATCATTTGAAGAGAGCACCCGTGGTCCATGTCATGCTCACGTGGAGGGGGTGTGCTGACAGTCTGACACCACAGGCTGTGTGACCTGGAGCTGGTCACAGGAGTTACTGGACCTCAAGGGTCCCTTCTGTACAATGGGGACACGCCTTCCACCCCAGGGTCGTCACAAGGGTTAAAGGAAGTGACAAACCTGAACCTCCCAACACAGTAGCTGGCCTGGGATGCAGCCCTTCCCTTCCTCCCCCTCTGCGCCCCGCCCGGGAGCAGAAGGGATGTGGTGATGGTGCAGGAAGGGGTTAACTCAGCAGGTCCGGGTTGTCCAAACCCCGCACATTCCCAAGAAAAGTCTGGCCCTTGACTGGCACCCGGAAGGTCACCTCTAAGCCTTGGAAGGTCCTGCCTGTTAAGAGTGCCTCTGTGTCCTGAGGCCTTGGGCCGGCCAGTTAGTCTATGCTCACAGTATGATTCCTGGCGGGGTCTTGGGTCAGCGGGTCTCCGCTTTACCTCTGGAGGGGCTGGAGACTAAGGCCAGCCACAAGGCTACATGACCGACCCCCAGTAAAAACTCTGGACACCAAGACTCGGGTGAGTTTCCCCGGTTGGGGTCCTTCCTATGTGCTGTCACATGTCATCGCTCAGAGAATGAAGCCCGGTCCATATGGCCCAGGCAATGCGACCAGGGCCTTTGCACGTGCCGCTCTCCGTCCCAGAAGCCCACAGGGACTGACTCGGGACGGACTCCTCGCTGCATTCCAGACTCTGCTCGAATGCAACCTCACCGAGGAGAACGCCCTGCTCCTCCTACCCCAGTAACTCTCCCGCTTGGCTTTTGTCCACGGTGCATATTGCTACCTGACGCTGCACATGCATCTTGCTGATTTACTGTCTGTCTCCCTTTAGGACTTCAGCTCCCGGGAGAAGAGTGCTGGTGTCTGGTTTCCCTCCAGACTGGGAAGCTGCAGCAACATCTCCCTGCCCTGGGGGCCCCATCACTGATGCCGTCTTGGGGTTTTATTTCATGTGCGATCCAGGGTCAAGTTTTGTTTTCCCCCGAGGGCTGCTGCACTTACTGAAAATCCTCTTTCCCTCACTGCCCTGTGTAGCAACCTTGCTTGTAAGTCAGGGCTGGTTTGAGCTCACTCTGGGCCCGTGGAGCCGCCGGCCCCAGGTTTGCCGCCTGTGGGTCTGTCCCCCAGCTCCTGTGACCCTGTGAAAGCTGCAAGACCATGGCCCTCACCTCTGTGTCCCCTGCTCCCAGCCGAGCAGACAGTGAAAGTTTGCTGAAGTGAATGAAGGATGCCCAAACTATTTCCATCATGGCACTAAATGACAGTAAAAGTGCAGCGAGGGGCCGGCAGCGTCCCCCCCTCCCTTAGGCCCTCTCTCTGCAGAGGGGCCCCCTTGCTCCACCTCCACCCACGGGCGCCCTGTAATAACTTAATGCACTTGGTTCTCCAGGCAAGGAAACCAAAGTGGGTGGAAATTGGCAGAAAGTATTTCTCCAATTCCTAAGAATCCCATTTGAGAGTTAAATAATGACAAGATGCCTTTAAGCGCTTGAAATTTTTGAGCTAAGCCATTCTCAGGGAAGGCGCGTCATCCAGCAAGAATTGATGGTCTGCAGGAGGGGCGGGCGGGGAGGGAGGGCTTTGAACGGGGTGGCGGTCAGGCTGGGATCCGGCTCCTCTGAAGCATGCGGGCGTCACCCGGACCCGGGAATCCCACCCCACTGGCAGGACCTGCCACCCCTGCACTGCCTCGCCCTGGCTGCCTGCCAGCCTCTCTGTGCCCAGGGGCGCTGGCCAGACGGTGACAGCAGTCCCTGGCTCTGGCCAAGGTCCTGGCAGACCCCCTAAACTCCAAGCCCTGTGAATGGAGAATGTGGCCCTTCATCCACGCCTCACTCTTAGAACCAGGCTGAAACGGGGTTCCCCCTTCCAGGGGAGCTTCTGCTAGGAGTGCCATCTCAGCGGGGTGGGGTGTGAGGGCTTCTGCCACTGGGGCTGGAACTCCCACTCGTCCACAGCAAAGCTATTTTTAAAAGTCATGCAACTTAACACCTGTGTGCACGTCCTACTTTTTCAAAGTGCCCTCCTGCATTGTGACCACATAGGGTCCCATTTTAGAGACTAGAAAATCAAAATCAGAGAGGTTAAGTCACTTGCTCAGAAACCCACAGCGAGCAGGTGGAGAGGCAGGGTGGACCCAGGCCTGTCGCATCCTACAGCCCTCGACCTTCCCCTTCTGCCTGCAGAGAAAGCAGCGGCTATGGTCCTCTGAGCAACCCTGTGTTCCGGAAATAGTGCCGCGGGCTTTACCTGCAGACTCTCATCTCACCTTGCAGTCCGGAAGGAGGTGTGAGAATCTGCCATGAAAAAGGAAGAAACAAAACAGAGGTTCTGGGACCAGAAGCAGCGTGGCCAAGGCCCCATGGTCACTAACGGCCTCTGGGACAGGCTCCGATTTGGAAGAAAAGCTCCCACCACCTGGGGTTCTGGCCTTGCAGAGATGCAGGGGTGCGGCTCACAGAAGGACAGCCACACCTGCACGTGCCCATCAATAGAGGGCGCGACTCCTCCCAC